>NC_088882.1:18909085-19256585 GCF_032884065.1 Artemia franciscana | reverse complement strand
AATACCTTCTTTATAGCCAAAAATAAAGCAACTGGGATTAAACCAGCACCTATGTGGAATCAATGAAACTAAGGAATGCGGCACGTGTATGATCAATTGAACAACCAGCGGGTAACCCAAACCAGAATTCATGAAGGAACATTAATGAGCCAAGAAAGCTTTGGAGTCTTGATAGAAAGTCCTTTTCAAAAACTTTGATGAATACTGACAGGAGAAAGATTATAAACATATACATACATTATAAACATGCTCAGTTACGAGTGAAAGAAGTGCAGGTAAAATGATCGTAATAACCTTAGAAGGAATATCATCTAGCTTGACAATAAAGCCCCCTACAGGGAGGGGACACTTTAGCAAATTTTAAACTATGATACGGGCTCCTGTGCCATACATTTTGTATAAGCCGGGCCAAAATAAGATATGTAATCCGGATCAAAAAGTCCTGAAGAAATTGACGCTGATTACTAGATTTTCAAGTCAAACTGATTGCGGAGACCAGGACTTCAAAACTGAACTAACAAGCTTCCAGATTTTCCTCATTAGTTGATATAAATGGATCCGTGTGACTTTTCTGCTCATCCAAGGACAGACTCTAAAAAAAGCTTTCCATTTTTTCCAAGGATAATTCTTTCTTCTCTAGGTCCTGATCAAACCGGGAGTTATCAAAGGATTCAAAGGCTCCATTTTTTTCGCCACTCTTGCAAAGATGAGGGGTTGTAAATATGGAATACTACAGTTTTCACTGAATCATAAAACAAATTAAAACTTGAACTAAAATCAGACTTAAGTCAATCTCACCCCACACTTGTTCAATCAAACATTTGAACTTCAATCGTTTGTATTGAAGTTCTGGTAGATGCAGGGGCATGCCATAAGAAAACATTATTGCAAGAAAGTCCATTGACACAGAAAAATCATCCAGAAGATACAAATTGAAATCACCAATGACAACCCGACCACACGGCTGATTTTGAACCAACTCCATTGTTTCTTTAAGATTCTTTAAGAAATCTGGATTAGAGCGGATCAACATGCGGCACACCTCCCCAATAGTCAACTTTTTCATGAGACTGAAGTTGACTCCAAATCTCCTTCAGCGTTCCGAAAAAGATCTCTACAAAAGGAACAACTCTGTGACAACAGCATGTGGCTGCAAATAATCCATTAAACCTTAATTTGGTCAAAAGACGAGATTAGACCTAACGTATCTAGCTGTAGCACCGAAAATCCAACACCACTGTACAGACAATTTTTATTTCGAGCTACATGTTTTTATTCCTCACAACATATAAAAAAAAATACCACATTAGCAAAGATTACTAATAAGGACTAACAAATGTCTCCCAAATATCAACAAATTATTGAACCCAATATGAACAGAAATTAAATATTTATATCCAAGTCAAACCCAAAACGAGCAGAAACTACCACAAAGGAGGTGGGGCTAACTTCTGTGCATTCTAAAGACCGAAACCTAATTTGCAGTTTACTGAAAACAATCTTTATTTCGAGCTATGTGTTGTTTTTTTTCTACAATAATCCAGATTTTGGCTTATTATCCATATGTTGGAAAATGTTTTGCAACAATTATCAATAATAGTTTTACTATAATGCTTTGGGTTGATGGGTACAGTGGAAAGTATTCAAATGTTCTGGGTTCGAAATCTGCATAATGTTTGGGGTTCTACGAGGCTGACGGGATTCTAACCCCTAACATGTTATATCCTTGAGTGTAGACCAATATTAATCAACCATCAGCCTCCACATGCACAGAAATTTTCAATTTAATTCCATAGACCTTTCCTGAGATATCAAAATGCACCTTATTGATTATTCGTGATGCCTATTTTGAATTTTGATTTAGTTCAGGTTTCAACCAACCTGCCCTGAAAATTTCATCTTAGTACTCTTAGCCGTTCCTGAGATACAGCGGATATGTCATTTGAGCAGAACTGGATGTACATGGCGTCTTTTGATTTTGTTTAACACCCTCAAAACATACTCTGAAGTTTCAACGTAATACCCTGAGTTTTTCCTGGGAAATTGCAAAGACACTTTTTGAAAAATCTGGATGCACTTATTTATTTTGATTTGAGTACTATACCCCCCTCCCATCTTTTCCACGAAAGTTTCAACTTAATTCTTATTCCATTCATGAGATATTGCATCTGTGCCATTTTGACGTCCAGGATGCACCTAGATTCTTTTGGTTTAGTTCAGAACAGTATTAATAGTAGCATGACAAGTAGTAACAGAAATACAAGTCGCACGTAGTCGCAGTTACAGTTACAAGTAGGTAGAGTCGCATGTAGCCGCAGTTACAGTTCCAAGTAGTCGCAGTAGCAGTCACAAATAGTCACAGTCACTGTGTCAAGTATTTCCAGTCACAATGGCAAGTAATTTCAGTCGTAAGTAGCTGCACACATATAGTCGTAATCGTAATTCGAAATAGACACAAGCAGTTAGGGTCACAGGGGCAATTAGTTGGAGCCGCAATCAGTCGCAGTCACAAGTATTCGCAGTCGTAAGTAGTCACACACGCAAGCAGTCACAGTCGTAAATAGTCGCAATAGGATCAGTAGTAGTAGCAGTAGAAGGAGCAGTCGTAGTAGTTGTAGCAATGGAAGTAGTAGTGATAGTAGTAGTAGTATAAGTAGTAGTTGTAGTAGTAGCTGATATACTCCGTTTTGATATTCTGGATGCACATAGTACCTTTTGATTTACTTTAAAAACTCCCTTAACCTTCCCTGATAAACAGATTAGTACCCTATGTCTATTCCTGAGAGATCATATCTATGCCATTTTGCCAACCTGGACGCACTTAAGCCCTTTCGCTTTAGTTCAGAAGTAATAGTAGGAGTAGTGGTGGCAGTAGTAATAGTAGCCGCTCTGAAAG
This sequence comes from Artemia franciscana, assembly GCF_032884065.1. Classification (NCBI taxonomy): domain Eukaryota; kingdom Metazoa; phylum Arthropoda; class Branchiopoda; order Anostraca; family Artemiidae; genus Artemia; species Artemia franciscana. The sequence goes on along the minus strand of NC_088882.1, from coordinate 19,253,689 downwards.
CTTCAGTTTAATGCCCTCAGCCATTCTTGAGATACTGCTGATACGCCCTTTTGACAACCAACATACAAATTGACCCTTTTGAGTTAGTTTTATAGCAGCAGGCGTTGCTAGGATACAGCTAACAAAAACTATTGATAACTACATGTACACGGTGTGTTCTGATGTAGTCCAGTATCCCCCTCAAGTTCAAAGCTTCAACTTAATACTCTAAGCCATTCCTAAAATACTGCTCGGATCCCCCTTAACATTTCCTGAAAATTTCGTATTAATACCCCATTAAAAGCCCATGAAAGTTTAAAATTAATATCCTAAGCTGTTCCTGGGATGCTGGTAGATCCTCCTGACAGCCAGCGTTTCAATACCTTTTTGTTTAGCTGTTCAAAACAGTTTGTCATCTTGTGTCATTTTGCATGCGTCACAGATACTAAAAACGATAACCAATGCCAAGGAAAAAATGACAAAATTTTTGCTCTTGAAATGTGCATAAAGATGACATCACTAATAGGATTTCCAACCCCCCAAAATTAGGACTCCAAACAACTTTTCTCAAACTCATGATGTATCTAGATTGTTTTTTTAGGCCAGAAAATCCCAGGGTGCCAATTTTCAAAAAAAAAGGCGTTTTCAAGAAAAAAGTTATACACACAGAGCCGTTTAAAGTTTATACATATATACACAGATGCTTGTTTAAAGAGAGAATATTTTTAAAAAAGGGGCAAATTCCATAACTAGTCCTTGCCCCAACGGCTACGGTGGAATTGCCTTCCCCAGAGGCTTAGCTATTGGATCTTTCAATTATGCTGAACAAAATGGCTATCTCAAAATTTTTCTCAGATATCTTTGGGGGTATAAGAAGCACGATGAAGAGGACGGGGGGGGGGGGGGGGTTACTGCACGCACTCCACTCAATTTTGACTCTTTAAAAGGGGGCTAGAGTTTTTAGTTTCCAATCGAATGAACCCTGTTCGGATTTTTTACCACAGCTCCTTCTCAACGAAGTGCCATGGTGAAAAAATTAAAAATAAATAAATAATTAATACATAAACCTCCTTTGTTCTTTACTTAGGCAGTGCTATTGTACTGCCTAAGATAAGTAAAAAATTTACTTTTTATCTTTTTATTCCTTTATTCATTTCCACTTAAATATTTTTTTTTAAACTCATTTACGACCAATCTCCCAGAAATCCTTAAATGGTTTGATTGAAAAAGAAATAGCAAGGCTATTTGTGCAATGCTGAGAGGGAGTGATGACGAAGGGGCCAAAGGCTCAGTTTGTGACTTTCAATTATAAAAATTCAAAACAATGGCCTTGAATCTGATCTCATAAGATATAATATGAAGCTAGTTTATAACGAGTTCCACTTGAAACATCCTCCAGCAACATGTAGTGTAGGAGTTACTATAACATAGTCCAATAGGTTATTGGTTTGGGAACTTATTGCACGGAAAAAAGTAAGATTTGTAACTTTTTTCTTTCACTAAACAAATTCTTAATTTCGGCGTTGCTTTTTTCTTTATCAGGAAGTATCCATTTTATGGACGTATCTCATATATCAATGAGAACAAAATATCGTTAATATTGATTATTAACTGCAAAATTACGACAGACACGGACAAAGACGATTTTTTTTTAAATAATATTATGGGACGGTTTGTTATTCATTTCTGCCCGGGCTTCTTAACAAAATCACATTTCCATTTTTTAAGATCCAAGATGTTAGTAAACACAAAACATCTAGTAAACAGTTTTAAAAAATTGAGAAAATAAAATGCAGTCAGCGGTCTTTTTGTTACTCACTCTTGTATCATTTGTAATTAAGCCTCCTGCAACTCGCTCTCCTTTACTCCACATTTCATTTACCTGACAACGAACAAGCTGACAGAATTCAATTTTCTTGTTTATATAGACAGCACTTCCAATCTAAAAAAAAATAACAACTTCAATTATCAATTAACTAAATGGTGAATACCATAATATTAGCGTCAATTTCCTTTTCTAACTACTTTATCTGTATATACAGATACACTTTATCAGCCATAATGTTTTCAAAAAGTGCTTCTCTGATGAAAATGATATTGTGTCACATTTGATGAGTTACGGAAATGCGGGCATCAACGCTGGCCAGATGTTGGTGACTGTTCATAGACTCCTCTTAGCTACTTTACAGGTTCTGCAGTAATGCACTTCCATCAATACCTGTGGCGCATGCTGCTGATATGAAAGACAATAAATAACCTTATTGGTGACAAAGGAGATAAGAATAATGAAAAAGTGTGGTTAAGCGGTTGCGACCGTGATGATAAAATTGCGACTGCTAATAAATTTGGTAAATTTTTCTCGAATATTGGTCCTGAAGTGCAAGCTAGTATTTATCACAAGTATCAAGAAATGCAGGGTAGTAATTTTAGTGATATAAGAAGTGAGTATCTGGAAATGAATTTTAATTTGTGTACTAGTGACGAAGTGAGTAAAATTGTGAAGTCGCTGAAGTCTCATTCAGCTGGAGTGGACAGCTTAACTCTTCGAGGGCTTAAAGCAATTTTACGGTGCATACTACCCTGTCTGGTGTTTATTATTGATCTTTCTCTAGACTAATGATATGACTTCATCTTCTTATCGACTAAAATGTAGAGTTCCGCATGGTTCTGTTTTAGGTCCCTTACTTTATCCTGTGTACGTAAATGCGATGCGTTTTTGTCTTCAAGATATCTGTGCAACAACCTTTGCTAATGATACAGTTTTGACAGTGTGTGCTAAATCGATCGGAGAGATTATGCTGAGAGCAAATGATGCGTTGAGAAGCTTGGGGGTTTTTATGAACCTTAGTTTGCTGTGTGTCAACGTGAAAAAGTCATTACTAATGACTTTCTGCCGAGTAGGCATGCCAGTTGATGCTATAGATCTAGCTATTTGATCCAGAAAGCCTATTCAACAAGTTCATATAGTGCGATACTTAGGATTTGATTCAAACCTTTCATGGAAGCAACACAGTGATGTTATTTCTTCAAAAATTGCCTGAAGAGTTGGAACGCTTTGTAGATTAAAGCATTTCTTGCCAAATCGGATTCTTCTAATGATTTATCACTCAACTGTTCACCCATATTTTTCTTATGGTTGTCTGATTTGGAGCAGCAATTTTTACAGTAATTTCAAAAGAGTCCAGATTCTTCAGAACAATGCAGTGAGGATCATAGGCAAGTATGTCAAGAATGTAAACGACACAAGTGCTTGTTTTAAGCCTTAAAATTAGTTTAATGTGGGTCAACTGCAGGATTACCAAGCAGCAGTTTTTGTTTTCCAGTGCGTGCATAATTTAGTCCCAGATTTTTTTTCGTGGCAATCACCGTGATAACAGTGATATTCATAAATATGATACGAGGAATAGTGATAAATTGGTAATTGAGCTTAAGAGTAGCACAAGATCAGGATTTCGATTACATTTTCTTGGAACTGCATTCTGGAATTCTCTACCAGTGAGCATCAGGGCAGCTGAGCATCTTCTAGAGTTTAAGAGAAAGTTAAAAGATTATTTGTAAAGAATGGTTGAATTTGTATTTGTTTGTGAGGAAATAGGAGTTGGTAGGGAGGTCTGGTTGCAGATGGAAAGGAGGAGTGGGTGGATGAGTAGTAGTGAGGGAGTAGGCTTGTTGGGAGTTTTTTTTTTGAGGGGATATTTTGATGGAGATTGTTTTTTTTTCTTTTTTTTGTGGTATGGTTTTTTCTTTTTTTGTTAGTTATTTATTATGGGATTTTTTGGTGTGTTTAGAAAATGGTTAATTTTCACAACTGCACGCCAAAAAAACGTATGTTTTTCCATCAGTGCAGTAGATGTATAAAGTAAAGAGTTATAATTGTGTTTACTAATAAAGTACCGCATCGTAATTGAAACTTGAAGGCTATATGTTTTCCTGCGCAGTACAGCACAAACAAGGTTTGTTGCCAATACATGTTAGATCATTCAAAAAATTCTATTGGCTTTCCCATCCCAAAATACTGCCTTTTTGGTGCGGAAAAAATGGAAAAGCCGAATTTTACTCGAGGATTTAAGCAAACCTAAGTGTTCGAAGCTAGGCAGAACCGGCGGACCGAAAAGGCTTTTGAAGCACCGGTCAAGAAAATAAAAGCTGTATCTATTTTCAACTAATCAGAAAAACAACTCCCTATAATAAAATCTATACGTAACAATTGAAAGGGATAATTCAAAAATTTTAAGCCGTAAAATTTTGACGCCATACTGGAACCGCCCTCTAGTGACCATGTTTGCTAGCCTAAATCCCCTAGGGGATATTCAGCCAATCGCAGTTAAAAATCGTTAACCAGTGCAGGAGAGTATCCTCGATTCTTGCTTACTTTCGCGTCCTTTTGCAAATCAACGCTAAGTTGCTACAAAACCCCGTCCCCGATTTTATCACCGACAATTCAGTTTTTTCCCCCAAAAACACCCCGAATTTTTAAGGCTTGCTCCTGAATTGGAGGAAAAGAAAGTGGAAGCACTAGTGACTGATGTCTTACATTCAAATAAAGCTATTGGATGCAACATATCTTTCAAAGTCCTCTTTTTAGACCTCTCCAAAAATCTTTAAGATGCCAGCAATGAATACTGTAAGCATTTTCATCGACAAACTCCTATAATGGAGAATAGGAACAAAGACAGGTGGAGTTCCAGTATGCTGGCTGACTACAATTGGACCTTGAAGACAGACGGTTTAGATGCACAATATGCCCAAAAATCACTATTTAGCATTTTCTATGTCAGTCAGAATGAGTAGCTATATTTTAGGGCTAGATAGCTAGCTATTGATTTTTAAATATTACGAAATATTCAGATTGACCCACAACTTCTGCCCGATAGGGAAAACACAAAATCTGTTACTTTAGTTCTTGTGATAGACAAAAGCTTATTTTTGAAGACAAGTGAAACATGGGCGCTCTGAAAGGCTGAAGAAAATTTTTAAATATTTTCCAGAGGAACTGTCCAGAGATACTATTAGCTGCCCAGTAGACTGACCGTATATATAATAACAGGATGTACAAAAAAAATGTGATTCAACCATATTTTTAGAGCTACAAATTTACGAATGAAGAATGACAGATTGTCAAAGATGTATTTTTGGCTATCCAAATGAGGTCAAACAAAAATAAAGTCGTCCCTGACTGGGGTGGGAGAAATCCATTGGAAGAATTTGGAATATACTGAAACTCCAATGTAGGAGGGTAAAGAGAGGAGCTTGGAATAGATCCAACTGGATGTATGGCTCTGTTGGCCTCAGGCGACATGCTTATGCAGTGAGTTGTAATTAAATAGAAGTAAATTCTCATTATCACATCTAGCATACTCAGTGGTAGAGTTGCATAAATTTCAATATCGTAAAATCTATCAGAAAAAGACTTGTGCACCATGAAACACACACCACCAAGTGTCGGCTTGGTCAGCCAGTTCGAGTAATTGAAAATAAGCCTAAAAACCGGGTGTTTTCCGCAGTAAATCTGATATCTGCCTTTTAAATATTGTTAGAACCGCAAGGAACGTATGCAGATTTGGGGTATGGAGGGCTTTCAACTGATCCCCCTCCCACCGATGTGCCGATTATTTCCCGGACAGTTCTTGTGTTTTTCGCATAATTCGTTTGCTTCTAAATTTTATCCGAATATCAGCGTTTTTATTCGTTTGAAGTTTTCAACCTAAAAATTCACTTTTTAGAAGATTTTCCCCTCTGAGAGAATTCAAGACTTCAAAGGAATTATGCCAGTGTATAGTTTTAATTTCTAAGCCTGAATGCAATGATCATGAAGTTTCTTTTGCGTTCACCTAGACAGGGTTAAGAAAGTAGGGTTGATTCAGCAATAGCAATATGGAATGGTCACACAAGCCCGTGAGAGTGCTGTGAGAGAGCTTTGCTTGATCTAGAGCCATACAAGAATTTGTATCTAGCAGACGGAACACCCTCTCCAGCTTTCTGAGCTTAGGTAAGAAACCAAATGAGTCATGTCTAAAAAAAAGGACTGTTTTTTCTGCCATCCAAAGGCTCAGCATCACTAGAGAACTCGCTCCTTGGTAATATTTTGGACAAAAAGGCGTAAAGTACGATCAAAATATTTTTGATGGAATTGAAATGCAAAGTGTAGGAAACTATCAGCCAAAACAAAAGAGTAATTGAGCCTGTAACGTTTTCAATCAGCCCCGAATAGTAGTGCTTACATTATCTAGAATACTTTCTGGAATTGCGAAATCCTCTTTTCCTCAAATACCCAAAAAGAAAACCGTTCCTGTGCTAAAAGTATTTTGATAACCGGACAATATTATTTTCAGTCAGTTCGGAGCTTACAGGGCGCGTACCATAGGCCAAGGGGAATTTAAAGCAAAAATATACCTGCCAAAAGGTTAAACATACATTTATTACGTGATTTATTCCCAGTCGGGTTTAAAAATATCAGAGCAGGTGCACAGGCAATGGGAGGTCAACGTATATACGATTTTGCTGAGAGTGCATATATGCACTACATATTATTTTTGCCGCATTGAATTAACAGTAACAGGGTCACCAATAAAATCCTAAAGCATTCAAAAGTTTCCGGTCAAAAGGGCTTAACCCCAAGAAACTGGACGAAATTTTTATTCTTTCGTAAAACCCAGACTATAATGATGAGAGACATCACTTTGCAAAAAATTGAAAGAAAATGAGATTGATAAAAGCCGGAAACAAGCTTTTTTTGGTTCTTCGGCTAAACGGTTTCATATTTAAACACAACAGGAGAAATTGTTATTAGAAATTCCTAACTACGATACTGAGTCACTCTGGTTGGCAGCTCTCCCATAGCTTCCTTGCTTAACGAACTAACCCAGTAATATTCGTTCCTTCACGCAAAGAATTATCGCTGAGTTTTCTGTGGTTCCCTATTCCATCATGCAAAATTATGAATGTTGTGATGCCATACACTCGACTTTGGTCTCCTATAGTAAGCCACCTGCTATATTATACCAATAATATGCCATCATGGCTAGAATTAGTTAGACACGATCAGCAGTCAGTTAAGCAAGGATAGGCAGCCTTCCACGCTGTAAGGCCCATCCATGTCCTCCAAGTATCGGTTCGTTTTTAAGCTCAAGTTCTGGGTCACGCCACTTACGATTCAAAGCAGCCGACCTGCAGCCTTGGGGTGTGCCCACAATGGCTCCGCAGCTTCCCTGCCAAGCAGCTTCAGGACAACCGTGTCCAATAAAATGTAACTTAAAGGATGCTTACAAAAGTAGGTCCCAGATTTCTTCTATTCAGACACGTCCTCTTGGTTTAAGGAATGAAACTAATAATTCAGGACCATTCCGAAAATGACCCTTGAACAGTTACGAGATGAAAGACATGCGTGGGTCACGCATGTCTGAGATGAACAGGGACAACGTGTGTCCGGTTTGTCTCTAGAGGCGCATTTTTATTAGATAAGAATATTCTTATTAAAACAGCTACTTAAAAATTTGTCATGGAATGACATAAGGAGCCAATGGCGCAAAAAGAAGTTGAACGCACATTAATCGTATTGATAACAAGGGCACAAAAGGAAGTGGTACGCACATCAATCGTATTCAAAAAGGCACTAGATTTAGGAATTTATAAACGAACGAAGCATTTTTCAACTTGTTGGTCATTCGTTCTGTATATAAGCCCTCTTTCTTAAGTACATATTGTTGATCCTCTTCCTCGAGAGGAAGTAAGCCCATTTTTGCCTAATCTGGTTTTCCGGTTATTTTGGTCGAAGCAAAAACTGACAAGAATTCATCTTACAGCTATGAGTATGTTCCAGGTTCGACAAAAAATTCCTAATATTTAGTAAAATTATATTTTTGGTTCAAGGTGACACTGAATTAAGACTGGAACAATCGAGACTTACCTTCGTAATAAATTTTGTATTATATTTTTGTAAATACGTTAACTAGCATCTTTACTATAGAAACTTCTGCAAAATCATCATAAAATTGGTAGAAATGGAGGCAAATGATAAAATTTATTCGAATTAATGAGTTTTAAGGCATTGGCACTCGCTTTTTTTCATATCCTACTCATTACTAACTAAAATTACTCATATTTTAATAATCAGTAAAATGAGTATTAAGGTACTGATTAATAAATAGATCCAGGATTGACATTAAATCGTGTTAAATTTGAACTGAATACGTATTAAATATCAATTTTCACTGGGACTGCACTCTATGTTTTAAGCATTTCCCTTTTTTAGAAAAAAATGGTACTACTTGCTTACCTGGGCATTGACCCATCTTTGGCCGCTACACAGACAAAGGCCTTTTCTAATATTATTACATAGAAGAACAAGATTTTCATTTCAAACGCAAGTACCCTGCCTTATTTTGAGGTTTTATAAGAAATATAGAATCTCATAAGTAGTTTTGGAATAAATATCTACTATTTATCAAACAATAGAACTGTGGAATGCCATACCCATTCAGGATACCTCTTTCATTCCACTACGGCACCTTATTTTATAGATTATTCAAGCAGTTGCCTTCCATTCTGTCAATATTTTATGCAAGCTTTCAATCATTATAACTATGTTGCATAGCCCCAGTATTTACAAAGGCCTCTATAATGTCCCATTATTGTATTTACTCTTTACAGTATTGATATATGAATTGAAGCGAAAACAAAAACATTACCAGATTTTGATTCAATCTCCACATCTCACTTCGACCAACATACTGATCTTTGAAGGTCAACTCCACTAAGTCAAGAGAAATATCAGATGGATTGATCGCCTTAACATAAACTTGTAGCAAAGCTCTAAGCTGAAAGGTACTTGCTACAGCTTGATCAAGACTCAAAGCATCTGCAAGGATATGTTATTCTAGGTCAAATGAAAAAAACAGAGCAATCAAACAAAACAAAATTACAAACTTACAAGAAAAAATGAAAAAAAAAATCAAAACGAAAACTGTGTTTTGGGGAGACAAGTCAGATATACAGGTGTTTGAAGCCCAAAGAAAATTGAAGCGAATTTAGCAAAACACAGGCAGTAGCTCGTTATGGGAAAGGAACAGGTTCTACAAACTTGATCTTAAGAATATTTAGTGAAGAAGCATTGATTTTCATATTTGGTGTGTTGAATACTTTAGAAAATCTCAAAATAACGGCTATAGAACTCAATTGATTTCAATATATCTCTCAGAGTAAATAGGGAGAGAATCAAGGAGTAGAACCTGCCATCCATTCAAGATGAAGGAGATTACAATATTTGCAAATGAAATAAAACAGTCTATATCTTTATGAAGTGGATGGAGGAGAACAAAAGAATATACTAAATAAAGTCAGAGCGTTTAAAAAACCAGTTCATATTTATAGGGCGTGCATTAAATTATGGATAGAAACTAGCATTCGAGTATTATTAAAAATTCAGAGACAAGGCTCCTGCTAAGACTTGCCACCGTATGCCAATTTTGGGTGTGGGCAGCCGTCCCTAGATAAGTAATAAATAGTAATACCTCCTAATCTCTCATTTTAGCTATATCCCATGTTACAGAGGCTCGCATAGGAATCCGGTGCTACAAAGTCAAGCCACCCCTCCCCCTCCCCATGATGGATGTTTCCTGGCCTGTTGTTGACCACCAAGGCAATTTGTCAGGGAGTACCTCCAGGTTTATGGCTAAGATGGAGTCAGCCCATGAGGGAACTCGTTGATACACAAAGACTTTGAAGATGGATCAGGGTAGATGCCAAAGAGCAGGACTTGGTTTCAGCAGCTTAAGGGGGAAACCCAATAGACAGAGCCTTATTTTTATATTTTATATTTAGCTTATTTTTATGAGCCTGATCATAAACTTATACAGATAGATATATCATGTATTTCAAAAGCCCGAGAGCCATATACGCACAAAATTTATGAAAAATAAAGAAATCGCCAACAGAACACATTACAAAGCACACAGAAACATAATACATAGACAAAGAATACCAAATAGTAATTTAGTAAGTAAATTATTGTGATTCTATATAATAATTAATAATTGATCGTATAAACTTTTCCTTCTTTCTAAACTTTTATCTATGTACACACCAATACAAAATATTGTGGGTGGATTACTACTTTGTAAAATACCAGGAAGCAGCAAAACAATCCCATATAAGTATTTTTCCCTTAAATCAGAGAGCACCGGGCACTTCCGGAGAAAATGGTCCAAATCTTCGTCCTCATATTTATAAAGAGGAGACAAATACTGTCCTTCATGATCAACTTTCTTTTGGTCAAACACCTTTTGCCTGCTCTGAATTGGAAAAATATTCGCCCTAAGCTAACTCCATCAACATAAAATCAAAGCCGGAAAATTAAATTTAAAATAATTTATGCCCAATACCCACTTGTTGATTAATTAAAGGAATTGACCAAGGATGTACACGGGAGGGTTTTTTGGTCATTCTCTGATCTGAGTTTGGAAACTGCTTGGACAAAAAAGCTTGGATCTACAAAACTGCTTGGATCTACAAAAAGCAAACTGTCAAAAATTCAACAGGATACAATTCCAAGCCAAAACTATAAGTGGGCAGCAAAATCTAAAAAAACTTTTGCATGTACAAAGATACTGAATTAAAAACATAGAAGAAAACAATGACGAGACAAAAAGTACAAATAAAAAGAAGGATAATTTAAAGCCATTAAGTGGAAAATACAAAACAAAGTATATACTTTAGTAGGGATCTCTGCGAAGCTGTTGTTAATTCTTAAAAATATGAGAAAAAAAAAACACTTTTGAAGTACTTAAGAACAAAATTAAATAAAATACATAAAAAAGGAAACAGCTTATAATCTATTACTCTTTTATTTAAAAAAAAAATGAAGAAAGCCATAAGCTTGTCTTTTATGTTTGGCTTTTCATTAGAAGAGAGCAAAGGGGTGAGTTAGAACCAATTTAATAAAAAAAGAAGAAAAGTGATGCAACAATTTTTACCTCTATGTTGAAGTTCTTCTTTTAAAGATGTAACTTGTATTAGTAGTCGGCTATATTCATCTTCTGGATGGTATATTTCTACAACGTCACCTACTTTTAATCCAGGGATATCTTTTGAGCTGATTACAAGATCTTGAGCTGAAAGTTAAAAATAAATATATGAGAATTATTCAATTAAAACTAATTATGCCAAGGAAAAACTCAAACAAGGAAACATTCCTTTTAAGAGATGAAAAGCAAGATAAGCGCACTTTGGAGTTTCGGTTACTCTTGAGCCGAGTCGCTCCTTACTACAATTCGTTACCACGAACTGTTTGATGAAAAGCAAGACAAGCCCACGGGAATCTTAGCAAGTCTTACAAGACAAGTGGGATTCAAAGAAAAAAAAATGACTTAGTGCATTTGATCTAGAAAAAATAAGAAGACCATGCCAATATCGAGCCTCTTCATTCTTTATGCAGATGATTCTAAATTAGTAAGGAATTAGTAAGTAAATAAACATAATCATTACTAGAAAGAATAAGATGGCCATGCCAATAAATATCAAACCTCTTCATTTTTTATGCAAGTGATTCTACATTAGTAAGTAATGCTGCTACAGCTTCTGATTTACAATTTATCAAGATTGACATTGACTGTCTTGGAAGTCCAGCTGATACATACCATGCAGTCTGTTTTGGTAAACATAATCAATACCAACAGTATTGCCCAAAGGTAATCCTATTTCTGTGGTTTTAGAAGAAAAAGGTCTCTGTAGAATTTCATAAAATCCCAAGGTTTATTTAAAACCCAAGCCCCTGCAATGAGGTATAACATAAGTATTACATAATAATGGTAATTAATCAAGTACTAAACTGTGCATCTCCTCTCTTTTGTTAGCTTTTGCCTCACAGATCCAAGGGGACAACAGGCTTAACCATTCAGTCAGAGTGGGTGGTGTACCTGGTGGCCCTCAGTATCTGTGTATAGGGGGTTTGTGGATGTTCAGCAACGGGAGATATGAATGCATGTTCTGTAGGTGGGAGCAACAAAGGTATTCGTGGTGAAGGTGGTGTTACAGATAGTAACATGTTTCCTTCAGCTCCAACTGATGGACTGTCGGAGGTGACCTTGGTGAAAAATGCCGAGAGTCACCTGTTGCAGTTATTATGGGGTAAAGGGGGTCATCATTTAGGCTCACTCAGGTCCAAATGTGTCGTCAGTTCCTTTGGTATATTGAGTCATTTTGAGTTTTCACTAGGTATGAGCGATGGGTATCTTGAAAGGCTTTGGTTATCAAACTGGTTGCAATGCCTTTAGGGTAGTCATTGATTTCGCTGTTCTGTCATGGTATGATTCCTGGAAGTTTTTTTTTTTTTTTTTACTTCAAACAATGAATAAGGGACAATTTTTGGTTCAAGCTCTGATAAAATCACTGGTAGTACTGAACAGAGTTGACAACTCATCAGTAATTCTGCAGGTGAATGCTGTCCATCAGCAATTGGTGTAATTTGATATTTAAGAATGGCTAAGTATAGGTCTGAGTTGTTTTCTAGTACCTTTGTCATGAGTTTTTTTTTTATGTTTGGACTGCTTTTTCGACGAGTCCCTTACCTTGGGGGTATTTTGGGCTGCTTATTTTTTAAATAATGTCCCACAGTTTGGTCAAGTCATCGAATTTTGATGAAAAAAAATTAGGGGCGTTATCAGATGGGCATTATCAAATTAGGGGCGTCTTTTTAGTATTCCATGACCACTGAACTGGCTTTCAATTTTGTAATGATGGCTGACGAGGTTAATGATTCTAGTTTATTGAGCTCAAAGAATCAACTATAGTAGTCAACTGTGATGAGATACTGGAGATTCTGCCAATCAAAGATGTCAATGGTCATGAATTCCCAAGGCAACTTTGGAATTTACACACCTGGATATGAGGGAGGTGATGTTTTTCATGATACCAGGCCAAAAGGTGGCAGTCCTAGCACGCTGCTTGGTTTTGGCTCTACCCATATGCAATGCATGCAGTTTGTGCTGGATGTCAGGCTGCATGGATGGGAGAATTACAACTCTAGTCTCTTTCAGAATTATGCCTTGGTTGTTGACTAGTTCATTTCTGTGGTTCCAGAAAGTCAAGCAGCTGGGGTCACATTGTTTTTGAGAAAGGGGCCAACCATCCATGATAGTTCGGCTCAATTTTCTGAATTAATTCAAGGTTGCTTACCTGATTTCTTCCATCTTGTTGTCGAATATTGGTAGGTTTTTGAAAAATATGTGCACAAAAATTTCTGCTTGTTACTCACTTTCAATATCCACATCTGATGCGTGCAACCTTGACAGTGAGTCAGCCATGGGTAATTCAGATCCTGGTCTTCATTTCAGAGACCTTCAATTGCTCCAAGCAATCAAGTTCAGCCTTTAGTCCCTTCTGTAGCGCAAATATTATGCTTTTTGGTAGTTGAATGGTGGGGATAGCTCCTTTATTTGATGTTAACTTACATACGCCAGGCAGCTGTCTGATGCCTTCATAAACATCTGCATTATTGTCTATCATGATTTTGATTTGATCAGGGGTCTGTTGCATAGATGGGATCTCAAATACAAATTTGACAAGACCAAGGTCAACACTGGTTTATAACTGATGATTGGGACTTTTAGCGCATTGACAACAAAGAATTTATATTTTTTTTTCAGGTGTATCATTGTACTGTACTTCAGCTTCATACACTCAATATATATTTAACTTTCCATTGATATAGCTTCTCAGGATACTACCGGTCTTGTTTAGAATTAGACAAGGGTATAGTCTATCATATTCCATCAATGGAAGTATATTTGCCTCTGCTCCTGTATTGATCTTGAAGGTTATATAGCTTTTTTGTTTGCTGAGGTACAACCACATGTTATGGTTATCAGATTGATTATTTGAATGAGTTGAATCAATATAGAACTCACTTCTGGGGGTAAATGAAAAGTCTGATGCTCATCTGTGTGAATCTGGTGCTTGTCTGGCTGATACCCAGGGCTTGATCCTGCAATTTCCAGCTGGTGAATCACTTTAATCTTGCACACCCAAGCAGAGTGGTTGAGTTTACCACATTTAGAACCTGTTTTTCCTTTTGCAGGACACTTGTGCCCACAAAAAGTATTGTCTACTGCATAAGTAACATTCAGGACATTTGTTTATAGAATCAACTTTTTGTTTGATAACTGTTTTTTGCTCTGTTCCATTCATAGTTAGTAGTTGCGCTTGAGTTTCCTCTGTTGCTCAGGCTGTGTAAATACATAGTTAAAGTAAGTGTTGATCCTTGTGTAAGTAACTTATCTCTGATTCTGTCATTTCTTATACCAAAAACTAGTCTGTCTATGTTTCTTTCATCTTCTGAATTCCCAAATGCACATTCTTTTGCTAGGATCTTTAAACTTGTCACATATTGTTCAACTGTCTCAGTATGATCTTGATTTCTCTTGTAAAACTGATATCTTGCAAATAAGGGGTTAGCAATCAGTTCAACATAAACATCAAATTTTGATAGGTGTGTAACCACTGTTTGTTCATAGTCAGCAATACTGAATCTGTTGAATATGTCTCTGTCCTTCTCCCCAACCCATATCAGTAGGTATGAACACTTCTTAGTTTCTGCTTTGCCACTCAAGGGGCCAATAAACATTAACTTCGGATTTCGTTTAAACTTATTCCATGCATGCTTTAGATTAGGGGAGTTCCAGTTAATCGTGGGTGTAGAAAATTGAGTTGAATCCATCTTTTATACTTCTGACACTGTGTAGAATTTCATACAATTTCAAGGTTTATTTAAAACCCAAGCTAAGCTTTTCAGTCTTCGAATCATTACTGATGACAGATTGAGTTTTAGCACCCATGCCATGACTGTGTTATCATCTGCTCAATCTCTTGGCAGTATTTCCCTAAGATTACTTTATATCACACTTGCTAGTGATAGAAACGCTTAAACATGGTACTGAGTTGTGTCATCTGTGGTGTCCCAGGAATTGCGTGCTTAGCCACTGCATATGCACTGATGACTTGAACACATCTATGCTGGTTGAAGTCACTGTTCTTTGGCTAAAGGAGTTCCACAGACTAACAACTTTATTAGAGAAGAAAACTTATTCCTCAGCTTGTTTCTGGACAAACTTTTAAGAGTGACTGCAAATTCTCTTTAAGTTGTCATGTCAAAAAATGCCAGGAAAGGTATCATCAGCTTTCAGAAGCTTGTATAGCCTTCTGTTATCACATCACCTTGTTTACAATAATAAGTTAGGAATGGTAGTTTAAGCTTCTGAGAATGGGATAGATATGGGACACCATGCAAGTCTTTAATCCATTTTGAGGCCCTTCACTGGGTCAATTCTAATGCTGCTTTATCAGTCTTGTTGATTGGGCATAAAATATACATGTTAAACTCTAGCCTTGGTTAAACTAGAGTCTTATAAAGCTTGGTCATGATAGTTGAAGATATACTTGTGAATATTCTGTTAAGTGTACCAAGTCTCAGATCTGCCTTGAAAACAGTCATTTCAGCAGGGAGGTAAAAATTATGCTTGTTGTCAACCTGGATACCAAGTTTGGTCTCTGCATGGATTTGAAGAAAACTTTGCTGGATCCATCCCTTCAGTTCATACACCTATAGTGCTGGATGCAAAGATTTTTCTCCCCAATGTGAATAGTCTGGCATTTTGAAGCAATAAATTGATGTCTCCAAGAATCAGTCATATAAATGAATGCATCTATGTCTCTTTGTGTTGACACAATATTCTCTCTATGTCCACACAAATGACAAGTTTCAAGTTATCAGCATAGAGATTTACTTTGTTCTTAAGAATTTTTGACATGTTAGTTACAAATAGGTTGAATAAATTGAGACCAAAAACCTTGCCCTAGAAAATACCATATTGAACTTCAGCCATTCTAGAGATGAATGTCTTTCTATCCTAACCAAACAGCTTACTTTTACAATCTGTTTTAGATCTGTTAGAAACTGGATGGTCTCATTAATTAAATCCCAATTCAATCTATCATATTATGAGGTTGACTGGAAACCCCTGTTCTAGAAGATTGGCAATATAATCATAAAAATCAATCTTGCCTGATTCAACATATTGACCAGACCTAAAGCCATGTTGGCATGAAGAGAACGGTTAATTAGTTTTCAAGTGATTAAGAGTTTTAGTATTAACCATCCCTTTTAGTAACTTGCTGGTTGTGGAAGTTATACAAACTGTTCAGTAATTGCTTATGTTCACTAAGCTACTATCCTTGTATATGGGGGTTATATGACCCATGTAATAGTGCTGCAGGACATACTTTTTGTAGAGACATTTCTGAGATAGATGGGTGAGTGAGCTTGATAATTCAACATGCAAAACTTACAGAATCCTTAGGACAAAGGACAATCTTAAGCCAGCGTCCTAGAGGGTTCATGAAACTGAAAAAGCACTGGTTTGACAATGACTTGATACTGGAATATCTTTGCCAACTGCTTCTTTCAAAACCTTGTGCAAAGGCATTATATGAGCCAATCCTGCAGAATGCACTTTTTGTACAGAGTGTGCATTGGCAAACTAATTGATAATTTTGTATGGAAAGAGGGTAAAGTTGTGACAGTTCATATAACTGACTTACCAAAAAAGTGAACTGAGAAAATCCAGCATTATTTTGTTGAAAACAAATGAGAAAACATAGTATTATTTAGTAAAAATCAAGCAATAGCTCATACTTTAATCAAAAATTCTTCATTTTTAAGAGCTCAAAATATGCTTAAATTTGAATTTGCAGCAGAGGCAATTACTATATTCATAAAGAACATAAAACAAGAGCTAAGAGCTCATATGGCACTTGTGACGAGGCAAGAAGAGCTAAGAGCCAAGAGCTCATATGGTATGAGCTCTAACAAAATTCAAAGAATCAATGGATTGATTTAAAAGGAAAATCAGAGGCTTAATGCTGGTCGGGATTAAAAATAAGAGCTCTAAGTCACAATGTCCTTCTAAATATCAAAATTCATTAAGATCTGATCACCCACTTGTAACTTATAAATACCTCATTTTTTCAAATTTTTCCTCTCCCTTTAGCCCCCCAGATGATCGAATCTGGGAAAACGACTTTATCACGTCAATTTGTGCAGGTCCCTGACATGTCTACCAATTTTCATCATCCTAGCATGTCCAGAAGCACCAAACTCGCCAAATCACTGAACGTTTCCCCCCAACTCCACCAAAGAGAGCAAATCCAGTATGGTTATGTCAATCATGTATCAAGGACAGTTGCTTATTCTATTCATCAAGCTTTATCCTGATTCCTCCACTCCAGGTGTTTTCCAAGATTTCCCCCCTCCAACTCCCCCCAATGTCAAAAGATCTGGTCGGGATTTGAAATAAGAGCTCTGAGACATGAATTCCTTCTAAATATTAAATTTCATTAAGATCTGATCACTTATTCATAATAAAAATACCCCAATTTTCACATTTTCCAAGAATTTGGTTTCCTGTTCCAACTCCCCCCAATGTCACAGGATCTGGTTGGAATTTAAAATTAGAGCTTTAAAGCATAAGATCCTTCTAAATATCAAATTTCATTAAGAGCTGGTCACCCTTTCATAAGTTACAAATTACTCATTTTTCCAAATTACCCCCCCCCCAAAAAAAAGAGTTTCATCCTAATCCCTCTAATCTAAGCATTTCCATGATTTTAGGTCCCCCCCCCAACTCCCCCTAATGTCACCAGATCTGGTCAGGATTTAAAATAAGAGCTTTGAGACACAGTATCCTTCTAAATATCAAATTTCATTGAGATCTGATCACTCATTTGTGAGTTAAAATACCTCATTTTTTCTAATTTTTCAGAATTGACCCCCCCCCCCCCCAACTACCCCAAAGAGAGCGGATCCGTTCCAGTTATGTCAATCCTGTACTTTTAAGGGGCTTCTCACTCAAAATTATGATTCGTTTCTACAATTGGGTAAGATTATTATGTTATATTAATTTGAAAATATTAGAAAGATGTATTTGTAACTTACAAATGGGTGATCAGATCTTAATGAAGTTTGATATTTAGAAGGATATTGTGTCTCAAAGATCTTATTTTAAATCCCGACCGGATCTGGTGACATTGGGGGTGACATTTGTTTCCTTGAATAGGAGATATGTTCAAAATCTCAGAAGAAAGTTATATTTTCGTCTCAAAGTGCTTCAATTAAACTGATATTTTTTGTCTATTCTTTACAACGAGCTTTTTATTCTTCTTATTTCTGAAGAGACAAAAAAACTAATAAGAGTTGAGAGAAAGAGTCAAACTTTAGCGTAAAGAGTGGGGTGTTGAGGAGGGAGCAGCCCCTTTCATGTGCAAATTAATTTCTGTTCGTTTTAAGTTTCAATGTCGCCCCTTACTTTCAGTTTAAAAAAAAACTTTTTTTATTTAATTTCTGAAAGTTTTTGAGTCAATGCATGTTTTGATTTTAGCTCTCAGCGAATGAATAATTAAAACGAAATTTGTATATTTATTTCTTTGGCTAAATGGCTTTCTCGTAACTTTGATCCAATGATTTTGAGAAAAAACGAACGGGGGAGCAGGCCTAGTTGCCCTTCAATATTTTGGTTACTTAAAAATGCAACTAGCACTTTTAGTTTCTTACAAATGTTTTCAGTAATTAGTAAATGATATTAGTAAAAATATGCGTATCGTAAAGAGCGAGGTATTAGGAGGAGGTGAACCCCTCTTATGCGTAATAATTTCTGTTCGTTTTAAGTTTTAATGCTGCTCCTTTCTTTTAGTTGAAGATACTTTTTCATATTTATTTTTTCAATGTTTTTTTTTAATAATGCTAAAATCCATCCTCCGTTCATAGAACAAAATCAACAAATGACAAATTCCTCCATGGAAAGATCCTCCAACATATCTCCCTCTTCTCAACCCTCCCCCCAACCAAAAAATCCCCCTGAAAACGTCTGTACACTTTCCAATAACCATTGCTATATGTAAGCACTGGTCAAATTTTCTTCCGCCATGACAAATTCCTCCATGGAAAGTTCTCCCCGTATAGCTTTGATATTTAGAAGGATCTTGTGCTTCAGAGCTCTTATTTTAAATCCCAACCAGATCCAGTGACATTGAGGGGAGTTGGATGGGGAAACCAGAAATCTTGGAAGACGTGAAAATTGAGGTATCTTTATCTTCGAAATGGGTGGTCGGAGGCCGTGATTAAGTGAACTGATGGAACTCGAAAATCCCATGTTAAATTGAAAATTTATATTTAAAAAGTACTCAAGTATTCATTGGCGGAAGATGCCGCTTTTAATATCAGGCCATAGCTTCTTGAAGATGCTACAAAATGTTTGAAAGGATTTTGCTCTATTTCTTCTAATTGCTTAGAAATCTTAGAAAATGTCTAGGTCTTTTTCACAAGTGTACTCGATAAAGGATATTGCTTTTAGAACAAAATCGGTACTATCATGAGCAGAAGACAATAACCTGTAAGATGATTGGAACCATTTTTCGATTTATTTTCCTGTTTTCTAACAGTCCCCTAGAATATTTTCAGCTACCTGAAATTTTTACAAGTCGGTTGCCAGAAAGAATCTTTTCAGATCGCCGATAATACCCCCCAGAGACCAAAATGACAAGCTGGTATAATCAGCTGCTTGTTAATAGAGTGTGAAAATTTCATAAATTATTTCAATGCAATGAAGAAACCTAGAAATGAGAAATAGTCAGGAGCCTTCAGTAAAGTTGTGCACACAAAGCCGAAATCATGGGGGAAATTAAATCAAAGCGAGGTATACATCTTAAAAGTGTTACCACACATAGACAGCGCCTTTGTAAAAAGTATTTGGAGCTTGGTAGATGTAAATATCCAAAATACCTAATAATGCGGTACGGTGAAGAACTAGACAAGTCAAGAGATTTAGGTCAAGCGACAAACCTTGAGGCGGAGCAGAACCCCGTAGCTTCCTCCCCGTTGCCCTACCGGGTCGTGACTGGTGGTAGAAACTTGGATTGCGACGAATTGAAGGATTGCCGGCTAGAGACTTAAGTTTGGAAGCACAGGTGAGGAGGAAACAACCCGTAAAAATCATAGAACTTTAATGAAATTTACACCACCAGATTCAGCGTATCAGAGAATCCTACTGTAGTTTCAAGCTCCTATCTACAATTAAACAAAAAAAAAGCTTTTTTAAGTGAAAGTAAGGAGCGACATTAAAACTTAGAACGATCAGAAATTACTCCGTATATGAAAGGGGCTTTTTCTCGTCAACGCCCTGCTCTTTACGCTAAGGTTTTTTACTGTTTTAAAATGTAAAGTTAAGAGAAAGAGTCAAACTTTAGCGTAAAGAGTGGGGCGTTGAGGAAGAAAAGCCCCTTTCATATACGGAGTAATTTCTGTTCGTTTCAAGTTTTAATGTCGCTCCTTACTTTCATTTTAAAAAAAAATCGTTTTTTTGTTTAATTTCTGGACGTCTTTGAATTAGTGCATGGTTTGATCTTGGCTCTCCACACATAAATAATTAAAACGAAATTTACATATTAATTTTTTGGGGCTAAATGGCTTTTTCACAGTTTTAATCGGAAGATTTTAAGAAAAAAGGAGTGAGGGAGGAGACCTAGTTGCCCTCCTATTTTTTGATTACTTAAAAAGGCAACTATAACTTTTAACTTTTTACGAACCTTTTCGTAAGTAAAAAATATACGGAACTTACGAATTAAATTACGTAGCGAACTTCAATATTCGTATGTTTTTATTGCGTATATGAGGGGGCTCACCCATCGTTGATACCTTGCTCTTGATATTAAAGCTTAAATTTTTCCCAATTCCTTAAGAATGACCCCTGAATCACAAAGGCCATAGAATAAATAGTTGAAATTACTAAAAATGCTTTAGCGTAAAGAGCGAGGTATTACGAGGAGGTAGACCCCTCAGATGCGTAATAATTTCTGTTCGTTTTAAGTTTTAATGCTGCTTCTTACTTTCAATAGAAAAAAAAACTTTTCATGTTTATTTTTTCATTGTTTATTTTTAAACAACGCTAGAAAATCCTGCGCCCCCTCCATTGAAAGTCTCTTCCCCCATGAGAAGTTCGTCCATGGAAAAATCCTCCCCGGTAACCCTCCCCCTCAAATATCCCCCCCAAACCAAAAAAATCCCCCTGAAAACGTCTGTACACTTCTTAGTAACCATTACTATATGTACACACAGGTCAAAGAAGCCCCTCCCACGGGGACTGCAGGGGAATAAGTCGTCCTCAAAGACATAGTTATTGGGTTTTTTGACTTTGGTGAATAAAATGGCTATCTCAGAATTCTGATCCGGTGAATTTGGGGGAAAATGACCGTGGGAGGGGGCCTAGGTGCCCTCCAATTTTTGGTCACTTAAACAGGGTATTAGAAATTATCATTTCTGTTAGAATGAGCCCTTTCGCGACATTATGGGACCACTGAGTCGATACGATCACCCCTGGGAAAAAAAAAAACAAATAAACACGCATCCGTGATTTGTCTTCTGGCAAAAAATGCGAAATTCCACATTTTTATAGATTGGGGCTTGAAACTTCCACAACAAGGTTCTCTGATACGCTGAATCTGATGTGTGATTTTTGTTAAGATGTTTCCCTAGTTTTTCTAAAATGAGGCAAGTTTTTTCAGGCTCGTAACTTTTGATGGGTAAGACTAATCTTGATAAAACTTATATATTTAAAATCAGCATTAAAATGCCATTCTTTTGATATAACTATTGGTATCAAAAATGTATTGCTCTTATACACCAGATTTGATGTTTATCTGATAAATGTAAAATAAAACCGCTTTTCATTGAAAAAAAAACCCAATTCGTGGAAATTAGGGAAGTAGCAAAATGTATTTCCCTACGTCCCATGAGCTTTAAGAGTGAGAGAAACATAAAGATAGCAGTTGCTAATTTCTGCCCACCATGGCTTTCAGCATTTGCATGTCAATCACAACCTAAATTTTGTTGACCCTACAAAAGGTGCCCATACCCAAAATATAGAACGGACATGGAGGGAAGTGAGAGATTACATCCCCACTAATGGTAGAAGAGAATATCAAAGCTATACAGGGAGAACTTTCCATGGAGGAATTTGTCATGACGGAAGAAAATTTGACCAGTGCTTACATGTAGCAATGGTTATTGGAAAGTGTACAGACGTTTTCAGGGGCATTTTTTGGTTGGGGGGAGGGTTGAGAAGAGGGAGATATGTTGGAGGATCTTTCCATGGAGGAATTTGTCATTTGTTGATTTTTTTTTTCTATGAATGGAGGATGGATTTTAGCATTATTAAAAAAAACATTGAAAAAATAAATATGAAAAGGTATCTTCAACTAAAAGAAAGGAGCAGCATTAAAACTTAAAACGAACAGAAATTATTACACATAAGAGGGGTTAACCTTCTCCTAATACCTCGCTCTTTATGATACGCATATTTTTACTAATATCATTTACTAATTACTGAAAACATTTGTAAGAAATTAAAAGTGCTAGTTGCATTTTTAAGTAACCAAAACATTGAAGGGCAACTAGGCCTGCTCCCCCATTCGTTTTTTCTCAAAATCATTGGATCAAAGTTATGAGAAAGCCATTTAGCCAAAGAAATAAATATACAAATTTTGTATTAATTATTCATTCACTGAGAGCTAAAATCAAAACATGCATTGACTCAAAAACTTTCAGAAATTAAATAAAAAAAGTTTTTTTTTTAACTGAAAGTAAGGGGCGACATTGAAACTTAAAACGAACAGAAATTAATTTGCACATGAAAGGGGCTGTTCCCTCCTCAACGCCCCACTCTGTATGCTAAAGTTTGACTCTTTCTCTCAACTCTTATTAGTTTTTTTGTCTCTTCAGAAATAAGAAGAATAAAAAGCTTGTTGTAAAGAATAGACAAAAAATATCAGTTTAATTGAAGCACTTTGAGACGAAAATATAACTTTCTTCTGAGATTTTGAACACATCTCCTATTCAAGGAAACAAATGTCACCCCCAATGTCACCAGATCTGGTCGGGATTTAAAATAAGAGCTTTGAGACACAATATCCTTCTAAATATCAACTTCATTAAGATCTGATCACCCATTTGTAAGTTACAAATACATTTTTCTAATTTTTTCAAATTAATATAACATAATAATCTTACCCAATTGTAGAAACGAATCATAATTTTGAGTGAGAAGCCCCTTAAAAGTTCAAAGTCTTATCTGTATTACCCCTGTCAAAAGCCCTTTAAAGATAAGAGTTTCAAACAGTGGATGCATTGAAATACCTACATTCCAGTCTTAACTATACCATAAAAGGTGATAATTGTTTTTCAATGCAGGTGAAGTAATTATGAGTAATTATGGAATATAGTAGCTTAAAAAACAGTGAAAAGTTGAATTTTTCTAAGGTAAGCAAGGATTTACACTTTTAATAGTAATATAGGATCAAATTTGACCAAAATATAAGTTGTAATGCACAAAAAACTGCGTTATATAGAGGAGGGGGAAGGGGTATAGTTAGAGATCTCAAAATAACTTCCCGGGATATACTTTAGCCTGTAGACACATCCCTGAAAGTTTCAATTCTCTAGCCCAACAACTTTCCAAGATAGCAAAAAGTCAATGGATTAGAATTTTACCAAAAAAAAACTTACTAAATCCACCTCCACCACTAATATTCATCTGGTGTGTAAAAAGTTTCATGAGCTTCATTTTTTGTATTGTTTTCACGACTCTTCTTGACTGCAAAGGTTCTTACGTCAGCCCAAGAGCGTGTTGACACATAAGAATTAGTTAAGCTTAATTTTGTGCAAGCATTCCATTTCATTCAAACATTTTGCGGTTTTCATATAAACAGGTGATCACAGATGGCAATATATACCTGTATTTCTAATTAAATGTTTTTAAAACTGTACTTCGTGCTTTTCCATGATGAATGTCATTAGAAGACTTTTGAAATTTCCCTTAAATAGCCCTGTATGACTTTTTCATTATATCTCGTTTTGAGAAGTTTCTTGTAAAATTCCAGATAAGTGGCTGTTTTCTACGCTCCTAAGTAGTTGTCTAAGGTGTATGAATCTAGGCTATCAGGAATGAAGAGCCTAAACTATATCCAGGAAACGTCTCTGAAGTGTCAGCTTCAGCTCTATCACTCTCTAAAGCACACTGATTATTGATTAATCTTTAAATACCTTTTTGTTATAAGAATAAAAGTAAGAAATGGCATAGGCAAGGCCTGGATTTACAGTAGGCTACATTTACCTTAAATTACAAAGGAAACTCAGGGAAAGCTTTTTAAGTCTTGTGGGCCTAGGCTCTCTTCTATAAATCGTGGTTTATAAGATTTCAGAGAATTGATGATAACCTAGAAATGGTGCTTTTAAGAAGAAAACTTGTTTGGAAAACAAATTTTTGCTTCAAAATATGAAGAATAATTGTAGTTAACAGATTCTGATTGCTATTCCACTCTAGTTTACCCCAAACCCATCATATTTGCAAATATATATCAAAAATTATTTATTTCTCTTATGTTTCTTGATTTTGTCAGCATATCAATTTGTGGGAAGCCTACATGGGTTAAAACACAAGTGATAGCCTATGTAGGATACATAAAATTTGGCCTATATGTTTACACATTGTGGGCTATATATAAAGTATAGTGGAATTGCAGCCAAAGTGTTGTGTTAACTAAGAATTTTCTACTGTTAATTAAGAAACATTTACACAATGTTTTAGGTAGCCTACTTAATATAGTAACCACACTCAAAAAATGAAGTTAGGTTAATCATAATGAAATATACCAAAATATGATGAAAATATAATATTTTAGTAATTTAATAATATAACAGAAATATAACAGAGGTTATGGAAAGCAAGCAGGCTGCCCAGAATGCTTTATGTTTACACATTAAGGGTTTATGTTTAAATCATAGTGTAATTACAGCCAAAGTTTGTTAATTAAGAATATTCTCTATGTTATGAAGTTAGAACTGGTTTTTTAACATGTTTCCTTCTCAGCAGCCCCAATTCTAGGCTTTTACCAGACTTAGGTAATGTTTTAGGTACTTATTTAATATAGTAACCACACTCAAGAAGTAAAGCTAGGTTAATCATAATGAAACAGGCCTTTACCAAAATATGATGAAAATATAATACTTTAGTAACAAAATTATGGAAACTGCAACAGAGGATTATGGAAAGCAAGCAGGCTGCCCAGAATGCATTATATTAAATACCTTACCAACTCTATATATTAAATATCTAATCAAAATATACCTGCATAGTAGTTTATCTTAGTTGAACCATGCTAATTATCTCTGAGTATGCTCAGAGGAACCAGTTGTACAATAAACCAAGAACAACAGTAATACACAAGTATCATGTTTTATATTTGTGGGCCAAAAAAAGCCCACAACATAGTACCATTAGGTTCATTATTTTATGCTCTTTTAAATTATCAGATTTGTAATTATGACAATGTGCTCTGGTCCAGTAAAGCTGTTGATTTGAGACCTTTTTTAATTTGGAAAATTGGTTTGTAGATTTGAAAAAGAAAGGCAAATATCTAGTGGTTCCATTCTCCATAAAGAAACACAAGGCCTATAAAAGATCCCAGTTTATAGTTACTCTTCCCCTGGAGGAAACACTACAAGATTATGAAAATAAAATAAATAAAAAATTAAATACTTTCTTATGTCATTTCTGAAACTTGTTTCCAAAATATTATAGTGTTTCCTTCTGAGGTTAAGTGACTTCTAAAAAATCTAGACACAACTTCAAATTCTACTTCAACCTTGATTTTCTATTACATAAAAAAAAACTAGTTTTTTTAACTGAAAGTAAGGAGCGACATTAAAACTTAAAACGAACAGAAATTACTCCGTATATGAAATGGGTTGTCCCCTCCGCAATCCCTCGCTCTTTACGCTAAAGCTTTTAATTGTATTAAAAAGCAGAATTGTGGCAAAGAGTCAAACTTTAGCGTAAAGAGTGAGGGATTGCAGAGGGGACAACCCATTTCATATACGGAGTAATTTCTGTTCGTTTTAAGTTTTAATGTTGCTCCTTACTTTCAGTTAAAAAAACTAGTTTTTTATTATGTAATTTCTGAACGTTTTTGAATTAATGCATGTTTGATTTTGGCTCTCCACACATAAATTATTAAAATGAAATTTGCATATTAATTCCTTTTTTGGCTAAATGGCTTTCTCTTAGTTTTGATCAGACGATTTTGAGAAATAAGGGATGGGAAAGGAGGCCTAGTTGCCATGCAATTTTTCGGTTACATAAAAAGGCAACTATAAATTTTTATTTTTAACGAATTTTTCTATTAGTAAAAAATATACGTAACTTAAGAATTATCTTACGTAACAAACTTTTATATTCTTTAATTTTTATTATGTATATGAGAGGGTTTGTACCCTCGTTAATACCTCGTTCTTTACACTAAATCGTAAGTTTTGTCCCAATTCTTTAAGAATGACCCCTGAATCAGAAAGGCCGTAGAATGAATAGTTGAAATTACTAAAAATACTATAGCATAAAGAGCAAGGTATTTATCTCCTCCTAAATACCTCGCTCTTTATGCTAAAGTATTTTTAGAACCCCTCACATGCGTAATAATCTCTGTTCGTTTTAAGTTTCAATGCTACTCTTTACTTTCAATTGAAAAAAAAATTTTCCATGTTTATTTTTTCATTGTTTTTTTATAGTAATTTTAGAAAATCCTGCGCCCTTTTCATTGAATTTCTGTTCCCCCATGACACATTTCTCCATGGAAAGATCCTCCCACATTGCAACCTCCCCTCAACCCCACCCCAAAAACAAAAAAAAAATCCCCTGAAACCGACTGTACACTTCCCAATAACCATTATTATATGTAAACACTGGTCGAAGTTTTGTAAGTTGCAGCCCCACCCCCAGGGACTTTGGGGGAGTAAGTCATTCCCAAAGACATAGTTATTATGGTTTTTGACTATGCGGAACAAAATGGCTATCTCAAAATTTTGATCTGTTGACTTTGGAGAAAAAATGAGCGTGGGAGGGGGCCTAGGTGCCCTCCAATTTTTTTGGTCACTTAAAAAGGGCACTAGAACTTTTCATTTCCGTTAGAATGAGCCCTCTTGCGACATTCTAGGACCACTTGGTCGATACGATGACCCCTGGGGAAAAAAAAAAAAAAACAAAAACAAATAAACACGCACCCGTGATTTGTCTTCTGGCAAAAAATTCAAAATTCCACATTTTTGTAGATAGGAGCTTGAAACTTCTACAGTAGGGTTCTCTGATACGCTGAATCTGATGGTGTCATTTTCGTTAAGATCCTACGACTTTTAGGGGGCGTTTCCCCCTATTTTCCTAAATAAGGCAAATTTTCTCAGGCTCGTAACTTTTGATGGGTAAGACTAAACTTGATGAAACTTATATTTTTAAAATCAGCATTAAAATGCGATTCTTTTGATGTAGCTATTGATATCAAAATTCAATTTTTTAGAGTTTTGGTTACTATTGAGCCGGATCGCTCCTTACTACAGTTCGTTACCACAAACTGTTTGAAACTTTTGTGTCAAAGCAAATCAGACTCAAACTAAAATTAAGAAAAGCATAATTTTTACAGTTCAATTCTGTGCAATTTTCCAAGGCCTGTAAATATGGAAGGAGTAGAGGTGAGACTTGGAAAATATCTTTACTAGACGTAATTTTGGCTATTCATTTCTGAAATAATCAACTGTTTCCTAAGATAGGGTATTAAAAAGCCCCTTATCTGGAATTTTACCAATTACTTGCTCTAAGACCCATATACTAGATGATCCATTTAATACATTTTAAGGTAAAAGTCTTGAAGTACTATGCCTCTGAAGGGAAAATCTTAAAAAAAAAATGAAATAGTACTGTTACATCCCTTTTTTATGCCTTTCCAACATCATGGTTGCTTTTCTGAAATTGTACCTCCCTTCCCCCTGATTGTCTCAGGTATAGCTTTAGGATAAATAAAATCAAAAAAAAAACACAAAAACATTGAAATTCTTTGTAGAATGTTTCTGTTAATCCCATGATCATGTTTTCTGCCATTGCTATCCATGTTTCAAATCATTTCAAAAATATCTTGGTAAATAATGAAATGAGTCACAGAAGAATGTATATTATAAACTGTGGGAATACCATACACATTTTAACAAACAGTCTGTGACTAGATTGAATTGATAGAGAAATATATTGTTATGGCTGTATATGGGATCATCAGGGGGATTGGATACATTGCCAGAGTAACAACTGTTTTGCTGAAAAGGAGCATAAAATAAGGAATCTATTGTTACTACTTTTGTAAGCAAATGAATTGAGAAAATCAAAATTTATTAAAGAAACATGCCATCATATTTTCCTTCTCCATTAAACATTCTTTCAAAGTTGTTGCCTTTTCAATTATATCTCAGCTCCTCCTTCCCACTCCTAGTAAACCCCAGTTAGAGTCCTAGGCTATATAGAAAAACAAATAGCTGATTGTGTGAATTTCCTTTTATCTTTTATGTTCAGTGCTCATTTGGCTCACAACATAAATAAAAAAAACATACTTTTGTGTATATCCTATATGTCTCAATGTGTGTATTCTAAAGTCTCTCTTTCATGCATAATTGTATCTGGCCCATTAGAGGTATGTCACTGGGAAACAACTGTGACAACAGTAGCTGCTAAAGTTAGAACTAGCATTTAGTAGGTATTTGCCAGAAATCAGATAGCCCTGGAAAAAAGAGGCATACCATTGTATTTTGCATTCACTTGTCCTTTCAAATATGAAAAATTCATTTAGTCAGAATTCATCTCAACCTGCGCTAATTTAACCCCTAACATAGCCAAATGTAGCCTTAGGCCAGTGATGAGCACTCTTTTTAGCTCAAAGAGCCAAATAACTTTTTACAACTGTAATATCTAATGGAGAGCTGCTATTGGAGTTTAAAATCTTTTACATTAACATGTGTTAACTGTGTAGTGCTAACTTTCTGATCTTATAATACTGGTAAATTATCAGCAGTTTAACTGTTCTCAGCCTAATCTGATCTAGAACTAGTTAAAAATGGGGGAAAATTACAACCCTTTGTAAAAGAAAAATCAAAAACGAATGTTAAACAAAACCATTTAGTTTCAACCCAACACTAAATAGTTAGCAATCAATAACATTACTAGTAAATAAAATTTCTTACTCATGAAGTAGAAATGCCAAACCTGGCCGTCCAACTTCATTTTTCAAACATGTTTAGTATTATGTCTACTGGTCACAGAGCAGACACCAGATTTTCTTGGAAATAAAGAATAACAAAATTTTGAAATACATTAGGGAGGAAATGTGAATATAAAGTGTGTAGAGCACCTCCAATTTTCAATTATTTGTTTTGACAGGTTTGTAAAGAAAAGGTTTTGATTTTTTTTTAAGTTTTGTTTTCAGTCTGTCTTGATTGAAGATCATGCCTAATCAGAATGACAAAGAATTGCTCAAGAGCTGCATTTTAGCAACAACAAAAAACATATGCAGCCTGCTATCCATATGTTGCCAGCTCCTGTAGTTGGTTACATACATAAGTTACATAATTTTGTGGATTTGACATTGTTTTTTTATGCTTAGTTCTCATCAACAGTTAGCTCATAATGCCAACTATAACCAAAGTAAAAAGCATCATATGAAAATACAACAACAAACCATGTTCAATGAAAGTATCTCAAAAAAGGTATTTTTTCAAATGTAGGGAGAGGGAGACAAATAATCTAAGGGAACAGACCCTTCTTCCACCCCAAATATAAGACTCTGAATAAACCCTAAATTGAAGGTTAGTATGGTAAATTTTTTTTTTCAGATACATTATATCAGATTGGATGGAAAGCAAAAGGTAGATATTATTTATGGGACCTTCAGAGCTCTAGCTTCTGAGAATTCTACAGCTAAGACTTTATCTGGCCATAGTTTTAGAGACATCCTTAGTGATGACATCAATGATGCTGACACATTTGGTTCTCTTGCACCTTCAAAATTTTACGAAATTGATACTAGGCCTGATTCAGAGAGTGAACAGAAACTGAATGAATATGAAGAAAATTTTATTCCACTTGAACAAAAAACCCAAGGACAATTTTTATTGGAAATTCGTGATCTTCTTAATGCAGGGAAGGTATGTTTCCTAATTATATTCTTACTTTGAAGTAGTATACAAAGAAATTTGTTCATGCATATCAATTATAATAAATACTATCTAAAAACTTAAACGCATGCTACTAATTCTTCAGATCCAATCTGTTTACAATGGATGGGGATTTAGGTATTTATACATTAGTATTTTTAGGGAGGGGTGCAGTATAGAATAGAAAATACTTGAAGAGAACAGTAAAACCCTTGGAAAACTGGGTGGTGGTACCAGGTCTAGAAAGTTGTAAAAGTGTTGAGAAGTTGGGGAAGAATAGAATTTAAACAATCAACAGAGATAAAAATCTAGAAAAAGATAACTTCAAACGAGACGACGGCCGTTTTCTACTGGCCGTCGTCTCGTTTGAAGTTTTCTTTTTGTAGAGTTTTATCTCTCTTGATTGTTTATTGTCATGTCTGGCCAGTTTGGCTTAAGAACTTTCATAGAATAGAATTTGAAAGCAAATGGCCCTTTCATCAGAGATAGCACTGCCTATACAAAGGGTACTCCTTGCAATTTGTAATTTTTTTTTTTTTATCTGGCCACTTTGTATGGAAGGAGTGGTTGTAGAAACTTTGGAAGGGCTCATTTGATTGGAATCAAAGGCTCTAGTGAAGTTTTAAAATTTTAATGCAATTGTTGGGCAACCATACCCCTTCCCTCTTGTGCCTGTTTAACCTCCCAAGGCATCTCATCAAAGTTACAAGGTAGTTATTTTGTTCAAAATAGTCAAAAGCTCAAATAACTACACCTTCAAGACTACTACTTACTACTACTACTAACAACTCAACACAGCAACAAGCCGCTTGAGGCCAAAACAACTATGCACGCTCCTCCTTCATCCCAATCTATTCCAAGCCTTCCTTCTTAAACCCTCCCAGGAAGTTCCCATTTCCTTTAAAACTTTTCTTTTTTGACATCCTCCCAGCCCAGACAAGGACAATCTGCTTTCTATTTAGCCTTAAACAGTTGGCCAAAAAGGACAATCTTTGGTAATTTTTCATCCTTCATCTGCACAATGTGTCCTAGCTATCTCAACTTTTCTTTCATTATAGCCCTAGAAAGCAGGATTGAACCACATTTTTTGTACAGCCTACTGTTTGAAATGCAATCAGTCAGCTGGGTACCCAGAACAATCCATAGGCAATTTTGCCGGAAAACATCTAGCAAATCTTCATCTACTTTTTGGAGCGCCCATGCTTCAGAGCCATATTTGACCACTTTCATCACTGTAGCTTCAAATATTCTAATCTTGGTTGGCAGACTTATCTTCCTATTCTTCCAAACTTGTTTGAACTTTAAAAAAAAAAACACCTCGAGCCTGGGCTATTCTACTTTTATGCACATCTTTACATCTTCACTGCTCCCACCATCTTTACTAATAATACTACCAAGGTAAGTGAAGCTGCCCACCTGATCAATCTTTTCATTACCCACTCACCTTATCATCTCCACTTATTCCTAGCATTAGAGACTTAGTCTAATTAACATTAATTTTCAAACCTATTCTAGCAACCTGAACTTGCTAAACCTCCAGAAGTTCATTCTTTTTGCTCACGCTTCCATCTAGGATGCTTAAATCATCAGCATAATCTAAATCTAGGAGAGTTTTTCCTCCCCATTTGATTCTGTGGTGTCCCATTGCTTCCCCCGTGCTCCTTAAGACAAAGTCCATCAAATTGATCCATATGAAGGGGGAGAGAACACAACCCTGCTTAACTCCTGATTTAATACAAAACCAGTTGCTAACCACATTTCCTACCTTAACTGCAGTAGTGTTATTCTTGTACATAATACTATTCACTTTAATGTATATGTCTGGGATAAGACCTTTGCTAAAGCTCTTTTATCAAGAGAATCGAACGCCAAAGCTGAGGATCAAAGGTGCTTGACAACTCGGGTACTTCTCAACTATTAACGTAAGAGTTAAAATTTGGTTGACACATCCTCAACCTTTTCTAAAACCCCACTCTTCCTCTCTTAAAACTTTGTCTACAGTATATCTCAGCCTAAAAAGTATCATATTTCTAAGTAATTTGCTACCTACAGAGACTGAACTAATTATCACACTCACTTAAGGTTTTCCTAAAATCGTTAGGTACTTCCCAATTTTCAAAAATTAAATCTTCAATAACTTATTTCTTACCTCAAAGCCACCATATTTAAGAAACTCATTTACCACACTATCAGCACTTGAAGCCCTATTATTTTTGATTTTTTTTTTTAGTACTGTTGCTAATTCTTCATCACAAAACAAATCTTCCTTCACGTCAAAGGTATCACAAATATTTTCATTTTCCTCTATATCTTTTCCTGCAACTTTATCTTGGTTTAGCACATTCTCAAAATGCTCTGCCCATCTCTCTTGAACTCTTTCCTTATCACTTATTGTGGCCTGTTCCTATTTTTAACTGGGACAAGTCCAGATTGTCTAATCCCTTGCAATTTATTAACATGTCAGTACAATATTTTACTACTATGCCTTCTAGCTGCATCTTCCATATCCTTGACAATTTTATCCATGGTCTCCACTTCACACCTCCACTCAATATCCGTGGGCTCCACATAACATCAAAAGCGCCATAGAGCTGATGGATTCTGGATAAAGAGGGCAGGGGGGCTAGCTGTCCTCAGTTCACTTTCAACTCTTAAAAAGAGAACAAGAACTTTCAATTTCTAATAGAATGGGCCCCTCCGACGTTTATTAGACCATTCCTTCCATAAAAACATTATATGCCCCCGGGGCATAATTTACAATACTTGCCACAGGGTTCTTTGGGGCTCTGTAAACCTCGGAGTTTTAATTATATGATATTGGGTCTATTTTGGACAAAATGAATATATCAAAAATTTGATTGGACGCATTTGGGGAAAAGAGACTTGGTGGGGGGAGTTAATTGTCACCAGATCACTTTTGGCTTTAAAAAAAGGGAATTAGCACTTAATTTCTAGTCATTTGAGTCCCCTTCGAAGTTTACCTCTTCCATAAAAAACCTTATATGCCTCCTGGGCATAAATTACAACCCTTCTCCCGGGATCTGGTGAAGTTTTTGGTGTCCCCTAAGTTTTTGTCATCTGATTGATGGGTTATTTCAAACAAAATGGCTATCTAAAAAATTTTCATTGAATACATTTGGGAAAAAGAGGGTATGTGAGACTGGGGGGGGGGTAAGATGTCCTCTCTTTACCTTTGACTCCTAAAAGGTAACTAGAACTTTCAATTTCTGATCATATGAGCCACCTCTGAAGTTTGTACAACCATCCCTTACATAAAAACCTTATTCCTGCGTGCCATAAATTATAACACTTATCTCCGCGCTCTAGAGGGCTGTTTCAACCCTCGGAGTTTTTCTTATTTAATCTTTAACCAATTTTGAATAAAATAGCTTTCTGAAAGTTTTGATTGAATATATTTGTGGAAAAGACAGTGTGGGTGTAGGGGGAGGGGGAAGTTGCCCTCCGATCACTTCTGATTCTCAAAAAGGTCATTATAACTTCTGATTTCCATTCGAATGAGCCCCCCTCAGAAGTTTCTACAACCGGTCCTTCCATATGAAGTAACTCTAGGGAAAAAATAATAAAATAGTGGAGGCTTATAGCCTTAGGGTTGGTGGGGGGAGGCTGTTTGCCATCAGATTACGTTTTACTCTTAAAAAGAGAACTAGAACTTTCAGTTTCTAATCATTTAAGTCCCCTCTGAAGCTTAAACGACCACTTCTTCCACAAAAACCATAGATGCCAATGGGGCATAAGTTACAACCATTCCCCTGGGCTCTGGTGGGATCATCTTGACTCCAATGTTTTTGTTGTCTGATCGTCGAACTTTCTCAAACAAAATGGCTATCTCAAAATTTTGATCGGATGTATTTGGGGAAAAGAGGGTATGGGGGGAGGTAGATCCCCTCTGGTCATTTTTGAGGATTCATAAAAAGTAGGAATATTTGTTGTTGGATGTCGAAAGTATTTTGAGCCAAATGGCTATCTCAAAAAAACATTTTTGATACATTTGGGGAAAAAGGGCCTTGGGGAGGGACTAGTTGCCCTCCGATCACTTTTGACTCTTAAAAGGGGCATTAGAACTTCCGATTTACAATCGAATGAGCCCCCTCTGAAGTTTATACGACCATTCCTTCCATAAAAACCTTATATGCCCTTGGGGCACAATTTAGAACGCTCTCTCCCTTTTCTGGGGTGCTGTGTTACCCCTGGAGAGTAGTGAAGGGGTTCCAGTTTGTATGGCCCAGTACCCCCTTTGAATCCGGATCTGGTCACTTTTTTCAAACTTCTCCAAGATGGAATTTTTTTCCAAAAGATGCAGGTGCATGTTACGTCATAGGGAATGATTTCTTTGGACGTTACGTAATAGGTTTTGGTTGTTATGTAATAGGACATGATAGAGTCTGTTAGTCAAGTGGGGAAGTTCTGGTTGTAACTGAGGGAGGCACACACGTGGGTATTACGTAATAGCAGTACACATGTGGGGTATGATGCAATTTTTCATGACTTGATAGATGTATTGGGGGTGAGGTAATCTTACTTGACTTGCTAGATTTAGTGGGAATGACGTAATGGCAGTGCACACGTGGCTATTACATAATGACGATGTACACGTGGAATATTACATAATACTTTTAGTGATTTCATTTTCTTTCACAATGTTTTTCTTATGGAACCTCTATATTTCCAAGTTTATTGTCTGCATTGGGATTTGAAAGGGATTCTAATCAATGGAACTCTGCCTTACACATCTGGACCATGAAGGTGTTTCTAATATTTTTATTTGGCTAATACATTTTACATGATGACCTATTGCACGCACAAGGGAATTCCCTGCCTGTCTTCTAGAACGCTTAAATTGCTCGCATGTCTCCTAACCATCATTACCTAGTCGCTAACAGCAAAGCTACTGACTTTTGGTCTATTGAACACATCCGCTTGCTATATTACAGTAGTGCTCTAAAACGACCTAGACAGGTTACGTTACATAGCATGTGGACACAGACTTTTGTGCCTACAAATTTTAATGATAAAACAAATTTACAAGCATTATTAAATTCCAGAGAGCAGTTAAAGCATAACGAACGAAAAAACAAAACATGGAAAAAGCTTATAAGATATAAAATATATGCAAAAAGAACCATGAATTAAAGGAACGTGAGGACTAGCAAGCAATTCCAGACGGGTAGGATTGTTCCTAGAGATAAATTTAAGCCCTATTAATTGCTATTTTTGAGTGGTTTTAATGAAAACGCTTCGTTTCTGTTGCTGTATTAGACGCCCCTGTGAGAAAAAAAAGAGACATTTGGTTATTTCTGAGAGGCTTTAATGAAAATGCCAAGTGTTTTTGGGTCTAGACTGTTCATATTTCACGTTACCGTGACAATATGTGCGGCTAGCCCACACTAGCAAGCAATTCCAGAGGGGGGTTGTTAATTGAGGTAAAGTTTTATATATGCTTTACTTGAAGTTTTACAAAACTCCTATCAGCAAAAATAATGAATTTTGCATTTTTCTTGCTAGAAGAAAGATCACGGATGCATGTATGCTGTGGGCCAATCTTTTTGGTTAAAATAAATTTCTATATTAGCCGTTTTGTAGGACTACCTGTAACTTAAAAAACAAACACGCTACCGTACGGCATTACTGCCTCTGAAACTCGAGGCTCAATATGCGTATAGTTTTTTTTTTATAATTCTAAATCAATTTAATATCTCTGAATTTTCACACAATAGCATTTTGGACTTCTTTTGACTAGAATTCTTTACTGTCACTTTATAATACTTTTTAGTGAGAAGAGTAGATTTTGTTATACTGGTTAAAACCATTGTCTGGTAATTGATTAAATTAATTAATATTTCAACTAATAATTACCTTGTAAATACAATTTGAGTGCAGTCTTTTTATCTCATTTTTGCAAAAATTATCGTGAAAACTTTTGTTTCATTTTCCCTCTCCAGACTTGTCGAATGTCCAATTAGTTTTTAGGTCACAATTTGTCCAGCCAAAAATGAAAGGTTTTTTTCATATTTTAGCTGAAGGAAGCATTGATAGTCTTTGAGAAGCAGATGCCAGTTGATAAACAAAAGCCAGATAAGTACATTTACAATGAAATGATGTCATCTTGTGCCAAAGCTGGATATTTTGAAAAAGTTTTTGAGATTTTCAGAAAGGCACGTATAAACATTCATTATTTTATTCTGCTTGTATAATTTTCTCTGATTTTATGTTTACTGTTGTATAATAATAATTTTAAAAAATCTCCGAAAAAGAAGTTTTCAAAGAAAAGTAAAGGCGATTTTAAACTTAAGATCAGCAGATACAAATACCTGTTAAAATTCAAACTCAAAATTACCAGAAATTACTATTAAAGAATAAATGTAATTTAAAACGAACAGAAATTAAATAAATAATCATAGCAAAAAAAAATATAATAAATAAATCTTAACGCAGGTAATGCTTAAATTGAATATGCAAATTAAGCTTAAAACGGAAAGAAATATTTTGCTATTGAAGTATAAATGAAACCAAAAATGAACAGAAATAAACTATCAATGCAAACAAACATACAATAGATACTAATGTAAATAAATAAACAAAATTTAAAACGGGTGAAACTTATATTGAATATGCAAATCAAGCTTGAAACGAACAAAATTCACTTCAAACAAGAATTTAGGTATCGCCTCCTTATCTTACTGTAAAAGCTTAAAGCCTACTGTGTCATAGGCGCTTTGCTGAAAACTACATGTGTCTTGAACAGTCTTGGAGAGTATAAACAAAATCAAATTGAATGCTGTATATATAATAATATTATTTGATGGGAGATCCATCAGTTGAAGATTTTATTTCACAGCAATTTTATTTTCATTTTCAGTTCCGAAGAACTGGAAAAGAAAATATTTGTAATATAATTCGTTTTCAGTGAAGCGCCAATGACTCAGTAGAATTTAGATTTTTACAGTTAAGGAAGGGGGCAGTATCCAAGCTCTTGTTAGTTGTGAAATTATATTCGGCTTGAACAATCTTAGAAAGAAGTAATAAAATAAACCAAGTATTTGATGTATAATGGTATTAATTGCTGAAAGCTCATCAGTTCAAAATTTCCTGTAATTTCATGCTTATTTTCAATACTAAGTTCAAAAGAAAACATTTGTAATATAATTCGTTTTCAGTAAAGCGCCATTGCTGCAGTAGGTTTTAGACTTTATACTAAGAGAAGGCTTTAAGTAAAAGGGCCTCCTATATTGTAGTGATGTTTGTTCGTATCAAGCTTGATTTGCAAATTCAATTTAAGTTTCACTCGTTTTAAGATTTATTTATTCATTTACATTAGTATATATTGTAGGTGTGTTTGCATTGACTGTTTATTTAATTTTTATTCTTTTTGGGTTTTATTTATGCTTCAATAACAAAAAGTTTTTCGTTTTTAGCTTGATTTGAGCATTACTCGCTTTAATTCATTTATTCATTTATATTATTTACTTGTTGTATGTTTTTTTTCTATGATTGTTTATTTAATACCTGTTCGTTCTGGGTTTTATTTACTCCTTAATAGTAATTTCTGGTCGTTTTTAGTTGAAAAACCTCGTTTTTAGTTTTTTCTTGTAAAAAGTTATTTTTTGGAAAGTTTTTTTTAATTAATTTTTGTTCGTTTTGATTGCAAAGTTTCAAGTTTTTAAAAATTCCTTATTTCAAAATCAAACTTTTTTTTACATCAAATGTTCATCAAAGTATCAAAACTAGTATCAAAGTAACAATAACAAAGTAAAAAAAAATAACAAAGTAAAAAAAGCAAGTTCCGTTACTCAGAGCCATTTCCCCGGGGTTGGGAGTGACGGGTTCAACCCCCCCCCCCCCCCAGAAGCATAGTTATTTGGCTTTTGAACTTTTTTGAACAAAATGGCAATCTCTAAATTTTGACCGGATGTTCTTTGAAAAATTGGGGCGTGATCTAGTTGCCTATTGATCATTTTTGACTCTTAAAAAAGAAGTAAATGTTTCAACTTCCGATCAACTGAGCCCCATCCAAAGTTAATACGACCACCCCTTCCTTAAAAAGCTCATATTCTAATAATAAGCAACATACATAAGTTACAATCCTTGCCCCGGGGGCTATGGAGGATGTCTCAACCCCTGACTTATATTAATTTGAATTTCGAACTATTTTGAACAAAATAGCTATTTCAAAATGTTGATAAGATGCATTTGGTGAAAAAAGGCACAGGGGGGGGGGGGCTTGTTACTTTTCGATCACTTTCGATTCCTAAAAAAAGCATAATAAATTTCAATTTCCGGTCGTATGAACCTCCTCCAAAGTTTATAATCAAAATTATAAATTTCTTAAAATTTTTATCGGATGGGTGTGGGGAAAAAGTGTGGAGTGAAGAGGGGCTAATCGCCCTCCGATCTCTTTTGACTCTGAAAAAATGAACTAGAACTAAGTCTAAGCGGAAGTGAACTAATTTCCAATGAAGTGAGCCCTCTCTGAAGTTTATACGCGCATCCCTTCCGTAAGAACCGTATTTGCCCCAAGGGCATCACTTACAACGCCTGCCCCGGGCCGTGGGGGGTTGTTTCGACACTGGATTTTTTGTTATCTGATCTTAGAACTATTTTAAAAAAATGGCTTTCTCAAAAATTTCATCTGACTCATTTGGGAAGAAAAGGACGTGGGAGCAGTCTTATTGCCTTCCGACCACTTTTGACTTAAAAAGTGCACTAGATCTTTTAATTTCGGATCAAATGAGCCCTCTCTGAATTTTATACAAGCATCCCATTCATAAGAACCATATTTGCACCCAGGGCATAACTTCCAACGCCTGCCCCCGGGGCCTGGAGGGGGGGGGGGGCTGTGTCGGCACCGGGATTTTTGTTATCTAATGTTTGAACTATTTCTTAACGAATGGCTGTCTCAAAGTTTGGATGGGCGTGGGGCTAGTAGCCCTTAGATCTTTTTTGACTCTTAAAAAGCGAACTAGAACTTTCAATCTCCAATCAGATGAGCCCTCTCTGAAGTTTTTATAAGCATCCCTTCCATAAGAGCCATATATGCCCCTAGGGCATGACTTACAACGACTGCCCCGGGCCCTGGGAATTGTGTTGACACCAGAGTTATGTTATCTGACCTTTTAATTATTTTAACAAAATAGCTATCTCTAAATTTTATCTGATACATTTTGGGAAAACAGGGCGTGGGGAGGGGGCTAATAGCCCTCCGATCTCTTTGACTTGTAAAAAGTGAGCAAGAACTTTCACTTTCTAAAAAAATGAGCCCTCATTGAAGTATATGCGACCATCCCTTCCATAAGAACGATATATGCCCCTAGGGCATAACTCACAACGCCTGTCCCCAGGCCCTGGGGGGTTGTGTCGACTCCAGTGCTTTTGTTATCTAACCTTTTAACTATTTCTAACAAAATAGCTATCTTAAAATTTTTAGCTGATGCATTTTGGGTAAAGCGGCGTGGAGGGGCGGATTAGTTACCCTCTGATCTCTTTTGAATCTTTAAAAGTGAATTAGAACTTCACTTTCCAAATAATGAGCCCTCTTTGAAGTTTAAACGAGCATCCCTACCATATGAAACATATATACCCTCAATGTCGACACAGGAAATTTTGTTATCTGACTCTTGAACTCTTTTAAGCAAAATAGTCATCTCAAAACTTTATCTGATACATTTGGGGGGAAAAGAGCTTGGGGGAGGGTAGCTGCCCTCCGATTACTTTTGACTTAAAAATTGAACTAGAAATTTCAATTTCCAACCAAATGAGCCCTCTCTTAAGTTTACACGAGCGCCCCTTGATAAGACCTTTATATACCCTCGGGCATAAGTTACAACGCCTCTCCCTGGGCTCTAGGTGGTTGTGTCAACATCGGAGTTTTGTTATCTGACTTTTGAACTATTCTTAACAAAATGGCTATCTTACAATTTTTATCTGATGCATTTGGGGAAAAAAAAGGCATGAGGGGCTAGTTGCCCTCCGATCTCTTTTGACTCTGAAACTTTGAATATCCAATCAAATGAGCCCTCTCTGAAGTTTATACAAGCATCCCTTATATAAGAAACATATTTGCCCCCATGCTATAACTTACAACGCCTGCTCCCGGGCCCTGGGGGGTTCTGTTGACCCCAGAGTTTTGTTATATGATCTTTGAACTATTTTCAACAAAATGACTACCTTAAAATTTTTATCGGATGTGTTAAGGGGAAAAAGGACGTTGGGGGTGACCTCAGATCACTTTTGCCTCTTAAAAAAGGTATTAGAATTCTCTATTTCCAATCGATTGAGCCCCCTTTGAAGTTTATACGACAACCTCCTTCCATATGAAGTTCC
Organism: Artemia franciscana; assembly: GCF_032884065.1. Lineage (NCBI taxonomy): Eukaryota > Metazoa > Arthropoda > Branchiopoda > Anostraca > Artemiidae > Artemia > Artemia franciscana. The sequence continues at coordinate 19,213,257 of NC_088882.1, read as the reverse complement.
TTAGGGGAAAAAAATAAATAATAAAGCATTGGAGCTGTATGACTTTACTATAGGCAACGTTATAGCGTTGCCTCTGATAACGTATTTGTTATATCTTTCGGATAGGTAAAACTTTAGACTCTTAATTTAAAAAAATATGGAAACTAACAAAAAAAAAGGATGCTGAGCTTTCCTAAAGCTGTCAAGTATAGTAATACCCTAATAAACTCGTAATATAATTTAGAATAAATTTTCCTTCTCCAGAATTTTCAAATGAATGTGTATTTATTGTTACAAATATATTTTATTAACCCCGCTCCGTGTCTCTTGATGACTAGCTTCTGTTTTTCCTTAAGAAAAAAGGGAAAATGATAAGACTGTAAAATCAAGTCGATCTCTTAAGAAAAATAACACTACGCCATCTAGCTCTGCTACCAAAAACAAAATGTCTAGGTACATAGAGGCCCAAAGCTTTGGGATGGGCGGTTTGCTGTGAGAGACCAAGTGGAGGGGGTTGGAAATCGAAAAAAGCGCATTGTTAAACAGTTTTTTTTTAATTTTTGATAACCCCTAAAAAGTTAGAGGTTATCCTAAAACCTCAAAAGTTAAATCAGAGTTTTCTTGCACTTTGCTGAGACTCAATATAGTACAACAAAAGACCGATTGATGATACTGCTTGCTTTATCGATTTTCAAAAAACTGCTTTATCTGTATTTTTAAAGACTCATTGAAAAGTTTTGTTTTGATTAATATGCGAACAAAACTATATCCACACTTGTAAATAAAATAAAAGTTCGGGTTTATAAATTATCAACCGTCTTTGTTAATATGAACGTAACGCTTGTGGTACAAAAGCGAAAAATTTAAATCAACAAAACGTTGTATGAAAAGCCTATGTAAGCAGTGGTCTATTCTCGGATATTTTCTTTTAATGCTATATCTTTGTATCTTTTCTCTGTTAATCGGTCAAATTACGCTTCGAAGTTGAAAATGGCGCAACTTGCTGTTTTGCGCATGGGGTACGTTATTTGCGCCCTAGTTATGGCGTAATTTTTTTCAGTATAAATTTAAATACAGTATAACGTGGAAATAAAGTGCAAGCAATATTTTTTCGTTTGTCCCAAAGAAACCTGTGAAGCAAAGAAACCTATAGAAAGCAAACATGAAACTGTTAAATATTTTTTTAATTTAGTATGGTGATAGTTTTATATATGAATAACTCCTAACTTATTATAATCCTTATGAATGGTATAAAAGATAAAAGGGGAATTTTAGTTGTAAAATGTAAGAAAATATATTACAGTAAAATCATAACTCTAATCTGAACAATTCTCGTAATTAATAAATTTATCTCGTCTAAAACAGTGATAAATGTTAGCTAATATCTTGTAAATATTTTGAAGAAAAAAAATACCCCGTTCATAGGGGTGGAGGATATGGAAAATGCCAAAAGACCTCATTAACGGGAAATTTAAATTTGTTGGCTGGATATTTTTAGGGGTCGCTTGCACCCTCACCCTTTATTGTAACAGCTTTGCAATCTTATGTCAGAATTCATCGTCAATTCTGGGAAACCTTCACCAGGTCGTATTTTCTCGACATCTTCGCCCCGATCTGTTGGAAAAGAAAGATTCATCTAAATACTTGAAAATGCAGCATTTAAATTTTTAACAATCTATTTGAAACATAAGCCCGTATCCAAGTAAAATTTATTTATGTTTCCATTCCTAAACATAACTCATTTTCAAACTTTACTGTCATAGTCAACGTAATAATGTTGGTCATAATCAGCTCAGTACTGCTGGCTTGATGAAGTGATAAATTGATAATTGATTATTCAATAATTACTTTCAAGTATTTTGTTTACCGATTACCTCTCAGAATATTTAAGTGATGCAGGGACTTTTATTCTGTTCTATTGGACTAAGAAGTGCTCATGAGCATGTCTCCTCTCTCCAACCTCGAATACACTTTGATGAACATGCGTGGGTTTGTAGTGTGTGTTTTTTATTATTATTATTTGTAGTTGTATATTGGAATATTAGGCTTAGATTTTTAATCAACAAACCGAGAGCTCTTGAACTACCACCGTCTCAAAAAACCTTACATAAACTTTTTTTTTAGAAACTGAAACCCCTTCGATTCTGAACAAAAGGGTCGGTTACTGAGTACCAAAAGAACGGAGTATATAGTCTGCTTTGGAAAGGCGGTTGAAAACGTAGCATAGGCACTTTTAACCAATGTGGCTTAGAGACAGAGTTGGCGGACTGATATATTAAGCACTGTTGGGCATATGTAATTTGTTACCTATTTTACAAAAAAAAAAGTTTTGATTATGCAGGGCGATTGCTAAGGTTGTTGGTTGCAACTCTGATGATAATATCGCAACATATATTAGAACATTTTATCTAGACATTAACATGTACATAAAAAAGTGACAGAAAGCGCATATACCTTAAACCAGAACCCTTTAAGATTTTAGTTCACAAAAAGTGTCGTATCTTCATATACCTTTGCACATTATTTTGGTTTTTGTCCAGTTTTTTTTTTCTGTCTTGATTATTTTAATTTTTTCATTTTTTTATGTAAAGTATAAACTTCATGATTTTATAAAAAATTCAAAATATTTATTTTTTATTTTTTCTAAAATACCTAGATTTCTCGAGATGCAAAGTTAAAATACTATTGCACAAAATCTATGATGGATGGAAAATCTGGATCAAATATTCAAAATTCCCCATCAATTTCTTAATTTTTAGGTTTTGTTTTAGGACAAGCATTAGAAATATTTCTGAAGTTAAAATATAATTAGAGCATTCAGCTAAAGATGAACAAAAATGAAATTTCATAAATGTTTCAAAAAAAGTACTTCAAAGAAAATAAAGTGCTATTGAACATGAAACGGGCAAAAAATGGTAATATATAAGTCAAACTTGAAACAAATAAAAGTGACTATGAAGAAATCACCAGAATCTAAAATGAAGAAAATTACTATGAATACGAGTTATCTTTACCCCTCCCCCTCAAATCCTCATTAGTGCTAGGACTATCATTTGCGCTTTATCAGACGCTTAACAAATTGCTTAAGAATTTGTCAACTGACGCTTTTAAACATTTTTAACTGGAAATTTTTTGTGCTTCTGGGTGAAGTGGTAATAAAAGGAAAAAGTAACGACAAGCCGTGTCGTTTAAAATGCGTAAAACCTAGTTAATTCTTACTGATATATGTTGGTAATGTGTTTTCCGTTTTAATTTTACAGTAAAAAAAACTGTAACTGAAATAAATATACCTCTCTTCTCTCTCTCTCTCACTCTCTCTCTCTCTCTCTCTCTCTCTCTCTCTCTCTCTCTCTCTCTCTCTCTCTCTCTTCCTCTCTCTCTCCCTGTCTCTCTCTCTCTCCTCCTCTCTCTCTTTCCTTTGAAGAAATCCGTTGTGCTTTTAATAACTTGATTTTCCGGATAAATTTTAAAGCCTACTTGTTATTTATTTTAGATGAGAGACAGAGGTATTGGTGCTAGTGATTGTACCTACACGATACTATTTAATGCCTGCGCGAATTCACCCTTTAAGGAAGAAGCTTTGAGTAAAGCACTATATCTTAAGATGAAATTGAAAGAGGACAATGTCAGACTGAACCTTGTGAATTATCACTCTATCATAAAAGGTCTTTTTTCTTCACTATTATTATTATTATTACCAAAACAAGGGGCAATGAACTATTCACTTTTCTTCGATCGAAAGTTAAAACCGAAAAAAATGGGTTTTATCTTCAATCCGTCTGATTTCATAACTCTGTAAAGAGTACGGTATCGCATGTTTTGAATCAAGACATATCGAAATGTATAACCGTCGACTTCCAGACACTAAAGGTTTTCTGAGCTTCAGCAATCAATCCGGCAAAAAGATACTACATTGCCGTGTCTAACTTAAAAATAAGGAAATTAGTTATGACTTGGATGGCTGGATTGACAATTTTCCTTTAAAAAAAGGCAACTCTTTGATAGTCCAAATCAATTTGAATATTAAATTACCCGCGGATTACAATCTTTCAAATATTCAATAGCTTGGGGTCTGGGTGCATTTCCCCTGGAGAATCTCCCCACCCCCCCGAAATTCACCCCGTGGGGAATTTCCCCGGAAAATATCTCCCAGGGAAAATTCCCTTGCAGAAAGTCCCCCCTCCCAATGCAAAATTGGAGGCCAAAAAAATATAACAAATAATGAAAAGAAAGAATTTTGTAATATTCTACCTATATTCCAAAACATAGGCAGAACATAGGCTATGGTACAGAGATAACAGGCTGGGAGTAAGAAGTATGAGTAATTACTTCCCGTCGACTTTGTTCTGGTACCGATCAGAGGTGTCACTAGCCAAAATGTTTGGAAGTGGACAATGCAACTTACCTAGTGGCTGGTCATTTTTACCGACTAGTTTAAGTGATATTTCTATTAAATTACTTCAGTAAAAAGTAATGATAAACACTCATCCGTGATTGTTCTTCTGGGAAAACAACCAAAATTTCTTATTTTCGCTGATAGGAACTTGAAACCAACGCAGTGGGTTCTCTAATATGGCGAATCTAGTTGCAATTGGATTAAAAGTAAATAGATGATTGTCTAATAGGCCATTTTATTTATCTTTATTCGTCTTTAGCTTCTCAATATAGCTCAAATAATTTGAATTCTAGAACATTTTTAATTTTTGTCCTCCTAGGGCACTTTGTCGATTAAATTAGTTTACAACTTAAAATCATTACGAAACTGTAATCCTCTCGAACACAGTTGAATTCCATAAATTATCTTTGGTCCAGAGTTAGTCGTGAACTAGCTCAAATCCGGTAGGAGATTGCAAGACCTAAAATAGAAGTATTTACTTACACTTGTTGTGGTATCAGATACCAACACTTTGCCTGGCAACCAGAAGACTCTGTATGATAATTCCTTTCTGCGTGGTCAAAAATTTCTGTATCATAAGGAAGAGATGCCTTTTTTTTTGTCAAGTCTCGACTACTTAGAAGACAACAGACCTAATAGCTGCTTTGTAAGCGAAGATTTTGTTTTCATGCTGATCCTCCGCAGATTCCAATAGTGACGAAGGATCTGTGAGAAAATGTCTTGGAATTTGCTGATTTTGATTGTCAAGGTTACAGGCCTACGATAGTCTGTCAGTGATCCAAGGTAAGTGAAGCTATCTACCTATCTTCTGCCTGAAGTAGGAGAGAATTTTGCCACTAGTGTATTAATAAATTGTACTTTAATTAAATTGTTTGATTTTATGAAATAGCATTAGTTATTTGTAACTCAATTATTTTTTAAATACGCTTTGAATGGTGAAAGACTATTTTTTGTCTAGTTTCATCTGGTAATGATAATTTTATTTGTACGAGAACATAAAATGTCAAATAAAAAATGCAGCTCAACGCATGGCATATACCGAGGAATCAACAGACTTGTATTAAATGATCTTGACCGTTACGTGTACATAATTTCTGTGTTTTGTAATTTCGTAGTTTTTCTGTGCTCTAGAAAAAGTCCCAGAAAAGTAATGTCTGCCCGCTTGTCCAGTTTGTCATCCTGGCATATTCTGTGACGAATCAGAAACATTTTAATCTATTCAAAAGAGAACCCTGAGCATAATTTTCAAAGTAGCTAAGGCACCATTCTCGTTCTTTCTAAAAAAAAAAAAAAAAAAAAAAAAAAAAAAAAAAAAAAAAAAAAAAAAAAAAAAAAAAAAAAAAAAAAAGGCCATGCTGGAAACACTTGAGCACAGGAGAGAAACGTTTTACCTCCGTTTTATAAAAATGCAATAACAAATCCTCGCACGGAAAACGTCTCCTCAGAAGATACTCTCCACCCAGACACCGTCTGCCGCGTACTGTTTCTGAATCCGTTCCTATCTTTCCCCCCATCTGTTGCTTTACCTTCAAGTATGAAAAAACCTTTGCCTTCTTCATTACTGGTAAAATAAATCGTTTGTTTTCCTTTTTTTATTATTATTATTCGGTACTGTTGATACTCAAGTTTTATTTTCGTTTTATTACTTTATTCCCTCCTTCTTTTTATATGTCCTCTTTTAAACCCTTTTTAAAGTATATTTTATTTCGCTCATTTTTCAGTTTTTACCGTTTTAGCTTTCTGACATTCTGTAGTTTAATATTTTTGACTAATGAACGGTTTTGCAGTTCTGATATTATTGTTTGTGGCATCGTTTGCCAGTTTTTTATTTGTTGGGCTTTTTTTTTCGTGTCATTGCTTTGCAATGGGATTTCGGCTCTTCGGGGCCTCTGATAGGAATTTTCTGAAATAAAAATCTTATTTTATCTAGATCCGCATAACTATAGCACGATCCTTAGGCTGAAAATAATTGTGAATCAGAATCTTGTCCCTTTTTCAATTTCTAAACTGTTGAAATTTTACAAGGCGATGGGGGGGGGGAATTAATTGTGAGAAAGTTGACTCTCTTTCTGGACGGTTTTATGGACTAATCTTAGGGGGAGAGAAACTTTTCACCAATGGAAAGCAGCGATGAGAATAGCAAATGTCAAATCAACGCCTAAAGAAGTCAGATTAACTTATTCTAGCTGCAGAAAATCTTCACCACGTCTTTTTGTCTAGACAAATTTTCAATTGTGTGAAAATTAAAGGATCATATTTATCGAAAAAGTTTTTTTTTTATTAAGGTAAGGGGGCTTTTCCTTTGAGAAGACATAAATGTTTTTTTTTTTTACCATATTAAAAGAAAAATTCTTTTCATGTAAACTAGTATTTGACATAATGGTCAGGTCGTCAATCTTCTTCTTTTCTTTCTAGCGTTTGGACGACTTGGCGAAATAAATATTGCTTTTCAAATTGTTGATGAGATGATAAAGGCCAAGGTGTACCCAACGACGGAAACCTTCAATTTTCTGCTTCAAGCTGCTATATCCGATAAAAAAGAAGGATTCAAGCTAGTGTTGGTGGTAAGGCTTTTAAGTTCAACTGCGGTACCGAAGCTCGTTACAGACACAAACAATTACGAATATTCATTTGTCACCGATTAAAAATGATTTAGTTGAGGATAGAATTTCGTTTTTAAAAAATCATAAAATATTTATTCATTAAGATTTTGCCTTTCTGTCATTTTTTATCTTTAATGAGCAGAACTTACGAAAGATTTTTTCTAGGCGGGGATGAAAAAAAAAGGAAACTTCAGCGATTTCTAAATATTTTGGCCATCTTCAGCGATAAATTGTCTGAGGATAAGCTCTAGCGTTGTCCTGGCCAAGATCCATGTGTCTCTCATGCATTATTTCGTATTGCATATATCTTATGCAAATCAAAGTTGTGGAGAAGGGGTCGTAAAAACTTTGCAGTTGGCTCGTTTGATCAAAAATCAAAAGTTCTTGTGTCCTTTTTCAAGGTAAAAAGTGGGAGGGGAAGGCGGTAAACCTTCCCCTGCCGTGCCTTTTTGCTCAACCCCTCCCCCTTAACCCTTCCGAAATCAGCCCAAATTTTCAGATAGTCATGTTTATCAAAATTTTTAATCGAATGAGTTCTTTTCGAAGTTTCTACGACAACAAATGATCATCTCAAAATCCCTATTAGATGCGTTTTGGGAAAATCCAAGGTGTGGAGAGGAGGGAGGATATCCACCCTTGATCGCTCTGGATCTTTATAGAGCGCTAGAACATCTGATTTCCAATCAAATGAGTCCATTCTGGAGTTTTTATGATCACCCTTTCTATATATACCTTACATGCCCCCCGGGGCATAACTTATTATCTTTGCCCTGAGGGCTGTGGGGGGTTGTCGTCCTCAAAGACATAATTTCCGCACCTTTCAATCACATTAAACAAAATGGCTATCTCAAAATTGTGAGTGAATGTGTTTGGGGTTGCCCTCCAATCACTTTTGATTTATTATTAAAAAGGGCACTAGCTCTTTCAATTTCCAGTCGAATGAGCTCCTTTCGAAGTTTCTATGACAACAAATGGCCATCTCAAAATTTCTATCAGATGCATTTCAGGAAAATACGAGGTGTTTGTGTGTATGGGGGGGGGTATCCATCCTCTGATCACTGAATCTCAAAAAGGGCATTAAAACGTCTGACTAGCAATCCAATGAGCCCCCTCCGAAGCTTATATGATCACCCTTTCTATAAAACTTTAAATGCCCCAGGGCACAACTTAACCTTCCCTGAGGGCTGTGGGGGGTTATCACCCTCAAAGACATTATTTTCGGATCTTTCGACTAAGTTGAACTAAATGGCTATCTCAAAATTTTGATTGACTGTGTTTGAGAAAATGGTGGGCGTGGGAGGGGGTTAGTTCCTCTCCAATCACTTTTGACTATTAAGGGCACTAGTCCTTTCAATTTGCAATCGAGTGAGCCCTCTTTGAAGTTTCTACGACATTTCCTTCGATACGAAGTTTCCTGATCTAAACAAATAAGATATTGTGTCCACATCGCTCTTTACTTAAGCAGCACTATTGCGCTGCCTATGATTCTTTAATAATCTGATCTGTGTGACGTATGATGACTTGTGCTGCGTTTTTTACTCTGCAAGCGACTTTCTCCCAGCTCATTGAGAGGAAGGAAATTAGGTAAAAAGGAATGCTTTTGAGACTCAAATCACGCCCCCATCCCCCACCCTCCCCCAAACGGCGCAGAGATCAATCAGTCCCGCTTCATAATGGCTGATGTGCAATTAAACACCGCTGTACATAATTTTATCAGAACCCAAATGAATAAGATTACTCAAATGAAGCTTTAAAATAATGTGTATATTAATTGTTTGTTTTTTTATGCATTACCTATCTTGCTGTCTCTGAAACTGGAAAGCTCAATTCCACAGTTTTCGATAATTTTATGCTGATTAGCTACCTTATTTTTTATGGCTTTTTGGAACTCAGGGGGGGGGATTTGTCTTTTTGCGCTGCAAAATGGAAAAATGCCCCTTTGCTGTGGCACAATTCGTTTTTACTTAGTAAGGCTAGTGAAACTTTCAATTTCATTTCTATTGAACCTTCATCCAACATTCTAAGATTGTTTGATCTATCGTTCCCGGGGGAAAGAACTTACAAGCGAACGTAAAAACACGTGTCCATGACCATCCTTCTCGGAAAATATTTAGAATTTCACATTTTTGTAGATAAGGACTTGAAACCTCTATAACAGATTTCTCTTATATGCTGAATTCCAGAATACAATTTAATTAAAATCATTTGCCCATATAGATTTTTATGGCACTTGGTATCTACCAAATGACATATAGCACAAATTCTGTTGGTCGGTCTGTCTGACTGTCTGTCGGTCGGTCGGTCTGTCTGTTTAACTTACGAAAGGGTGATCGGATCTTAATGAAACTTGATGTTTGGATATATATCGTGTCTCAGAGCTCTTATCTTAAAATTCTGACCGGATCCGGTGACATTGTGGGGAGTTGGGGGAGGGGGAACCTAAAATCTTGGAAAACGCTTAGAGTGGAGGGATCGGGAAGAAACTTGGTGGGAAAAATAGCCACAAGTCCTAGATACGTGATTGACATGACCGGAACGGATCCGCTCTCTTTGGGGGAGTTGGGGAGGGGGAGGGTTAATTCTGAAAAATTAGTAAAAGGAAGTATTTTTAACTTACGAAGGGGTTATTGGATCTTGATGAAATTTCATATTTAGGAGGACCTCGTAACTCAGATCTCCCATTTTAAATCCCGACCGGATAATGTGTCTTTGGGGGGGGGGACCGGAAATCTTGTAAAACGCTTAAAGTGGAGAGATCAGGATGAAACTTGGTGGGAAGAATAAGCACAAGTCCAAGATACGTGACTGACATGACCAGACCGGATCCGCTCTCTTTTTTGGAGTGGGGGGGGGGGGTAATACGGAAAAATTAGAAAAAATGAGGTATTTGTAACTTACGAAGGGGATCAGATCTTAATAAAATTTGATATTTAGAAGAATCCTATGCTTTAGAGCTCTTATTTGAAATTCCGACCAGATCTGGAGACATTGGGGGGAGCTGGAGGGGGAAACCGGAATTCTTGGAAAACGTGAAAATTGAGGTATCTTTATCTTACGAATGGGTGATCAGATCTTAATGAAACTTGATATTTAGATGGATCTTATGTCTCAGATGCTCCATTTTCAATTCGAATCCGATCCGGGAACATCGGGGGTTGGAGAAGGGAAACTGAAATATTGGAAACTGGAAATTTTGGAAAACGCTTAGGGTGGAGAGATTGGAATGAAACTTGATGGGAAGAATAAGCACAAGTTATAGATACGTGATTGACATTATTGGAACGGATCCATTCTTTTTGGGGGAGCTGAGGGGGTGTTAATTTTGAAAAATTAGAAAAATTGAGGTATTTTTAACTTAAGAACGGGTGACCAGATCTTAATGAAATTTGATATTTAGAAGGAACTTATGTCTCAGAGCTTTTATTTCAAATCCCGACCAGATCTGTTGACAGTGAGGGGAATTTGAGGGGGGAGACCGGAAATCTTAAAACACGCTTAGAGTGGAGAAATTGGGATGAAACTTGGTGGGTAGAATATGCGAATGTCGTAAATACGTGATTGACGTAACCGTACTGGATCCACTCTCTTGGGGGAATTAGGGGGTGGGGTTCAGTGCTTTGGCGAGTTTGGTACTTTTGGACGTGCTAGGACAATGAAAATCGGTAGGCGTGTCAGGGAGCCGCACAAATTGACTTGACAAATTCGCCCAATTCGACCATTCTGGGGGGCTGAAGGGAGAGGAAAAATTAGAAAGACTGAGGTATTTATAACTTACGAGTGGGTGATTGTATCTTAATGAATTTTGATATGTAGAAGGACCTCGTGACTCAGAGCTTTTTTTTAAATCCCGACCGGCATTAAGCCTCTGATTTTCTTTTTAAATCAATCTATTGATTCTTAGAATTTTGCTAGAGCTCATACTATATGAGCTCTTAGCTCTTTCGGCCTCGTCATAAGTGCCATATGAGCTCTCAGCTCTTGTTTTGTTGTCCTTTTTCAATAACGAGGCAACTTTTCCAGGTTGTAACGTTTGTGGGTAGTCTTTAAACTTATTGATTTTTTAGCTGGAATAATCATACAAATCTGATTCTTTTAATATATATAGGCTGTATTTTTTTATATCAAAACTTCTTTTTTAAGAATATTGATTTTAATTTAGCATGAGTCAATCCTTTCTTAAAGTTCGTAACCGCGAGCTGCTAAATATATAAAAAACTTATTTAAAGTTTAGTATATTATTTGAACGTCAATAAAATTAAAGTTCTTGTTAAGACTGACCTTGTCCTTCTTAGGGAACTCCCTTTTCCATTGAACCCGACAGTCTCTATGTGAAAAATTTTATTTGGAACCGCATTTGTCCACTAAAGATAACCCTGAATTAATATTTTTTCCACTTTTTACAAGGGTGCTCACAGACATTTTCATAAGAGGGGTGGATTAGATAACTGCTGCACTCTTTCGGGAGGAAGGAATCTAAATTTTAAAAAAGGTGTTTTTTGAAGGTTTAAAAGTTTTTTAATTTTTTATATTTATTGTTCTGCAAGGGAGATGGAAGCCATCGGGCTTCGCTGTGGGATCCGTTTAACAGGTGGGTTTTGATGCTTGAATGAACTGTAAGAATTGGTTGCAACCTATTTTTGATGGTTTTTCAATTCATAGGTATAACCTCATTAACTCTTAAGAAGCAAATTGATTTTGCAAAACTGCTTTCAATGGCACCTTATATTCGCACAGCAATGCTTTTTTACCGAATTCTTTTCATGAAATTGAAGCTGCTCAGTACGAAATTGCTGTTTTAAAACTTATTTTTCAGTTTTTTAGGAATTTGGCGTATAGCGCATGTTGTTGGCTTTTATTCTCTTTTTTCTTTGGCTGCATCTATGATTTTGTAACTTAATTGATTCTCAATAAGTGTAATTATTCTTAAATACATAGATGGCACTAGAAGTGTATGTTGTGAGCTTTGGATAAACTTTTGCATTTCTTGTCTACCTTAAAAAAAATGGATTATTCAAAAACGGATTTTTTGATCGCCACGTTCCTTAGATATGGTAAAGATAAAAAATATTACAACTATGAGCCGTTTCTACTCAAGATAATATTCGTGATATATCCTTAAGTGCCATGCCAACGCTCCGAAACTGCTTAAAACCTTCTTTGCTCTCAGGAAGATTGTATTCCCTGCAAATTGTTTCCTTAAATTATTTAATCGTTCATATGTGTATTATCTTTTATTTGTTCTGTTTATTTTGCTTTACACTAGAAAAAAACAAGTACAGTGTATCGTATGTCGTCACTGCCGATCATAAGTACAATGCGCCTAGATATGACACTAAAAGCCTCTTACAACAAAAAATAAAGTTATCGGTTGGGATTTTCTTTTTCTTCTTCTTTCTATCCGTTAGATGAAGAGTGTACGAATTAAACTGCTACTAACGTGTGGAGCTTTCTATTTTCATAAATGTTAAACAAGAATTTGTATGGGGAGTTGGTTAACAAATTAAGTTCCATATTGCGGATAGTTGACAACAGTAAACATTGGTCTGAGTCTTAGAAAAGAAGCCATTAGGAGAGGCGAAGAGCTCTGGCCAATTTCTCGGGAGTTGAGGAACTCTAGTCAACGAGCCTCTCCCTTTAGTGGCTAATTTGGAACTATGGAAGCAGAAATTGTTATTACATTGTTATTAAGATGTAACCTCTGGCTGAGGTTTAATATTCTTGCTCGGTATTTCAAATTACAACAACTATGATTTCGCTTGGTATCGCAAGGTTTTCCGTTAATCGACATTGGTGAAAATGTTTTAACATAGATCAGAAACATCTCTTTCTTTCTTAAAGCTCATTTTTTTCATCCTTAATTATCACGCTTTTGTAATGTTATTAAGTTCTTACATATATTTCAGACATGGCACAAAATGCTGAAAATGAAAGTTACTCCCAGTGTTTATTCGTACAATCTTCTCTTAAGAGCTGTTCGAGAATGTTCTGTTGGATCTCAAGAATCTTTAAAAGAAGTCATATCCTTAATAAATTCACGTAGTGAGTGGGAACCAACACCAGTATTACGTAATTTACTCTCTAAGGGTAAAAAGAAAACCTCGAGATTTGACAAGAAGATGAATTCAACACAAGTTGCGTTAATGACCCATTCACCAGTGCCTCTTCGAGAGCTTCTTCCTCCTGTACCTCCTTATCAGTTATTGAAATTTATCAGAGATGGGAATCCAGAGCCTTTGAGCTTGAATTTTTCTTCACAAAGTGTTGCAGCTGAGAGTCCAAAGAGAAGGTTACTAGGATACCTTGCAAAAGCTGTAGATCTGCCGAATTTAGTTGCTCGAAATCCTAACTTGAAAGGTGTTATAAACATCGAGGAAGTTGGGAAACGACAAGACAGACTAGCTTTGTGTGGTGGGCTTGTGGGCATTTTACAGGACATGAATTTGTATGATGCGAAGCCAAATTTGAAAACTTGTACAGAGCTGATGCTGTCTCTTCCAGACAATTCTGCTGAAGAAGAGGTGTTTATTTTTTTTATTATTATTATTCCTTTTTTTTTTACCAAAGCGAATATTAACCGTATTTTTGAATAACAAGTCACAAAACTCGAGAAAAGTAATCAAAAATTTCAACATAAAGGATAGTGGGGTCGTTTTGTGTAGTAGTATGTTGTTTATTTGAAAATTATACCATAATCGTAAACCACAGACTAAGATCTCAGTTGTTTTTGTTTACGTGGTAACTTTGACAATATTCTAAAAATGTTTGATAACCTATCCTTTGAAAAAATATTATTGGAATGTATAATCAAAATTTAATTAAAATTTATTTGGCAAATTAAATTTCGTTTTATTCATTTTTTATTTTTATATATTTTTTAGTGCCATTTAAATGAAATAAGACAAAAATATAGCTTAGTCACTTCTTTTACTACGTCTATTTTAAGATAGATTTATGCGAAAGGTATAGATAATCCAGAAAGGAATTTGTATTTATTTGATCAAATAATGGTTTGTATCTCACAAATATGATGTTTGAATATAGAAATTCTTCGAAAATGAAAATCACCCCTGAAAAAAACCCAACATCCAGGTTTTGTAGAGGGGGAGGTATCTAAAATATCGACTAAGGGTTTGACTAAAGCTCTGCCGATCGGGAAGAATCTGACTTATGTACTTTTCTATTCATCTTTTGATTTCTCTATGGCTGCATAATTAGCAGAATTGCATCAGTTCATTCTTCTTGAAAAGTTACCGTAGCACTGTGGTTAAGAGACTCCTTTGAATTCAGAGCATGTGAGGTCAAGGTGATTTCCAAAAGATTTCTTATTTTTAAAGTATAACCTATGTTTAATCTATTTTCAGCATCCTTTATCTTTCCCTCTCTCTCTCACTTTCTGTTTCTTACCCTTTTTCTCTTTCCAACTCTGTTACGGACACCAACACACGCACTTTCAGCCTCTTTATCTTTTGATGTATGTTCCATTCTTGGGACAGAGTTCCATTCTTGGAACTTTGAAGTCGAAAGTAAATAAAGTAGCTGAGGGAAATTTTGTCGGGAAGGGTCTTATTATTCGAAAGTGGAGTGTTAAATGATTTATTTTGTTGACGGTCTGAAAAATGGCTTTAAATACAGTCCTTCATTCATTCACTCATTCATATGCTTTTTTGTCGTTTTTTTTTTCTTCGGTGTTCCGTTGAATCCCATCGTGGTTTAGCCTAAGTGCTCCTGATCTATGCCTATTATTTTGCAGCTATTGATAGAAATGATGAAGCTACTGGATATAGAGATTGATGTAGATTTTTGCAATATGCTCATTAAGAAACGCGCCATGTCTAAACGCCACAAAGATGCCGACAAAGTTATTGAACTGATAAATGAGCTCAATTTACGTATGAACAATGTTACATTTGGTGTTTTAGCATTTACTTGCATATCAAAGGAAAAGACAAAAGAGTTCATGAAAATTATGAAACTTGGTGGTTTCAGGTAATATTATTTATATTTATCGATACAGTGCCAAGGTAAATAGGAAGATACCAAAGCAGGAGGTGGGGGAGGTCTGCCGAAGCCCCTTCCCACGGATTTCAAGGTTTTGTGATAGTCGATAATTTTCCTTTTTTCACCATTTCACCGGTTTGTTTTTGTTTTTTTTGTCTGCAGGGGAGTCTTCCAAAATCAGCTCCTGCGTACAGATCTGGTCATAGGCTCATTTATCATTTATTCATTGGATCTTTTACTCATTTATGTGCCACCTTAAATTCTAATAGCGTCGCAGGATCTTTTATTCATTTAGGCTATACACCCCCTTAAAGGAAAATCCTCATCGTTATAAGCTCGTCTGTGATTTTAGCAGTAATTTTAAAAATCATATTTTCATAGAATGTCTGATAAAAAAAAATCGACTGACACTAAGTCGAATTATTAAATAGTTCTAAATCATTCTTGGTCAAATTCTAATAGCTTAAATCGAACTATTAAGCAAGTTTCATAAAACATTCTGTTCAGGAAAAATATATTTTAAGAAATTTACAAAGACTGTGAAATCCTCGAATATGGCATCAAATCACAATAAATAAGTACACCATCGTCAAAAACTTTCAGTTTGAGGCTACAGCCTCCCACATTAAAAAACAAAGAACATTTCTTTGTTGGTATCGATTGAAGTGATGTCTGTGTTTATATTGCCCGTGCTACTAGAAGATCCTAGAGAAATAATTAATGGCTTATTTGAAATTTAATACTTTTATCTACGCGTTTTCTTATAAAATTTTATTGTTTGTAGCAGAGTAAAGTGTCGTATTGCACTAAAAATGTCAATTTTTGTGTAATTTCAAGTGGAGAGAAGGTAAAGAAACAAGAAAAGTAGATCACTAAAATCGCTTTCGCTGAAACCTAGTAACTGAAACCTAGTCCCAAGTAAACCGTGACTCTTACTAAAAGAAATTTTTAAAACAGGTTTTCAAATAAACTATTTAGTAAAAAAAAGTCCCATTGGCTTTAATCTAAAATTATATCAAGTATTGTATGCAAGACCATATCTAGAATTTTGTTTGAGGGGTATTTTTAGGGGGAGGGGGAGGTTATAAAAAACTAGAAAAAAAGAGATCAATTTGTCAATATGTATTTTATATGTTTTTACGAGTTGAACAAAATTTCAGGAGGGGAGGGGCTCAGAACCCCCTACAGACCCCTCATCGTGGATACAACCTTGATTGGTTATATTTAACCAAACTAGAATTTTTCATATTGACGGTGAGTCTCTGAGAAATGATGTCGGAAGAATTGAAAATAGCCTGAAATCTCCAATGACTTGATGTCAAATCAAAACAAGCATTCCACCGTTGAAACTGTTATTGTAAAAAAAAAAAGCTTAACGAATGGCTTGCTCCATTCTCCACTTTAATAAAAAATACAATTACTATTGTTTCGCCCATTTTGGGGTTTCCGAATCTACACATCTGTTCTTTTAAATAAGTTACTAGCCGATCAGAGATGAAACTTGGGTCCATTTTCGGGATCAAACAGTTCGTGGTAACGAACTGTAGTAAGGAGCGACCCGGCTCAATAGTAACCAAAACTCTAAAAAATGGAATTTTGATATCAATAGCTACATCAAAAGAATCGCATTTTAATGCTGATTTTAAATATATAAGTTTAATCAAGTTTAGTCTTACCCATCAAAAGTTACGACCCTGGAAAAATTTGCCTTATTTTAGAAAATAGGGGGAAACAACCCCTAAAGGTCATATAATCTTAACGAAAATCACACCATCAGATTCAGCGTATCAGGGAACCTTATTGTAGAAGTTTCAAGCTCCTATCTACAAAAATGTCGAATTTTGTATTTTTTTGCCAGAAGGCAGATAACGGATGCGTGTTTATTTGTTTGTTTGTGTTTTTGTTTTTTGTTTTTTCCAGGGTGATCGTATAAAAACCCAGTGGTTCTAGAATCTTGTGAGAGGGCTCATTTTAACGGAAATGAAAAGTTCTAGTGCCCTTTTTAAGTGACCAAAAAAATTGGAGGGCACCTAAGCTCCCTCTCACGCTAATTATTTTCCCAAAGTCCCCAGATCGAAGATATTCGAAGATAGCCATTTTATTCAGCGTAGTCAAAAAACCTTATAACTATGTCTTTGGGGGCGACTTACTCCCCCACAGTCCCCATGGGAGGTGGCCACAAGTTACAAACTTTGACCAGTGCTTACATATAGTAATGGTTATTTGGAAGTGTACAGACGTTTCAGGGGAATTTTTAAGTTGGGGGGGGGGGGGTTGAGAAGTGGGGGATATGTTGGGGGAACTTTCCTTGGATGAATTTGTCGTAAGGGAATAAAATTTTCATGAAGGGAGCGCAGGATTTTCTAGCATTATTTAAAAAAAAACACTGAAAAAATAAATATGAAAACGTTTTTTCAACTGAAAGTAAGGAGAAGCATTAAAACTTAAAACAAACAGAAATTACTACGCATATGATGGGCTCACCTCCTAATACCTCGCTCTTTACGCTAAAGTATTTGTAGTAATTTCAACTATTTATTTTACGGCTTTTGTGATTCAGGGGTCATTCTTAAGAAATTGGGATAAAATTTAAGCTTTAGTGTAAAGAGAGAGGTGCTGAGGGGGGGGGGGGTGTGAACCCCTTCATATACGTAATAAAAACATGAGAATACAGAAGTTCGTTACGTAAGCTAATTTGTAAGTTACGCATATCTTTTACTAATTAAAACATTCGTAAGAAAATTCTCTCGTAATTCTCTCGTTTCTCTCGTAAGAAAAGTTCTAGTTGCCTTTTTAAGTAACCAAAAAAATCGGAGGGCAACTAGGCCTCCTCCCCCACTCCTTTTTTTCTCAAAATCATTCGATCAAAACTATGAGAAAGCCATTTAGCAAAAAAAATGCAAATTTCGATTTAATTATTCATCTGCGGAGAGCCAAAATCAAAACATGCATTGATTCAAAAACGTTCAGAAATTAAATTAAAAAAAACAAGTTTTTTTTAAGGGAAATTAAGGAGCGACATTAAAACTTAAAACGAACAGAAATTACTTCGTATATGAAAGGGGATGCTTCCTCATCAACGCCCGCTCTTTACGCTAAAGTTTGACTTATTCTCTTAACTCTACTTTTTAAAACAGTAAAAAACTTTAGCGTAAAGAGCGGGGCGTTGTTCATATACGAATTAATTTCTGTTCGTTTTAAGTTTTAATGTCGCTCCTTACTTTCCGTTAAATTTTTTTTTTGTTTATTTAATCACGAATAGATACAGCTAAATAAACCGGTGTCACTCTTGCATACTTTAAACAATCTGGAAACTTACCTTGTCTAAAACAATCATTGATAAATGGTGTTAAAATGCTAGATATAGATGGAAAAATATATTTCAGAATTTTTAAACTCATCACTACCAGACGAACTATTTTTCATTTCATACGTGGTATCCCTTATCTAGTCCACGGTAATCAACTTTAGATGCCATGATACATCTATAGGGGGCGGTAAAGTGGATCCAAAAGGTGAGTCTCTAGGAAATGGGGAAATCGGATCGGCTATTTTTGAACCTACTGAAATAAAATGATTTTAAAATGAAATAAAATGATTGTCATGATAAAATCATGACAAATCATTAAATCATCTGTAGCTATGGTCTCATTTACTATTACTTCAGATGGTAGTGTCTTCAATGAGTTTCCTTCGGCTTCCTTAAAGTTCAAGCTAAAATACCTTTTTTTTAGCCTCACGTAGAAAATTATTCAAAACATTACGAAAAACACGGTATTGTTCTTTATTCTCATCCGTAGCGTCTAAAGCTTGTAATTTAAACAATCTATTTCTTAAATTTATTTTTCGAAGAAGATCTTGTGTTATCCATGGCTTCTTGTCATTATGTTTTCGCCCTTCCGTATTCTTAACAACTTCCACTTGCTTAGACTTTTCCTATAACTTACCATAAAAAAGCGCAAATTTACTCATTTGTATCATTTTCCTCTCTAAGCAGGTACGTCCAATCAACTTGTACTAAATTCTTATTTGGTTTTACAGGGGCATTTTTATCAAAAACTTCTGACCTTTAACTCAAGTAAATTCTAACCTTTTACTCAAGTCATAATTTACTCTCCTATAAGAAAATACCTCAAAATCAGCATAAACACCAAAGTGGAAGTTCCTATGTGTGTCAGATATGCCATTTTGATAACCTTGGTACATAATTTCTTTTGATTTACCATCGTCCTTCTTGCAACTCAAGAGTGGACGTCTACTTGGCCCTTCAGTACCTCCTGAAATGTCAATTTGATCTCCAAGTTGTTACGAAATAATGAAGTTGCCATCTGGTGATAACCTGGCTACACACGGTTTCATCCGTTCTGCATCACTTCACCGGGAATACATTATGGGTTCTGATTATTGTGGCTTGTAGTGAAAAAGTTCTTCCTGAAAATAAGTTGTCAGTCATTTGTGGTTTTATGGCACTTGGTATTAACCAAGTGACATAGCGATCGCAAGTTCTGTTGGTCTGTCTGTCTCGGTTTTGCTACTTCAGGCACTTTCAGGCAAGCTAGGACGATGAAACTTGGCATGCGTATCAGGAACCGGACCAGATTAAATTAGAAATAGTCGTTTTCACGATTTGACCATCTGGGGGGGGGGGAGTGGGGGCCGGTTAATTCGGAAAAAAAATAGAAAAAGTATTTTTAACTTACGAACGGGTGATGGAATCTTAATTTAGTTTGATTTTTGGAAGGATATCGTGTCTCAGAGCTCTTATTTTAAATCCCGACCAGATCCGGGGATATTGGGGGGAGTTGGAGGGGGGAACCTAAAATCTTGGAAAACGCTTAGAGTGGAGGGATCAGGATGAAACTTGGTGGTAAAAATAAGCAGAAGTCCTAGATACTTTATTGACATAATCGGAACGGGTCTGCTCTGTTTGGGGAGCTGGGGGGGGGGTTAATTCTGAAAAATTAGAAAGAATGAGGTATTTTTAACTTACGAAGGAGTGATCAAATCTTAATTAAATTTGAAGTTTGGAAGGATATCGTGTCTCAGAGCTCTTTTTTCAAATCCCGACTGGATCTGGTGACATTGGGGGGGGGGGGGGAATTGAGGGGGGAACCTAAGATCTTGGAAAACGCGTAGAGTGGAGGGATCGGGATGAAACTTGATGGGAAAAATAAGCACACGTCCTAGATGCGTGATTGACATAACTGAAACGGATCCGCTCTGTTTGGAGGAGTTGGGGGAGGGGGGGAATTCTGAACAAATTGGAAAAACGAGGTATTTTTAACTTACGAAGGAGTGATCGGACCTTAATGAAATATGAAGTTTGGAAGGATATCGTTTCTCAGAGCTCTGATTTTAAATTCCGCTTGCATCCGGTGACATTGGGGGGAATTGAGGGGGGAACCTAAAATCTTGGAAAACGCTTAGAGTGGAGGGTTCGGGATGAAACTTGGTAGGAAAAATAAGCACAAGTCCTAGATGCGTGATTGACATAACCGAAACGGATCAGCTCTGTTGGGAGGAGTTGGGGGGGAGGGGATTCTGAACAAATTGGAAAAAATGAGGTATTTTTAACTTACGAAGGAGTGATCGGATCTTAATGAAATTTGATGTTTGGAAGGATATCATGTCTCAGGGCTCTCATTTTAAATTTCAACCTTATGGGGACCCAAACTCTTGGAAAATGCTTAGATTGGCGGGATCGGGATGAAACTTGGTGGGAAAAATAAGTACAAGTCCTAGATACGGGATTGGCATAACTGGAGCGGATCTGCTCTCTTTGGGTTAGTAGGGGGGGAGGTTAATTCTAAAAAATTAGAAAAAATAAGGTATTTTTAACTTGCGAAAGAGTGATCGTATCTTAATGAAACTTCATATTTAGAAGGACCTTGAAACTCAGATCTCTTATTTTTTTATCCCGACTGGGTCCAGTGTCATCAGGGGGGGGGGCGAAAATCTGGGAAAACGCTTAAAGCGGAGGGATCAGGATGAAACTTGGTGGAAAGAATAAGCACAAGTCCAAGATAGGTGACTGACATAACCGGACTGGATCCGCTCTCTTTGGGGGAGTGGGGGGGGGGGGTTATAATTCGGAAAAATTAGAAAAAATGAGGCATTTGTAACTTATGAACGGGTGATCAGATCTTAATGAAATTTGATGTCTAGAAGGATATTATGCTTTAGCACTCTCATTTTAAATCCCGACCAGATCCGGTGACATCGGGGGGAGTTGGAGGGGGAAGCCGGAATTCTTGGAAAACGTGAAATCGAGGTATCTTACGAATGGGTGATCGGATCTCAATGAAACTTGATATATAGAAGAATCTTATGTCTCAGATATTCCATTTTCAATTGGAATTGGATCCGGGGACATAGAGGGTTGGAGGGGGGAAACAGAAATCTTGAAAACCGGAAATCTTGGAAAACGCTTAGAGTGGAGATATCGGGATGAAACTTGATTGGAAGAATAAGCACAAGTTATAGATACGAGATTGACATAATTGGTACGGATCCGTTCTCTTTGGGGGAGCTGGGGGTTGTTTTTTGGAAAAGTGAGAAAAATTGAGGTATTTTTAACTTAAGGAACGGGTGACCGGATCTTAATGAGATTTGATATTTAGAAGGAACTCATGTCTCAGAGCTCTTGTTTCAAATCCCAACCAAATCTGTTGACATTGGGGGGAGCTGGAGAGGGAAACCAGAAATCTTGGAAAACGCTTATAAATGTCATAGATACGTGACTGACGTAACCGGACTGGATCCGCTCTCTTTGGGGGAGTTAGATGGTGGGGTTCAGTGCGTTTGTGAGTTTGGTGCTTCTTCACGTTCTAGGACGATGAAAATTGGTAGGCGTGTCAGGGAGCTGTACAAATTGACTTGATAAAGTCGTTTTCCCCGATTCGAACATCTTGGGGGCTGAAGGGAGAGGAAAAATTAGAAAAACTGAGGTATTTTTAAATTGCGAGTGGGGGATAGGATCTTAATGAAATTTATATTTAGAAGGAACTCGTGACTCAGAGCACTTATTTTAAATTCCGACCGGCATTAAGCCTCTGATTTTCCTTTTAAAGTAATCTATTGATTCTTAGAATTTTGCTAGAGCTCATACCATATGAGCTCTTGGCTCTTGGCTCTTCCGACTTCGTCACATGTGCCATTTGAGCTCTTAGCTCTTGTTTTTTCTACGATTTGTACTGTCTTAAACTGATTTTCGTTTCTTGTTAACTTTGTTTGTTGCATCGTTTTTAACATGATTTTGCTATTGGTTAATATTAGAAATAATTTTGGAGTTTTCCCGATTTTTTCTGCTTAATAATTAAAATTTCCAATTTTGATTTAAACTTTGAATTGGAAGGTCTAAATTAAAACTATTATCAAAATTTAATTATCAAAATTACTGTCAGTCAAAATTTTGATTGAAAATCAAAAATTTGATTTGCAGTAATTTTAATCATTAAATTTTGATAATAGTTTTAATTTAGACCTTCCAATGATAATGAGGTGAGTGGGGGGCGCTAATAGTTATTATTACTGAGGGAGTTGTGCAAAGATTTTTCTTCTTTTTTAGTGAGGATACAAAACAAATTATTCAGTAAAATTTTAAGGGGATGGGTGGCAATTTCATTTTGTTTTAATTTTTAATTAGAGCACTGGAAAAGAGTATTTATCAAAATTTAGAGAAGGTAGCAATTGCCCCCTTTGCATCTACGGCTGCAACCACAATATAGTATTCGACTGAAATGATACAGAAGATTTATACCTTTCTCTTCCAGGATTGTTTTATGCAAAATACGTGGTAATATGTAAAATAACATAATGCATAGGAAAGTCTTTTTAGAAGTTGTCTTTTAGTTCAAAGCTATTATTTGATTCTGTATAACTCAAATGGAAATAGAAATCTTCTAGTGTATAAATGTGTGCTGTGCCATTGCGACTCAAACCTATGGGTGCCAGCAGAAAACTTTTCGGAGTGGGGGGGCAAACTCCAAATATCAGTGGTAGCTGGATGACAGGGAATATATTTCAGGAAATGTTTGTGGTAGGAATAAGTTTATTTTTAAATACTTTTGGAAAAAACTCTCAAATAAAAAGAACAGTTAAATTGAATGCAAAATGAAACAAAATGCGGTAAATTTTAAATGACAAAATTCCTGTTCAAGAGGTCAATTTATTTCATCATTAATATATTTAGAAATTATGTATTTAATCTTAAAAGAAAATCAAACTCAAACCAAAATTACAGAAATATTTATTACTTCCGTAGATTATAACAGATGTAGACTTGTATTTATGCAATTTTCTACGCCGTAGATAGTTTATATGTTTTGTTGGGTTTATTTTTCCAAGGATGATTGTATCAAACCAAAGGTACAAGATAATTTTGGAGGGAGCTTATTCAAACGTAGATTTAAAAGCTCTTTTTTAAGTGACCATATAGATTAGGTCAGGGGAAAGTCTTATTTTCTGTCATTTTACAGCACCAAACTACGAGTTTATCCCAAAGAGCATGAATTTGCAATCAATTTAAAATTCTGAGAAGCTAATTTATTTAAAAGTATCTATAACTTTACTTTACGTTTTCCAGTTACAAAAGAAGTAATGCCACATGCTTGCAGTACTGGATTCAACCAAGTTGATTCGCTTTATTTGTAATGAAATTAAGCTATGCTTCGTGACTGTAATTGCGTATCAGCTATAATGAGAGGGGGTGAGTAACTGTGAAGGTTAACGGTTGGGTAGATCCCTAAAAGAACATTTTCATGGACAAACTGCTAACTCTTCATGAGGTTTCAGTTAAATGTTGAAAGACGTAGGGTGGGAGTAGGAATGAATTAAAATGTTTCTCCATACGCCTAAAATGTTACATTCCCATATCTACCAACAGAGAGGTGGAAAAGGCAAGGCAAGTCATCCTCAGCTCCGCCAGGAAACTTCTTTTGAATGGCAAATGCTGCTAGTAACTTAGTTTTCAGTAATTTTAAATGCTGTTATTTTCTTTTTCTATTTGTATGAAGTACTTTAATGTATTTAAAGAAATGTATGTAAAGTATTTATAGATAAGAAAATCCTCTTGTAGAGGTTGTCCTGGCTTCAGTTATGTAGAAGATTAAAAGTCTCACAGAATTTCCATCCATACTAACAATGACACTCATTTTCATTCAACCAAAATTCTTTAGTAGTAATATTAGCGGGGAATTTTGACCCAAAATTACTATTCACAACCAATTTTTTAAGTATACTCAAATCTTATGCAAAATTTATATTGCAAATTTAAACGTAGGACGGTTCTAATCAACGTACAATAACTGATTTACACTTTGAAAGCAATTAATCGGGGATTTAAAGGACCATGACCTCAAATTATATCTTGGTTAGTTCTGGGTATGATTTGGAAAACAATCAGAAATTAAATTAAAAAAGAGGTTTTCAAATGAAAGCAAGGAACAGATTTGAAACAATTTGAACAGGTTTTTCTTTATATGAAGAGGCCTGTCTCCTTCTTAGCCCCTAACTCTTTGCTGTGAAGTTTCGCCTCTTTCAAACTTTTTAAGAAAACTTACAGTTGGAAAGATAAGTTTGTTCAAAGCATTAAAAAACTTCTGTTTATTGAGCGAGGTATTGAGAAGGGGTCAGTCCCCCTTATAGCAGAATAATTTATATTTGTTTTAGTTCTAAACTTGCTCCTTACTTTATTTGAAAAACGTTTTCTATTTGTTCAATTACATATCATGAAACTCTTTATGAATACAATACTTTTGGTAACATAGAAAAAAAACAATCAATATTTCAATGATCTCTGTTTAGATTTTGATGGGTAATCAAACAGTTCTTGATAACGACCTGATAGGAGTGACCTGGCTCAGTAGTAACCGAAACTCTAAAAAACGGAATTTTGATATCAATAGATATATCAGAAGAATTGGCTTAATATGCAGATTCCAAATATATAATTTTCCTTAAGTTTAGTCTTACTCACCAGAAGCTACAATCCTGAGAATATTTGTCTGATTTTTGAAAAAAAGAGGGAAAGACCCCCTCGAGGCCATAGAATTTTAGTGAAAATCACACCCTCTGATTCAGCGTATCAAATAACCCTAATGTAGAGGTTTTAAGCTCATATCTGCAAAAAGGTGGAATTTTGTAATTTTTGCCAGAAGAAAGATCATGGATGCATGTTTACTTGTTTCTTTACTCTTTTTTTTAGGGGTGATCTTATCGACCCAGTAGGCCTTAAACGTCGAGAGAGGGCTCATTCTTACGAAAATGAAAAGTACTAGTGCTCTTATCAAATGACCAAAAAATTAGAGGGCAACTTAGCCCCCTCCCACTCCACTTTTTTCCCAAAGTCGTCTGATCAAGATTTGGGATAGTTTTTTTCTTCAGCATAGTTGAAAAGCCGAATAACTATGTCTTTTTGAGTTGAAATGACCTGCTACAGCCACTGGGGAAAAGTTTTTAAGTTATAAAATTTATCCATTGTTTTATTTGTTATTGGGTAGTATGCATCCATTTTTTGGGTCGGGAGGGGAGGACGAATTTTCTGCTGTGTGAATTTTGAACAGGGAGAATTTTCCATGGAGAGGAAAATTTACAGGAGGTGAACTTTTCAAGGGAGGTTTTACACTGGGTGAATTTGCCAGAATCCCTATGCGGAATTTCTTTGTATGTCTTGCTTTCTCTCTACCGATTCGATTTTAGGCGTGGAGATTTTAAAAGTAATTGCCCGGGTAAATTTTCACCTGGATTGGATTGCCCAGAGGATATTTCTTTGGGGAGGGGGACTTTTCCGTGGAGGTGGAGCCAGGTATCCTGGCGTTATTTAGATAACGATCAGAAATTAAATCTTAAAAAAAAATTTTTTCAACTGAAAGTAAGGAGCAACATTAAAACTTAAAACGAACAAAATTATTACGTATATGAGGTGGGTTGTTCCCTCCTCAACACCTCGCTCTTTACGCTGAAGTTTACATTTTGTCCCAATTTTTTACAAACGACTCCAGAAACACAAGGGTCGTTTAATTACAACAATATGACACTTTTTTTAAGTGCTGAAAAACTGTAGTGCGAAGAGTGAGGTGTTGAAGAAGGAGGCAGTCGCTTCATATACGTAATTAAATAAAAAAAACAAGTTTTTTCAACTGAAAGTAAGGAGTGACATCCAAACTTAAAACGCACAGAAATTACTTCGTATATGAAAGAGGCTGCTTCCTCATCAACGCCCCTCTCTTTACGCTAAAGTTTGACTCTTTCTCTCAATTCTTCTTTCTAAAACAGTAAAAAACTTTAGCGTAAAGAGCGGGGCGTTGATGAGGAAGCAGCCTCTTTCATATACGAAGTAATTTCTGTGCGTTTTAAGTTTTGATGTCAGTCCTTACTTTCAGTTGAAAAAACTTGTTTTTTTTATTTAATTTCTGAACGTTTTTGAATCAATGCATGTTTTGATTTTGGCTCTCCGCAGAGGAATAATCAAAACGAAATTTGCATATTTTTTTTTTGGCTCAATGGCTTTCTCATAATTTTGATCGAATGATTTTGAGAAAAAAAGAGCGGGGGACGAAGCCTAGTTGCCCCCCGATTTTTTGGTTAATTAAAAATGCAACTAGAACTTCTAATTTTTTTCGATTCTTTTTATTGGTAAAACATTTACGTAACTTATAAATTAGCTTACGTAAAGAACTTTTGTATTCTCATGTGTTTATTACATATATGAGGGGATTCGCCCCATCGTCAGTACCTCGCTCTTTACACTAAAGCTTAAATTTTATCCCAATTCATTAAGAATGACCCCCTGAATCACAAAAGCCGTAGAATAAGTAGTTGAAATTACCGAAAATACTTTAGCGTAAAGAGCGAGGTATTAGAAGGAGGTGAGCCCCTCATATGGGTAATAATTTCTGTTTGTTTTAAGTTTTATTGCTGTTCCTTACTTCCAGCTGAAAAAGCTTTTTCACTTTTATTTTTTAATTGTTTTTTTTTAAATAATGCTTGTAAATCCTGCTCTCCCTTCATGGACATTTTCTTCTCCCATTACAAATTCTCGAAGGAAAGTTCCCCCAGCATATCCCCCTCTTCTCAACCCCTCCCCCAAACCAAAAAAATCCTCCTGAAAACGCCTGTATACTTCCCAATAACCATTACTATATGTAAGCACAGGTCAAAGTTTGTAACTTGTTGCCCCTCCCACGGGGACTGTGGGGAAGTAAGTAGTCCCCAAAAACATAGTTATAAGGTTTTTCGACTACGCTGAATAAAATGGCTATCTCAGAATTTTGATCCGGTGGCTTTGGGAAAATAATTAGCGCGGGAAGGTGCCCTCGAATTTTTTTCGGTCACTTAAAAAGGGCACTAGAACTTTTCATTTCCGTTAGAATGAGCCCTCTTGCAACATTCTAGGACAACTGGGTCGATACGATCACCCCTGGGAAAAAAAAAAATAAAAAAAAAAAAAAATAAACACGCATCCGTGATCTGCCTTCTGGCAAAAAATGCAAAATTCCACATTTTTGTAGATAGGACCTCGAAACTTCTACAGTAGGGTTCTCTGATACGCTGAATCTGATGGTGTGATTTTCGTTAAGATTCTATGACTTTTAGGGGGCGTTTCCCCCTATTTTCTAAAATAACGCAAATTTTCTCAGGCTCGTAACTTTTGATGGGTAAGACTAAACCTTGATGAAACTTATATATTTAAAACCAGCATTAAAATGCGATTCTTTTGATGTAGCTATTGGTATCAAAATTCCATTTTTTAGAGCTCCCCCATTTAGTCGCTCCTTACTACAGTTCGTTACCACGAACTGTTTGATAATTTCTGTTCGTTTTTAAGTTTTAATGTTGGTCCTTACTTTCAGTTGAAAAAACTTGCTTTTTCTATTTAATGAAGCTTAGAGACAAACATATATCTAATGACAATGGAAAAGTATATCATTTAAAGTAAAAGTATATAAAAATGAAAAAAATTAATCACAAAAAATACACAAAACAATAGCCTAATTACAAAAGCTAAGATATTTTATTAAGAATATCGACAGTTTTGAACTTGGTTATCAAACACCAAAATATTTAATGCCTTTAGACTCAATTGTTTAGAAAAACCAACGTATTATCAAAGTAGTTTGTTAAAAGTAAAATATTAAAACTAAAATTAAGAAAATAAAACAACATTTTTTAATTCAAATATTCCTAATCTAATTTTGAATACCAAAAACCAATATATTCGACGCGTTTATACTTAAAACTGTAAAAAAAAATTTAAATTTTTCGAAGTGACAACTTGATAAATACAATCACTCCTGGAAAAAAAAATAATAAAAAACAAAAAAAAAATGTATCCGTTCAGAGGGAAAATACAAAAGTTCCCTGTATTCCGTTCAGGAGAAGAATTTTTGATTATAGTGACTTCATAAATTAGCTCATGGGTACTCTTGCAATGCAAGCAAAAGTTGACGGCATATTTTTACCGAAATTACCCCTTATTAAGTTGTTTTCCTTGTGTTTTCTATAATTATACGAACTTTCTTGTGTACTAATAACTGCACTAATTACTAATAAACAAATACATTTTAGGATCACCATAAAAAGCTGATTCTTTGATTGAATGCTATCAATAGTTAGACTTTTATATTTTCTTTATTGACAAGGATCGTTATTTACTTACCTTTATTTTTTAAATAATTCTATTGTAAAAATCTAATTGGCTAAAATCTATTGGCAAGAAGCCAACAATGGGGCAGCACACTTTTTTTCTATGGTTTTCCCCTGTTCAGCTCTTTCCTCCTTTGGTTTCCTTATAATTACTTATAGTCTCACATTTCCGGGGGAGAGCGGTCATGGCCCCCTTGTCGCCGCCCATGCTCAAATCTCTGCTGATCTTTCGTTTTTATGCTGGGTCTAAACTCCCCCTTATTCCTGAACAGACTTGTTCATCGTCTCTGGTTACAAAAAATTCTATTTTACAGAAGAACAGAAACGAAAAAAAAACAGGTGAAAAAAAGCAGAACAGAAACAGGTCCGGCAAAAACCAGCGACCTGTTTCTCCTTTTTGTTTTTTAGAAAAACAGCAACTGTCTAGACAAAAACAGAAATTAAAATAGAAACAGTGTTAATGCTTAATTGAGACCTTTTTATGCAACTAGATATAGTTTAAAAGGGAATGAGAGTAGTCATCACTCATTGGACTTTTAACCTTGAAAGGTCGAAGGAAAGTTTAAAAATAATTATAACTTTTTTTAATGACTGTACCCGGCCTTTTTTCCGCTTAGGATTGCCAAAACTTTTAGTTCTTGTTGCTTGCTTGATTTTTTTTTTTTTTTTTTTTTTTTTTTTTTTTTTTTTTTTTTTTTTTTTTTTTTTTTTTTTTTTTTTATCAGTCTAGTCACGTTTTTCATCTCGTTTAATTTTAGAAAGGGTTGCCATCTTCTGGAAACTTTGAAAAAAAAGCTAGCGAAACACGAAAAAATCCCTCAATTTGTCACAAAACGCTGCCAGAAAAGTGCAAGCACAGACTTTGCGATAAAAACAGCAATTATCTAAATTAATGAGGTTTAGTTTAAAAGGAGAATGGAAAAACTCCATTTTTTTTCAATTCTTTTTTTCTTTTGATAACTCGTAATGCGCTGTAGAATCCACTATACAATTTTGTTCTTCTTGGCTAATGATTTAGTTAATAAATATTTAGGTTTGTTCATATAATTTTCAATTTGTACTGGAAACATCTTTTTGTTGAATTATGACATTCCGAGACTATCATATTATAAAAAGTAAGGTCAATAGCAGTAAAAAATTCTTTGAATTTATTTTATATATCTTCCTTTTTTTTATTGGGCTATTAGTCCTATCCCTTTTTTGTGAGGAATTCTATCCGTCTTGAGGGCGATCTTTAATTTTTAACTTTTTTCCCGTTATGAAGGCCATTTCCATCTTTATTATTTTTTTTTATCATTCTCAATAAAGATATATCTTATTTTAGGTTAAATCAAGTTATTGCCGGCTCCTTAATTAATAATGCAACATTCAAGAATGATTGTAACTTCCTAACTTATGTTTTGGATGAATGCAGTCGTCAAAAATTGAAGCCTGATACATATATATTGAAGAAACTGGAAGATTTCCGACATAAAATATTAAATATTTACAAATTAAGGGTAAGTTTTTTATTTGGTATATTTGAATCATTCACAAACCAAACTGATTTGGTCGCTTCAGAAATATTTTTAAGTTTGACAGTCGAAGTGCTCAGTTGACTCTTAACTTTGTTGGCTCACAAAGACATCCCCCTTAAATATAATTTTAAATAAATAGATTTATTTACTGAATAAATATAAGACATTAATTAAAAAAAATAAAACTGGAAATTAATTAGTTGGTTTTATTTAATTTATTTTATTATGTTAATTCATTGTTTTTTTGGGGGGGTGGTGTTGGACAAACTGCTTTCGATGTCCCAGCTTCTGCGAATCTTAATCCACAAACTGAATGGTGGAAGATATCATGTAAATCTCGTGCTCAATTCCCTGTTATAGGTTCAACCTATGTCGGGCATCACCTCCAATGGTGAGGAAGGGTAAAAGGTCTTAGAACTAAATTTGGCCATTTCCTACGTTTTTGTGAACTCTGTCAATTCATCTATTATGTCAATTAATACAGGGGTATGCGCTTCTCAGGTGAGACCAAGTACGCACTCTAAGTGCGAAATATGGAGGAGGTTTTTCCATTTATATACTGAGCCATGTACAAAATTCATGTCTGATTCTTACAAACTCAGCAGGCGAAGAAGTTTCGTGGGTTAGGGTAACGCTTATAATAAGGCTTTTATCATTGAGATTCTATATAACATCCCAGCCTGTCAAATCACTAGCTACCTTGAAAACCCCCTTGATTACATTCAGCGTAAATATGTTAAGTTTGCCATTATCCTCCATGGAAATTTCAACGTCCATCACATTATATGGCTCCTTATGGCTCCCAAAAACACTGATTATGAAGGGTCAGATTTGCATCATCTTTCTCGTTCGTATGGGCTTGAAAAACTGGTTTTAATTCGATACCTACCATGGCCCACACGGGACATCTTGTCTTGGTCAATTCCTTACGGGTCACCCAGATCCCTTAAAGGTTCACTCTCAAGCCTTCACAAGTGACCACGTTGCCGTCATTGCGTATAAAGTCTTCGTATTCCATCCCCCATAAAGTACGAGCGACAAATATGGCAATACAAAACAGGAGATTGAGATTTCTTAAGAAACGCACTTGCTTTTGCTCCTTCCTTCTTAAAGGGCCTGAGAAAGCTGCAAAAAATTACCAGCAGGCCACAGTCTAATGTATTGAAGACTACATCCCTCTGAAGCGGTTCCAGGTATCCAGCAAGGACAAAACTTGGTTCAAAATCCACTTCAAAAAGGCTATCCGAGCCAAACGCAGGCCACACAATTGATGGCTACTCTCAAGAGCAAAAAAGACAGAATTGATGTCATGACAGCCTGTAAAGACATTGTTAACACAATTTGCGAATCACGGGTTCAAAACAAAGAAAATTTTCCTATCAAGCTTCAAAATGTTCGACTGGTGGAGAACTGCTAAAAATGCTTTGCTGTCATTTAAAGGATCCTCAATTCCTTTCCTAAAAATTAATGACGGGGTTATCGTTCAAAACCCCCGAGGCTAAGACAGAAGCTTTTGTCAAGGCGTTTTCTTAATTCTTAAATCTGAAGACTACGGCAAGGTGGTCTCCGATATCCCTGCTCGAACTTATGCTATCGTGTGAATTATTTCACTCCTAAGGTCTTTTGCATTTTGTAAAGTCTAGATGTGACCGAATCCACGGGTCCTGACAATATACTTAATGTTGTCTTGAAGACATGCAGTACTGAATTGGCTGGTCCTTTGTCATTAGTTTATACGGTTGTGTTTTTCCTCTGAAACCTTTCGACATTTATGAAAATCTGTCAATGTCATTCTTATACCTAAGCCGGCTGGCGATCCAGTAATATGGGCTCTCAAACCCATATCAGCCTCCTCTCTTGCACTGGGGAAGTATGAAGAGATTTCTAATCATTCACTTTATTAGTTCCTGGAGTCAAATGAACTTTCAGGCGACCGCCAATATGGATTCCACCGAAAGCGTTCAGCGCTGGACTGCTTAATGGCCCAATGCTGTAGTGGATTAAAATTCTGGCAAAAGAATACGACACCAAGTTACTGCCATTCGACATTGTTAAAGTCTTTGAAAGAGTATGACACTGAATTTACGGGAAAAACTTGATATGTATGCTGTCAGAGGATGTCACTTAAAGGTGTTTGAGAGCTTTTTTTCAGATCCTTCACTGCGAGTTGTTCTTGACGGGGTCACTTCCCTCGAATATTCCATAAAGGTAGGCTAGGCGTACTCCAGGGTAGGACCTGTGATTTTAATTTGTTACACAAATGAAATGGGAGGTAACTTGCAAGTTCTTTGCATCACTTTAGCGATGACAGCACAGCATATATAGTGATTCATAAACATGAAGACTCAATCCAAACCTTCCTGCTCCAACAGATAGATCTTTTGAAATTTGAAAAGTGGTTTGATGCCTGGATGGTCAGTTTCAATGCATCGAAAACGAAAGAGCTGATGATGTTCCAATCAAGCCGCCCATACACCCCAACTTCATCTTTATGGACGAAGCTATAAAGAAAGTCGACGAGCTTCATCTCCTTGGATCCACTTGTCCACTAATCTCTCTTGGAAAACCTACCTTGATCGGGTGAGAACCTCCTGTGCACCGCTTTACAGCTTAGCTCAATCATCCCACATCCCACTAGAGAGTGGCGGCCAAATCTGTCTTTGTGGTAGTGGCGGCTAAATCTGTCTTTATGGTAATTCCTTTTCCGTCTATATTTCATTAACTCATTAATAGTAGTTTCTACTTGTTTAAGTTTGTCCTACTACGTATATCTATTTCTGTTCTTTTCATATTTTAATATCGCTCTTTACTCTCCTCGGAAAACTTCGTCTTGATAAACTTTTTATGGCACTTGGTATTTACCAAGTGACATAAAGCGATCGCAAATTCTGTCGGTCTGTCTGTCGGTCCTGGTTTTGCTAGTTCAGGCACTTCCAGATAAGCTAGGACGATGAGATTTGGTAGGCGTATCAGGGACCAGACCTGATCAAATTAGAAATAGTCATTCCTCCGATTTGACCATTGGGAGAGTGGGGGGACAGTTAATTCGCAAAAATTAGAAAAAATGAGGTATTTTCAGCTTAGGAACGAGTGATTACATCTTAATGAAATTTGATATTTCGAAGGATGTCGTGTCTCAGAACTCTTATCTTAAATCCTGGCCGGATCGGGTGATATTGGGGGGGGGGGATTAGCGGGGGAAACCTAAAATCTTGGAAAACACTTAGAGTGGAGGGGTCGGGATGAAACTAGGTGGGAAAAATAAGCACTAGTCCTAGATACGTCATTGACATAATCTGAAGGGATGCGCTCTCTTTGGGGGAGTTTGGGGGGCTAGTTCTGAAAAATTAGAAAAAATGAGGTATTTTTTACTTACCTATTTTTAACTTAGGAAGGATTGATTGGATCTTAATAAAATTTCATATTTAGAAGGACCACATGATTTAGATTTCTTATTTAATTGCAACCGGATCTAGTGTCATTGGGGGGAGTTGGGGGGACCGGAAATCTTGGAAAACGCTTAGAGTGAAGAGATCAGGATGAAACTTGATGGGAAGAATCAGCGCAAGTCCAAGATAGGTGACTGACATAACCAGACCATATCCGCTCTCTTTGGGGGAGTTGGGGAGGGGGGGTAATTCGGAAAAATTAGAAAAAATTAGGTATTTGTTACTTACGAACGGGTGATCAGATCTTAATGGAATTTAACATTTAGAAGAATCTTGTGCTTCGGAGCTCTCATTTTAGATCCTGACCAGGTCGAGTGACATTGGGGGGAGTTAGAGGGGGAAACTGGAAATCTCGGAAAACGTGAAAAATGAGGTATCTTTATCTTGCAAAAGGTTTGATCGGATCTTTATGAAACTTGATATATAGAAAGATCTTATCGGATCCGGAGACATAGGGGGCTGGAGGGGGTAAACAGAAATCTTGGAAAACGCTTAGAGTGGAGACATCGAGATGAAACTTGGTGGGAAGAATAAGCACAAGTCCTAAATACGTGATTGACATAACCGGACTAAATCTGTTCTCTTTGAGGGAGTTGGGAGGGGGGGTAATTCGGAAAAATAGAAAAACTGAGGTATTTTTAACTTAAGAACGGGTGACCGGATCTAAATAAAATTTGATATTTAGAAGGAACTCATGTCTCAGAGCTCTTATTGTAAATCCCAACCGGATGGGAGTTGGAGGGGAAAACTGGAAATCTTGGAAAACGCTTAGAGTGGAGAGGTCGGGATGAAACTTGGTCGATAGAATAAGTAAATGTCGTAGATACATGATGATGTAAGCGGACTAGATCCGCTCTCTTTGGGGGAGCTAGGGGGTCCAGTGCTTTGGTGATATCGGTGCTTCTAGACGTGCTAAGACGATGAAAATTGGTAGTCGCGTCAGGGACCTGCACAAATTGACTTGATAAAGTCGTTTTCCCCGATTTGGCCATCTGGGGACTGAAAGGAGAGGAAAAATTAGAAAAAATGAGGTATTTTTAACTAACGAGTGGGTGATTGGATCTTAATGAATTTTGATATTTAGAAGGACCTCGTGTCTCAGAGCTCTTATTTTAAATCTCAACCGGCATTAAGCTTCTGCAATTTCCAAATTTCCGACTCTTTCGACCTCGTCACAAGTGCCATATGAGCTCGTAGCTCTTGTTTATGCAGTTAATTTTGGTTCGATTTTTAATTGATGAAGTTTTACCCACGATTAGAATAGTTTATGCAGTAGTACTTGTAATGTTTCTTTTGTTTTGTTCCTTTTTTGGTTAGAATTATCTACGATTAGAATATTGAGTTCAAATATAAATTTCACTGAAATTGCAATATATAATTGAAATTTCCAATCAGGACCAATCCGTCTATTCTAAAACTCTAAAACTTGTTTTTGCACAGAGTAAAAAGTAATATGGTTTTTTTTATCAAGCCAGATCTTGGCTTTACCTGAAATTTGGTGGCCAAGTATCTGAAAGAGCATTCCTTAGACATTCCTTCCTCCATAAATTGGAGTGCTGGCCCTTACGGTTCAACGAGCAACAGGCTTCAAAATTTCACACTTTGGGGAATCCTCGCTCATGAAACTTTAAAGTCAGGGGCTTAAAATGTCGAGGGAAAGTCTCCTGGACTGCAAAAATGTATTTACTAAATTTGAAATATTGAAATAAATTGGATGTTTTCATATAAACGGTAGGTGAGGCTAAGAAGAGGCGTACGATTCTGAAAATCTCCATCTTTGTCTGCTTGTTCCAGAATACTCGCCTCATAATTCCCAATGGATCGGTGTAAGAACCATTCCCACCTTTCTGCTGAAAATTTGTTTGTCGTTCGTAGTGCTGGGGGTTCACAGGCCCATTTGTCCTTCCAATTATCGTTATCACGCCCTGTTCGCCCAATTTAGATTCCCCATAAGCTCCGAGCTGATCGAAGAAAAAGAAAACCTACCCAACTTTCTAATTAACAGCTGGTATAGTAGAGAAAAACCGTGGACCTCCAATCGTGCATCTAGACTTCGTGCCTCCAATTAAACAGATTGAATGATTTTGCATGTTTCAATTTGAAACAGGGTGTGTGTCTACATATCTGTAAGAAAGTTAATATTTTGACGGAGTATCGTTAAAGGGGCTTCTGGCCAAATTTGCTGCTCTCGACCCATACGGATTGAAAATCTGCGTAATATTTTGGTTCTGACAATGTGCAAGATGCCTTTTTTTGGCTTCAAAGTCACGGGGTTTGGACTTTATATCCCAAATAGTAGACATCGGAAGTCTTTTCCTAGTTTCGCTAAAAATTAGGTGCAAAGTGCCTTTCTTTTTGCTGAAAAGCAGGAGATGATGGCTGTAGAGCCAATTTTGGACTAAGCGTGTTTTTGCATCGAGTTAGGACTTGCCTTGTTTATGCACCAGATCATGACTTGGCTCGATTTTGCACCAGCCCAGACGTTCCGTGCATTTTATTTATTGCACCAAATCAGGTCATCGCTCGTTCTTGGGTCTAGTCAGGATTTAGTTCATTTTGTACTGAGACAGTCTTGAGCTGCGACTTAGCATTTTGAAATTGACCCTGGACTTGGGCTCTATTTTTGCAACACCTCAGCAAAATTTGACAAATTAGACTTGGCTGTTACACTGAGTCGACTTAGTTCGTTTTTGAATTGAGAAAGGATTTGGATTTTTTTATTATTATTATTATTGTTTATTTATCGAGTCAGAACTTGGCTTTTTTTGCATTGTGCAAAAATCCACAATTTGAACTTTACTTGTTTTTCTATTGGGTCAGTCTTTAGTCTGGACTTAGTTTATCGTTATACTGAGTGAAGACGGAGGTAGTTTTGCCACGCATCAATATTTGCCCCTCTTTCGTGAAATATTGATTTTCGGCAATTCGTCGGTAATGCCCATGTGAATTTCTGAAAAACAGACCTCCCTTGCCTGTAATCTGATAATTTGATTGATAATTTTGTCCAATAGGATAAAAGAGCTGTGTAGTGGATTTGCTGACGACAGTGGAGGTAATTTAGTTTTAACCAACAATTTTTGAATACAAGAAACGAAGTTTTTAGTCGAGCATAGTTACTTCGTTTCTAATTCGATTCCCTAATTAGCTTGTCATTAGATTCCTTAATGTCATTTTAACTCGCGATCCTACAATCCCTTCCACCCACCTTCTATCTGTCAACACTAAAGAAAAACTTTCGTTTCTTGGATCTGCCAAATCCTTACAATTCCCCAAGAGACAAAAAATATCTTCATCGTATTCCCCACACATCGGACAAGGGACTGGGTTAACACTATAACCGCTAAATTTTCTCTCTTTCGCCAATATCAATCAACCCTCCCCTTAAGTTCAAAATCCGTTTTATTTCTTCTCCTTTCAACCCCACTTAAAATGAGCTTCTTCCTCCCCACGTGTCCTTCACCTTACTATACAGACTCAGAGATCCCGAGGCCTCCTTCCGAGTCTGCCACTTCTGTATTCCTTGCTCTTGTAACCTTTCTTTTACCCTATCAACCACTGTATCCGAATTGGGCCCTTTTGCTCTACCCAAAAAGTATTTAAATAACGAGGCATCTTCAAGAAATTTATTTTCCGGTGTCTTTAGGAGGACTGCCGTAGTATATTCTTTTATTGACAGTATCTCCCATTTGACCCAAAGAACTACTAGGTTTACCAGAACATCATGCGTGGTTTTAATGCAAGTTTATTTTTCAGGACCAAGATAAGACAGTGCCGGGTTATTTCTTGTCGGAAGACTTCAACAAATCATTTAGAAAGTTTTCAACTTATTACCGCAATTGGTTAAGAAGTCAAGATGTTGTGATACCTGAGCACCCATGGGGCAAATTTAAATACACAGAAGAAGAGGCTAAACTAGTTGTTTCTGAATAAGGATGTGTAGAAGACTTTGGTATAATAGTTCTAAACAGCTTTATCGAGAGATTTTGAGGTATTTGATCTTCTTAAAAAGGACCATCGTATTTACGGAGTATGCGACTCTTTTACTGTTCTTCATATACTTGTCGGACGAAATCTGTTTTTTGCTTTTCGAAATAAATAAAATTGATATTTCAGTATTTTATTTATATGTTGAATTTAATTTACGCTAGACCTAGTATAGACGATAGGTTTGGTTAAATTAGTATATTAAGGCTAATAGTTGTTGCTTTGTTTTCCATGAAATGTGTGGGCAGGATTGATTACTTTTCTTGAGGCCCTAACAATTCCAATGATTTAATTAAAATGAAAGTTGTGACTTGGAACGTTACGACGTTGAAAAATAACTACCGTGTTGAATTTGGACCAAGTAAATCAGATGTTGTGGAATTGACTTGTTCCAGTCCAATTTTCGGAGTTTTCAGAAACTCATCTTCAGGATTAAGAAATGTGACATTAGGTGATCTAGAATTCAAATAATCACTAGGTTCAAAAGACCTAGTTCGAAAAATAACACTTTATTAGAGGACTTTAATGCCCAGGTTGGCACAGATAGATGGATGATGATGGTGGTGGTAGATAGTATTCTAGCTTCTAGATATTCTGACTATGGAAGGGAAATGACAATGATAATAGACTGCTAAAATGTTTGCTCACTAAGGGGACTGGAAGGGGAAGTATCTAAGAGCTCTATTTTGCGGCTAAGGATTTTCGACCGTGGATCCACTCTGGAAATGACAAAAGAAGTCCCATTTTAGCACCACATACCACCTTACGATGATGTTGTCAAGACGAACTTATGCTAATCATGTAGATGTATGTATAGCTATTACAGAGGATTTTAGACAGCTTTCTACGATGTTTTGTTTTTCCAATAGTGATGGAGAAACAGAAAAATACGATTTTTCAAGCGCTTTTTTCAAAATTCATGAAAAAAAAATTGTAATTAACTTTTGCTGTTGAATTAGACATGAAAAATAGTTCTTATCCCACAATCAAAGTCAAACGATTTTTTTCTCACTGGGCAGCTCGTTTTTATTTTTCATTTGCCAAGAGAGCTCGGAGGAAGAGCATACAAGAGGGGTACCGGGTTTTGAGGCCCCAGTTAAGGGTGTTTTACTGTAGAGATTATAATGATACCTATATAATGCTTTTAGTCTTCTAACTCCAGAAGTGGCTGTGAAAGTGCCACATGGCACTTTACTCTCATGAGAAATCAAAAAATGAAAGTAGATATGATCAAGAGCTTTTAGATGAGTCATTAATTTCTTTCTACTGTGTTGCAGTAGCCTGATAGCCTCGGTGGAAAAAAAGAGAATCTCTGCTATTACCCATACAAAAAAGTGATTTTCTGTGTTTTTCAAGAGAGGGAATTCAAAACATTTTAGACCAATACAAACTTTGATTAACTTTGAATTTGCATTCCCTGGCTTCTGGCCCTCTTTTGGTCTAAATTGATGTTTTGGCACAGAATAGCAGGAAATGGCACTTTTCTGCGGTACAATCTCTCTTATTGAAAAGAGGGCATTAAGTATTGCGATTTCTGTTCAAATGAGCCCTCTCTTGGCATAGTGGGACCTCTCGCTCGTTACAAACATCGCTAGTGGGGTGGGAGAGAGAGAAGCATCAGTGGTACACATGTAAAAAGAAAGATATTCCTTGTTTGTCAAGGTGGGCGTGTAAGTCTCCAGTTCTCGGTTATCGGCAATAGCGATTCCGACGGACGCTTTTCATTTCGATTCATTGTAATTTTAGGGGTTTGATTCTTCTTTTCCAAATCCCAAGAAGTTTCTTTTTGCAACAAACTTTTGTTATTGAGTGAACTATCTAGTAGTTTTATAATAGCAGTGTATAATAGTAAGTAATATAATGTGATTGTAGTGGTAATTGTATAATAATAGTGACATATTACTCGCCCTTACAATCACTTTTGACGCTTAAAAAGGTTCGCTAGAAATTTTTAACCGAATGAATACTCTCCAGAGTTTTCATAACTACCCCTTTCGTACAAAATTAATGGGGGAATAAGAAATGAATGATGCATTAAGGGATATGATTCTTTACTCAGGCAGAACTAAAGCGCCGTCCCTAGTCATTAAAAGTAAAGAATAAACCTAAAACGAGAAGAAACTACTACGAAGCTTAAAAGAAATATTATCCCTTTTGCACAAAAGTAATTCGGAAGTAAGAAATGAATGTTAGTAAAGGTAAAGAATAAAGCTCAAAACGAGAAGAAACTACTACGAAGGTTAAAACAAATATTACACCTTTCGTGCAAAATTATTGGGAAAGGGAATGAAGGATCCAGTAAGGGATATGGTTCTTTACTTAGGCAGCACTAAAGTGCCGTCTCTAGTCATTAAAAGTAAAGAATAAACTCAAAACGAGAAGAAACTACTACGAAGGTTAAAACAAATATTACCCCTTTCGTACAAAATTAATGGGGAAAAGGAATGAATGATCCAGTAAGGGATATGGTTCTTTACTTAGGCGGCACTAAAGCGCCGTCCCTAGTCATTAAAAGTAAAGAATAAACCTAAAACGAGAAGAAACTACTACGAAGCTTAAAAGTAATATTATCCCTTTTGTACAAAACTAATTGGGAAGTAAGAAATGAATGTTAGTAAAAATGTTAGTAATGTCAGTTATAACTGAGCATTCATGCAGTGTGGTTCTACGCTGTGCAAAGTGAATTTGCTATAGCCACGCCCCTAGGATACAGTTTTTTTTTTCACTGAGAACAAGCTCGATTGAATAGGATTTCAGATTTGCATTTGATGAAAGTGGGCCCTAGTGATAACTGGTTTTATTACAAAACAGGGCCCTTGCGAGTAAGTTTCACTCGATGATGTTTTAGTATATTAGATAGGCAAAGCGGCATTATCGTCAGAAATTAGTAATGGCAGTGACAAAAGAGCATTTTGACCGGAGGATGGACGAAATGCTACATTTAATTTCGCAGATACAGACTGAAAATAAACCACTCAGAACAGAAAATAAATTGCTCAAGACTGAATTCGTTCAAGTGAAGACTTCTACTTTGCGAACAGAACTATATACAAGAAAAAATAACATCATTATACACGGAATTGAAGTGTCACAAGGCTCAGAAAATCTTCGGCAGATTGTAGCCTCAGTTTTTGAGGCTAA
Source organism: Artemia franciscana (assembly GCF_032884065.1). NCBI lineage: Eukaryota > Metazoa > Arthropoda > Branchiopoda > Anostraca > Artemiidae > Artemia > Artemia franciscana. The sequence continues at coordinate 19,172,546 of NC_088882.1, read as the reverse complement.
GCTTGGAATATCAAACGCTAATCAAATGCGTATGAGTGCCATTTATCGTATTTCAAAGAAGTGTAGTCGACCAGAACCAGAGAGTGTTCTGAGCCTCCGAAGTGGGACACAGCGAAAAACAGTTGTAGGGCCTATTTTTGTAAGCCTTGATGGCTTTGACCGGTCGATGATCATGAAGGAGTGTGGAAAACTTAAGAAGACGGGGTTCAGCATATTGACGGACCTACCAGCGGAGCTTGGTAAAAGAAGAAAGGAACTTTTGTCATTAGGGTACAAGCTAAAAACATCTAAAGTGACAGATGAGAAAGTTACAGAAACCCGTCTTGTCCAACGAGGCGTCAGAATGTGGTTGGATGTTAAAAAGTCTAAAAATTCACCATGGGCGAAATATCTAGATGAATGCTTTGACCCAGTTAAACTGTCAACTATCCAACCTGAGGAATTAGACTCAGAGTCATAGTTGTGTGTGTTCTTTTCATTCATAAATTCCGTCAGTATAAGTTGATTGCCGATTGATTAGATTTCTATGTTGATTTTTCTCCATCCTTGCCAGCGGTCGGATGTTGATTAAGTTGAGATATTTAAAAAAATTTCTCCTTCATAAGTAGTTGTCAGTACAAGTTGATTGCCGCTTGCTTACAGTATTCTGTCTAAAATGTGTATTTCAGTGCTTTATTTTTATTTATTTTTATCCATGTTATTCCATTTGCTTTGTTTTGTTTTTGTCTTTCAGAGTTCAAGAAAGTTCCTACGGGTGTGTATTTCTCATGGCTTTTGCTTCACTCCAAGATATGGCCTTGTCCCCTGGAAATTATTAGGTAAGTAATGAGTTCCTATTCTTCATCCCGGGGGCTAATCACTTCTTCACTACCAAAAAATTATAGCCGGTTTAAACAATTAGAGAATTCTTTTTTCATTTAGAGAAAATTTTTGATGAAAAAATAAGTAATGAAGATTATTTGCCGTTATTTAGTGAAAGTAATTTTCCTAGAAGTAAATATGTTGATTCAATGGATTTGACGAAGGGACGCTCTGAATCTCAGTTCTCTGTGCTTCAACTTAACTGTCAAGGATTATATTTGTCGTTTATAGAGCTAACTTCAATGTGCCACCAACTGCAACCCAACATAATTGGATTATGTGAGACATTCCTTACGGGACAAACGGATAGCCTCCTAGATACCCTAGGCTATACATCAAAGTTTCTACATAGAAAAGAAGTTCGCAGAGGAGGATTGGCTATTTATACAAGGAATGAATATGCTGTGCATATTAATAACGAACTGAGCCGGAATGTTGAAGGCATTTTTGAATCACTTTTCCTTGAGCCATATGGACCTTCTAAGAAAAAGATATTGATTGGAGAAATATATCGCTCACCCTCTGGTTCTGTTTCTGCTTTTATGGATATACTAACTCAGACTTTACAGCTGATAGGAAACCAGAACCAAGATGTGATCATCATGGGTGATTTAACATTAATCTAGCCTTTCCTCTAACAAACAGCTCTGTGGATCTTCTCACTATTATGTCAGGGTGTAATCTTTACCCCTCAATTACTATTCCAACCAGAGTAACAGAAAATACACATTCACTGATCGACAAGATTTTTTCTACATTATGTCCGGCGAAGGTATCAGTCATCACCAGCGACACATCTGATCATTTTCGTATACACACTATCTTCAACACAGCGAGGATGCCAACTCCGCTAGTAAGAACTAACCAGGATCTACAAGTAATTAATCTTAAAGAGGATAATCTTAAACTGTTAAATGATGAGTTAAAAAAAGTTTCTTGGGACAGTGTCCTAGCAAATGAAGATGTGAACGAAGGTTTTGAAATTTTCCACAATGCGTTTGTAGCTGCATATGAAACATGCTGTTTTAAAGAGAAACCAAAAAACCGTAGTAGGAAAAATACACCAATATGTCCATGGGTTACCGAAAGTTTACTCAAGTGCATAAATAAGGAAAACAAGTTATGGGCAAATTACAGAAACCACCCAAACCGAGAAAAACTAGAGAGATATGATACGTATAAGAAATGCCTTCATTCGGTTATGAGGAAAGCAAAAAGAGATTATGTGAACAACAAAATATCGGAAAGTGGGAAAGATGGACGAAAAGTCTGAAAGGTCATTAATTCGATTTTGCGACCAAATGATAAGAGAGTAGAATTGCTTTCCAGACTTTTTGTCAACGGGGATACTGTTACGGAACCCACTCAGGTTGCAAAAGAACTCAGTACATTTTTCGCAAAGATAGTAGGAGTTACATCTAATTCTGCGAGAAGTCCCCACAAACCCTACAAGCATTATTTTGGCTCACCCTGCACCTCGAGAAAAAGGATTTTTTAATATTCGTCAGTTCGGCTTCAGACCTGGTCATTCAACAGAAGACGCTCTGGCATCCTTAAGGTTATTCATCAACAGAGCACTTGACTCAGGTCTTCTGCCAGCTGCTATATTGATTGACATCAAGAAAGCATTTGACAGTATGGATCATACAATCTTACTGGGAAAGCTGCAACATATAGGAGTGAGAGGGATAGCCCTGCAATGGTTTGAATCTTACCTTCAAAATAGGTGCATCTACATTGGTGACGACCCAAAGAACGACACTACTGTGAAATTTGGTGTGCTCCAAGGATCTATCCTCGGTCCTCTTTTGTTTTTAGTCCATGTAAATGACCTAACTCGTATCCTTAACCCAAATCATGACGATCCAAAATGCTGCAACCTATGCTTTGATCAAACATCCGAGGACATTACTATCGAGCAAGATGAACTTATAGCATTCGCTGACGACACTACAATGAGCTGCTGCGGACTCGATATGTCTTCACTCCAGCGGAAGATTGAAAACATCATAGAAGAGACCTATCTGTGGATGGATGCCAACAAACTTGTCATCAATGTCGAAAAATCTTGCATCCTATTATTTTCTAGGGTAGGAACCCTTCACCCAGAAATAACAGGAATTGTGACGTCTCGTGGAAAGGTTCAACGACGAGCAAATGGATGTGCAAAATATTTATTAATAATAGTAGATGAAAACCTTTCTTTCCTTCCTCACATCCATGCTGTAGAATTAAAGCTTTCAAGGAATCTGGGTATCATGAAGAAACTGAAGCACGCATTCCCACGTAAAACCAGTTCCCTTTTCTACAATGCACTCATTAAACCTCACTTACAGTATTGCGCAATGGTATGGCAGTCGACGTTCAAATCCCATCTGAAAAAACTGGATTCCATTTACAAGAATACCTTGAAGATCATCAAACACACAGTAGATTATCTCTCACTGAAATAGCTGTTTAAGCAGACTCCTCTCCAGCTTTCTTCCATCGCCTTTTAGGAATTTATTTCGTTTGGTATCTGAACAGCATCTTCCAATTACAAGACTATCTGCACAAATCCATATTCGACATACGCCAACAGTGAGGTCGGATTTTTCGCCTGACATCGTCTGTGCTAAGGCTTACAACACCCTACCGCTTGAATTGAGAGGTAGGAGCTCCCTTGGTTCTTTCAAAAAGAGAATAAAAAATTTTCTTGTTTTGAATTAGTTTAATTTGAATAAAGATTCTAAATAGAAAAGTGATTTTAACCTTTATTGAGGTTTTTTGTGTGGTGATTGGAGTGGTTTCCTCCTGGATGAAGAGGTGGGGACTTGTAAGGATGGTTTTGTTGGTAGGGGCAATGGTTGTATCGAGGAGTGGAGGGTGTAGAGCCATAGTGTGTATTTATTTTTGAGGTGATAAGGGACTCAGCATGCATTTTTGCATAGAGGAGAGAGATTATGTATGTTATGACTGTTATAATTTTTTTTTTTTTAATAAACCCGAATGAACTGAACTGAAAGGTAAAGAATAAACTCAAAACGAGAAGAAACTACTACGAAGGTTAAAACAAATATTACACCTTTCGTGCAAAATTAATGGGGAAAAGGAATGAAGGATCCAGTAAGGGATATGGTTCTTTACTTAGGCAGCACTAAAGCGCCGTCCCTAGTCATTAAAAGTAAAAAATAAACTTAAAACGAGAAGAAACTACTACAAAGTTTAAAACAAATATAGATCTATTTACTCTGTATCTATTCTTTTATTTATCTTCCAAACCAAAAGAATCTTTGAAAAATACATTTGAAATACGTTATTCGTGAGATTGCAACAATTACAAGGATAGATGTAAATAGTCACTTCCTATCTGAGACTTGATCAAACTTTTCATATGCTTTCCCAAGCATCTCTGTCACTTTTTCAGTCGTTTCGATTATTTTAGAAGATACTTTTGGGATTCTCTCTTTTCCAGTAGCTAAGTGACTCGTTACACGGTTTTATCTTACAGTCTGACAAGGCAAAAGGTTCTTGACTACACTGGTTTGGAGTATTCCTCTCTGTGATTTACTGGAATCTTCAAGTTATAACTTCATTAAATAAAAATAAAAAACAAGTTTTTTTGACTAAAAGTAAGGAGCGACATTAAAGCTTAAAACGAACAGAAATTACTCCGTATATGAAAAGGGCTTTTCCTCCTCAACGCCTAGCTCTTTACACTAAAGTTTGACTCTTTCTCTTATCTCTACTTTTGAAATAGTAAAAAACTGTAGCGTAAAGAGCGGGGCGTTGAGGAGGAAAAGCCCTTTTCATATACCAAGTAATTTCTGTTCGTTTTAAGTTTTAATGTCGCTCCTTACTTTTGGTCAAAAAAACTTGCTTTTTTATTTAATTTCTGGACGTTTTCGAATTAATGCATGTTTTGATCTTGGCTCTCAGCACATAAATAATTAAAACGAAATTTGCATATTATTTTTTTTTTTTTGCTAAATGGCTTTCTCATAGTTTTAATCGGAAGATTTTGAGAAAAGAAAGGAGCGAGGGAGTAAGCCTAGTTGCCCTCCAATTTTTGATTGCTTGAAAAGGCAACTAAAACTTTTAATTTCTTAAGAACGTTTTCATTTGTAAAAAATATACGTAACTTACGAATTAACTTACGTAACGAACTTCCATATTCGTATGTTTTTATTGCGTATATGAGGGGTTTCACCCCTCGTCAATACCTCGCTCTTAACACTAAAGCTTAAATTTTGTCCCAATTCCTTAAGAATGACCTCTGGATCAGAAAGGCCGTAGAATAAATAGGTGAAATTACTAAAAATACCTTAGCGTAAAGAGTGAGGTATTACGAGGAGGTAAACCGCTGATATGCGTAATTATTTTGTGTTCGTTTTAAGTTTTAATGTGAAAATGTTCAACTTTCAGTTGAAAAACTTTTCATAATTATTTTTTCATTGTTTTTTTTTAATAATGCTAGAAGGTTTTGCGCCCCCTTCATGGAAATTCTCTTCCCCCATGACAAATTCCTCCATGGAAAGATCCTCCCACGTAACCCCCCATCAAATTCTCCCCCCCCAACCAAAAAAATCTCCCTGAAAACGTGTGTACACTTCCCAACAGCCATTATTATATGTAAACACAGGTCAAAGTTTGTAACTTGCAGCCCCTCCCACGGGGACTGTGGAGGAGTAAGTCGTCCCTAAAGACATAGTTATTAAGTTTTTCAACTATGGTGAATGAAATGGCTATCTCAGAATTTTCATCTGGTGACTTTGGGGAAAAATGAGCGTGGGAGGGGGCCTAGGTGCCTTCCAATTTTTTGGTCACTTAAAAAGGGCACTAGAACTTCAGTGTCCGTTAGAATGAGCCCTCTCGCGACATTCTAGGAACACTGATTTGATACGATCACCCCTGGGAAAAAAAGACAAAAAACAAAAAAACAAAAAACAGAAAAACAAATAAACACGCATCCGGGATCTTTATTCTGGCAAAAAAAAAGCGAAATTCCACATTTTTGTAGATATGAGCCTGAAACTTCTACAATAGGGTTCTCTGGTACGCTGGATCTGATGGTGCGATTTTCGTTAAGATTGTATGAATTTTAGGGGGTGTTTCCCCCTATTTTCTAAAATGATGCAAATTTTCTCAGGCCAGTAACTTTTGTAACTTTTCTTCCCCCCCACGTGTCCTTCACCTTACTATACAGACTCAGAGATCCCGAGGCCTCCTTCCGAGTCTGCCACTTCTGTATTCCTTGCTCTTGTAACCTTTCTTTTACCCTATCAACCACTGTATCCGAATTGGGCCCTTTTGCTCTACCCAAAAAGTATTTAAATAACGAGGCATCTTCAAGAAATTTATTTTCCGGTGTCTTTAGGAGGACTGCCGTAGTATATTCTTTTATTGACAGTATCTCCCATTTGACCCAAAGAACTACTAGGTTTACCAGAATATCATGCGTGGTTTTAATGCAAGTTTATTTTTCAGGACCAAGATAAGACAGTGCCGGGTTATTTCTTGTCGGAAGACTTCAACAAATCATTTAGAAAGTTTTCAACTTATTACTGCAATTGGTTAAGAAGTCAAGATGTTGTGATACCTGAGCACCCATGGGGAAAATTTAAATACACAGAAGAAGAGGCTAAACTAGTTGTTTCTGAATAAGGATGTGTAGAAGACTTTGGTATAATAGTTCTAAACAGCTTTATCGAGAGATTTTGAGGTATTTGATCTTCTTAAAAAGGACCATCGTATTTACGGAGTATGCGACTCTTTTACTGTTCTTCATATACTTGTCGGACGAAATTTGTTTTTTGCTTTTCGAAATAAATAAAATTGATATATCAGTATTTTATTTATATGTTGAATTTAATTTACGCTAGACCTAGTATAGACGATAGGTTTGGTTAAATTAGTATATTAAGGCTAATAGTTGTTGCTTTGTTTTCCATGAAATGTGTGGGCAGGATTGATTACTTTTCTTGAGGCCCTAACAATTCCAATGATTTAATTAAAATGAATGTTGTGACTTGGAACGTTACGACGTTGAAAAATAACTACCGTGTTGAATTTGGACCAAGTAAATCAGATGTTGTGGAATTGACTTGTTCCAGTCCAATTTTCGGAGTTTTCAGAAACTCATCTTCAGGATTAAGAAATGTGACATTAGGTGATCTAGAATTCAAATAATCACTAGGTTCAAAAGACCTAGTTCGAAAAATAACACTTTATTAGAGGACTTTAATGCCCAGGTTGGCACAGATAGATGGATGATGATGGTGGTGGTAGATAGTATTCTAGCTTCTAGATATTCTGACTATGGAAGGGAAATGACAATGATAATAGACTGCTAAAATGTTTGCTCACTAAGGGGACTGGAAGGGGAAGTATCTAAGAGCTCTATTTTGCGGCTAAGGATTTTCGACCGTGGATATGCATGTTGCACTGTTTATGCTTCAAAGCCCATCCACTCTGGAAATGACAAAAGAAGTCCCATTTTTAGCACCACATACCACCTTACGATGATGTTGTCAAGACGAACTTATGCTAATCATGTAGATGTATGTATAGCTATTACAGAGGATTTTAGACAGCTTTCTACGATGTTTTGTTTTTCCAATAGTGATGGAGAAACAGAAAAATACGATTTTTCAAGCACTTTTTTCAAAATTCATGAAAAAAAAATTGTAATTAACTTTTGCTGTTGAATTAGACATGAAAAATAGTTCTTATCCCACAATCAAAGTCAAACGATTTTTTTCTCACTGGGCAGCTCGTTTTTATTTTTCATTTGCCAAGAGAGCTCGGAAAAAGAGCATACAAGAGGGTTACCGGGTTTTGAGGCCCCAGTTAAGGGTGTTTTACTGTAGAGATTATAATGATACCTATATAATGCTTTTAGTCTTCTAACACCAGAAGTGGCTGTAAAAGTGCCACATGGCACTTTACTCTCATGAGAAATTAAAAAATGAAAGTAGATATGATCAAGAGCTTTTAGATGAGTCATTAATTTCTTTCTACTGTGTTGCAGTAGCCTGCTAGCCTCGTTGAAAAAAAAGAGAATCTCTGCTATTACCCATACAAAAAAAGCTATTTTCTGTGTTTTTCAAGACAGGGAATTCAAAACATTTTAGACCAATACAAACTGATTGATTAACTTTGAATTTGCATTCCCTGGCTTCTGGCCCTCTTTTGGTCAGAATTGATGTTTTGGCACAGCATAGCAGGAAATGGCACTTTCCTTTGGTACAATCTCTCTTATTGAAAAGAGGGCATTAAGTATTGCGATTTCTGTTCAAATGAGCCCTCTCCCAGCATAGTGGGACCTCTCGCTCGTTACAAACATCGCTAGTGGGGTGGGAGAGAGAGAAGCATCAGTGGTACACATGTAAAAAGAGAGCTATTCCTTGTTTGTCAAGGTGAGCGTGTAAGTGTCCAGTTCTCGGCTATCGGCAATAGCGATTCCGACGGACGCTTTTCATTTCGATTCATTGTAATTTTAGGGGTTTGATTCTTCTTTTCCAAATCCCAAGAAGTTTCTTTTTGCAACAAACTTTTGTTATTGAGTGAACTATCTAATAGTTTTATAATAGCAGTGTATAATAGTAAGTAATATAGTGTGATTGTAGTGGTAATTGTATAATAATAGTGAGATATTACTTGCCCTTGCAATCGCTTTTGACGTTTAATTAAATAAAAAAAAAACTAATTTTTTTAGCTGAAAGTAAGGAGCGACATTAAAACTTAAAACGAACAGAAATTACTCTGAATATGAAATGGGTTGTTCCCTCCGCAATCCATCGCTCTTTACGCTAAAGCTTTTAATTGTTTTAAAAAGTAGAATTGTGGCAAAAAGTCAAACTTTAGCGTAAAGAGCGAGGGATTGCGGAGGGGACAACCCATTTCATATACAGAGTAATTTCTGTTCGTTTTAAGTTTTAATGTCGCTCTTTACTTTCAGCTAAAAAAAATCAGTTTTTTTTTTATTTAATTTCTGAACGTTTTTGAATTAATGCATGCTTGGTTTTGGCTCTACGCACATAAATTATTAAAATGAAATTTGTATATTAATTCTTTTTTTGGCTAAATGGCTTTCTCATAGTTTTGATCAGACGATTTTGAGAAATAAGAGGTGGAGAAGGAGGCCTAGTTGCCCTTCAATTTTTCGGTTACTTAAAAAGACAACTAGAACTTTTAATTTTTAACGAACGTTTTTATTAGTAAAAAATATACGTAACTTAAGAATTAACTTACGTAACAAACTTTCATAACCTTATATTTTTATTATGTATACAAGGGGGTTTGTACCCTCGTTAATACCTCGCTCTTTACCCTAAATCGTAAGTTTTGTCCCAATTCTTTAAGAATGACCCCTGAATCAGAAAGGCCGTAGAATAAATAGTTGAAATTACTAAAAAATACTTTAGCATAAAGAGCAAGGTATTTATCTCCTCCTAAATACATCGCTCTTTATGCTAAAGTATTTTTACTTTAGCATTACGGACCACTTGGTCGATACGATGACCCCTGGGAAAAAAAAAAAAAAAAACAAATAAACACGCTCCCGTGATTTGTCTTCTGGAAAAAATACAAAATTCCACATTTTTGTAGATAGGAGCTTGAAACTTCTACAGTAGGGTTCTCTGATACGCTGAATCTGATGGTGTCATTTTCGTTAACATCCTATGACTTTTAGGGGGTGTTCCCCCTATTTTCCTAAATAAGGCAAATTTTCTCAGGCTCGTAAGTTTTAATGGGTAAGACTAAACTTGATGAAATTTATATATTTAAAATCAGCATTAAAATGCGATTCTTTTGAAGTAGCTATTGATATCAAAATTCAATTTTTTAGAGTTTTGGTTACTATTGAGCCGGGTCGCTCATTACTACAGTTCGTTACCACGAACTGTTTGAAAAAGTTCGCTAGAAATTTTGAACCGAACGAATCCTCTCCAGAGTTTTCATAACTACCCCTTTCGTACAAAATGAACGGGGAAATAAGAAATGAATGATACATTAAGGGATATGATTCTTTACTTAGGCAGAACTAAAGCGACTTCCTTGGTCATCAAACAGTTCGTGGTAACGAACTGTAGTAAGGAGCGACCCGGCTCAATAGTAACCAAAACTCTAAAAAATGGAATTTTGATACCAATAGCTATATCAAAAGAATTGCATTTTAATGCTGGTTTTAAATATATAAGTTTCATCAAGTTTAGTCTTACCCATCAAAAGTTACGAGCCTGAGAAAATTTGCGTTATTTTAGAAAATAGGGGGAAACACCCCCTAAAAGTCATAGAATCTTAACGAAAATCACACCATCAGATTCAGCGTATCAGAGAACCCTATTGTAGAAGTTTCGAGCTCCTATCAACAAAAATGTGGAATTTTGCATTTTTTGCCAGAAGGCAGATCACGGATGCGTGTTTATTTGTTATTTGTTTTTTTGTTTTTTTTCCCCCAGGGGTGATCGTATCGACCCAGTTGTCCTAGAATGTTGCAAGAGGGCTCATTCTAACGGAAATAAAAAGTTCTAGTGCCCTTTTTAAGTGACCAAAAAAATTGGAGGGCATCTAGGTCCCCTCCCACGCTAATTATTTTCCCAAAGTCAACGGATCAAAATTCTGAGATAGCCATTTTATTCAGCGTAGTCGAAAAACCTTATAACTATGTCTTTGGGGACGACTTACTCCCCCACAGTCCCCGTGGGAGGGGCAACAAGTTACAAACTTTGACCTGTGCTTACATATAGTAATGGTTATTGGGAAGTATACAGGCGTTTTCAGGAGGATTTTTTGGGTTGGGGGGAGGGGTTGAGAAGAGGGGGATATGCTGGGGGAACTTTGTATCGAGAATTTGTCATGGGAGAAGAAAACTTCCATGAAGGGAGAGCAGGATTTACTAGCATTATTTAAAAAAAAATTAAAAAATAAATGTGAAAAAGCTTTTTCACCTGGAAGTAAGGAACAGCAATAAAACTTAAAACAAACAGAAATTATTACCCATATAAGGGGCTCACCTCCTTATGATACCTAGCTCTTTATGCTAAAGTATTTTTAGTAATTTCAACTATTTATTCTACGGCTTTTGTGATTCAGGGGTCATTCTTAATGAATTGGGATAAAATTTAAGCTTTAGTGTAAAGAGCGAGGTACTGACGATGGGGCGAATCCCCTCATATATGTAATAAAAACATGAGAATACAAAAGTTCTTTACGTAAGCTAATTTATAAGTTACGTAAATCTTTTACCAATAAAAAGATTCGTAAAAAATTAAAAGTTCTAGTTGCCTTTTTAATTAACCAAAAAATCGGATGGCAACTAGGCGTCGCCCCCGCTCTTTTTTTCTCAAAATCATTCGATCAAAATTATGAGAAAGCCATTTAGCCCCCCCCAAAAAAATATGCAGAATTTCGTTTTGATTATTCCTCTGCGAAGAGCCAAAATCAAAACATGCATTGATTCAAAAACGTTCAGAAATTAAATAAAAAAAACGAGTTTTTTTAGCTGAAAGTAAGGAGCGACATTAAAACTTAAAACGCACAGAAATTACTTCGTATATGAAAGAGGCTGCTTCCTCATCAACGCCCCGCTCTTTACGCTAAAGTTTTTTACTGTTTTAAAAAGAAGAATTGAGAGAAAGAGTCAAACTTTAGCGTAAAGAGCGGGGCGTTGATGAGGAAGCAGCCTCTTTCATATACGAAGTAATTTCTGTGCGTTTTAAGTTTTAATGTCGCTCCTTACTTTCAGCTAAAAAAACTCGTTTTTTTTATTTAATTAATAGTAAAGAATAAACCTAAAATGAGAAGAAACTACTACGAAGCTTAAAACAAATATCACCCCTTTCGGAAAAAATTAATGGGAAAAAGGAAATGAGTGATTCATTAAGGGACATTTTTCTTTATTTAGGCAGAACTAAAGTGTCGTCCCTAGTCATTAAAAGAAAAGAATAGATCTTAAACGAGAAGAAACTATTGCTACGAAGCTTAAAAGAAATATCATCCCTTTTGTACAAAAGTAATTGGGAAGTAAGAAATGAATGTTAGTAAAAGTAAATAATAAACTCAAAACGAGAAGAAACTACTACGAAGGTTAAAACAAATACTACCCCTTCGTGCAAATTAATGGGGAAAAGGAATGAAGGATCCAGTAAGGGATATGGTTCTTTACTTAGGCAGCACTAAAGCGCCGTCCCTAGTCATTAAAAGTAAAGAATAAACCTAAAACGAGAAGAAACTACTACGAAGTTTAAAACAAATATAGATCTATTTACTCTGTATTTATTCTTGTACTTATTGATAAATCTTCCAAACCAATAGAATCACTGAAAAATACATTAGAAATACGTTATTCGTTAGATTGCAACAATTACAAGGATAAATATAAATAGTCACTTCCTATCTGAGACTTGATCAAACTTTTCGTATCCTTTCCCAAGCATCTCTGTCACTTTGTCAGTCGTTTCGATTATTTTAGAAGATAATTTAGGGATTCTCTCTTTTCCAGTAGCTAAGTGACTCGTTATAGCTGCTATAATGTAACCCGACAGAACGGCCATGGACGAGAATGTCAAAATAATGGCTAGTATTACGCTGATTTCTTTCAATGGCTTCTCAAAGGCTTCTGGTAAAATCCCCAATTTTGGTGTTATTGGATCTCCAGTGACGTCCATCGATCCAGTTGTTCTTTAGCCTAAATAATATAAGCAATTTTATATCATTTAAATACATTAAATTTGAAAAGTAATATCTTACCAAGCACTTATCAAGTAAAAAATTTCATTGAAGTTTGTATTCTCAGCTCAGATTTTTTGTCTGGTTTAAAGGTTTAATGTTTCAACGTGCGATACAAATTTTTGAAATTTGTTTGCATCTTTTTGTATTAAAATGCAAGCTTATTTTTCAATAAAGTACCGGTTTTTAAGAAAACTACAATAGTAGGGAAATATTACGGGTCAGTTTATTTTAACTAGTTTTATGTTGTATAAACTGCGGAACAGTATTTTTTTTTTTTTTTCGGTATAGGTTTCAATTTCATTCCAGTTAATTTTTGTTTGTTTTGTAAGTGTACTGGATAAAACTTTACAAAAACATCTTTGTTTGACTTGGGCGAGGAAACTAAAGAAGTCAGCATGAGCTTTAATTTATTTCCTACATCTCTTCGTTTATCCCTTGAACTATGTCCAACTTTGTCTCTTAGGTAAAAAGCCCCAGGGGCATTTTATTACCGGTATCTTAAAGATGTTTCAGATAAGAAGATCAAGTATTACTTAAATCAAATATTTAAAGGTACCGCTTATATTTACGGCTACGTTGCTAAATTCATTTCATAGGCTTTCAATAAAACATATATACCAGGTCTTCCAAGAAATGACCACGTTTACTCTTTAAGGCTGAAGCGGGCTTGGGGTCTATTTTTCCGTGATAGCTCATACCTTGCGTCTGAGTATTTGGTTTTAAGGCATATAATTTGTAGTGCTATTTAATTATCTGATTCAAAGAAAAAAATAGGAAAACAGTCTCAACATAAACAAAATTTACCCAATAAATACATAAATACACCCAAATTGATTGGTTCTATTGCTTTTTTTCATACTTTTAATTTTGTATTAATTCTTTATCTCTTAACAAGTAATTATTTTTAGCGAAAATAGGCCAACAGTTTTGTTGGCTTAATGTGGATCTTATATTTTTTTTTTTTTTGTATTTTGGTCGTCACTGAGAATGATCTCTAACCCATATTATTAACACTATTTTCACAATGAGACGTTTCATTTTTACCACGAAATGCTAAAGAATATGAAGAAATAAATTTGATTGTCGCTGTGTTTCCAGTTATCAATAGGCCTGGTAAACTTATATCGTGTTATAAAAATTAAAATGGAGTTGATATATACAAAATTATATAATATGGAAATTATATGTGCAAATACATAATTTTACCTGGGGTCATCGTATCGAGCTAGTAATTTTAGAAGATTGGGATAGGGGTTATTTGATTGGGAATCAAAAGTTCTAGTGCTCCAAAAAGTTACCAAAAAGGTTGCTAGCCTCGCTTCCATTCTTCTTCTTTTTCCAAAGTTGTCCGATCAAAATTTTGAGATAGCCCTTTTGGTAGTTGAAAGGTCCCATAACTATACCTTTGGGAATAACATGACCCCCCACATACCCTGGGGAAATGGATGTAAAGCTACAGTGGGGTCAATGGTATCACCTTTAGAAAGACCATGGGCACAAAAGAATCATAAAAAAGCGAGAGTGGATGAACACAAAACCAGAATTTAAAATATTGAGTTTTACAGAGTCGAACTCAAAAACAAGTCATCGTGAAAAAAAAGTAAAATCGCAATTTCGACTATAAATTTGCCATACCACTAATAATACGGATTGTGAAAAATCTGTACCACTTACAATCGGGATCTCAACTTCATAATCTAGATTGTGAATGCCACAAAAAGTGCTATAAAGATACTTTATATTACTATAAAAGTAAATGTATACTAAAGAAAACTGACCCGTTTCACTTGATGCTTGAACTATGCAGACTTACGTTAGTTTTGACAAGATTGTTTGAAGAAACTAAATTTCAGCTGGGGTGGGAGCGAGGAGACAAACTATGATCTAGGGGATGGGGGGTGGTCAAACCGGGGTCTGGGAGGATAGGTGCCCTCATTTCCCATAGTAAATTACACCCCTGTTTGCAAGTAGTCTAAGTAATCATAGTCGGTTGCGCGAGTAGTTGCAGTTGTAGCCAGAGTAGTAGGAGCAATAGTGATGCAGAAAGTGTAAAGTTATTACCCTTAGCCATTCGTATAATATTACAGATATTCCATTTTGATAAACTCAATGCACATAATGTGTTTTGATCTAGTGTAGTCTCCCCCTTAGCATTCCTTGAAGTTTTACCCTAATGCCCTTAGCCTTTTCTGTCACAGGATCAAACGTCCCCCTCTTTTCCAATGATAAATCAAATATGTAAAAAATGGGTAGGCCACTACATTCCCAAAGGTATCATTATTGGACCTACTGACCAACTTAAGCAGTGACCATTTTTTAGTTTGGGCAAGTGTTAAGATTCACGTTTACCGTGCATGTTTTTAATCGTTTTTAGATAGACCGCTTACCGTCTTCAAGTTTCAACGTTTTGAAAATTTACATTTTTAAAATTTGCTTCAGTTTTTTTTTTTTTTTTTTAGAAAGAAAAATGTTCTTTTAAACATGGAATTTTACGACTAAGCCTTAGCTAGTATTTCTGCCAAATAGACAAGATATTTGTATTATATTGTTCATTATCTTCTGATCTATTTAATCACCGTGTCATATTTTTTTTTTTTATATTCTGTAGGAAATAATGTGAAATTGTTACCGATAGATGGGCTGTGATTCGTTATTTCTCATTCAAAGAAATAAGGGCGGATCTCGTATGAAGTGAATGCAATGCCTCTAAAGTAGGCGGTTTTGGGTGGAAACATTACACGGTTTTATCTTACAGTCTGACAAGGCAAAAAGTTCTTGACTACACTGGTTTGGAGTATTCCTCTCTGTGATTTACTGGACTCTTCAAGTTATAACTTCATTAAATAAAAAAAAAAAAAAATTTTTTTACTAAAAGTAAGGAGCGACATTAAAACTTAAAACGAACAGAAATTACTCCGTATATGAAAAGCGCTTTTCCTCCTCAACGCCCCGCTCTCTACACTAAAGTTTGACTCTTTCTCTTATCTCTACTTTTAAAATAGTAAAAAACTTTAGCGTAAAGAGCGGGGCGTTGAGGAGGAAAAGCCTTTTTCATATACCAAGTAATTTCTGTTCGTTTTAAGTTTTAATGTCGCTCCTTACTTTTAGTCAAAAAAACTTGTTTTTTATTTAATTTCTGGACGTTTTCGAATTAATGCAGTTTTGATCTTGGCTCTCAGCACATAAATAATTAAAACGAAATTTGCATATTATTTTTTTTTTTTTTTGGCTAAATGGCTTTCTCATAGTTTTAATCGGAAGATTTTGAGAAAAAAAAGGAGCGAGGGAGTAAGCCTAGTTGCCCTCCAATTTTTGATTGCTTAAAAAGAAAACTAAAACTTTTAATTTCTTAAGAACGTTTTCATTAGCAAAAAATACACGTAACTTACTAATTAACTTACGTAACGAACTTCCATATTCGTATGTTTTTATTGCGTATATGAGGGGTTTCACCCCTCGTCAATACCTCGCTCTTAACACTAAAGCTTAAATTTTGTCCCAATTCCTTAAGAATGACCTCTGGATCAGAAAGGCCGTAGAATAAATAGGTGAAATTACTAAAAATACCTTAGCGTAAAGAGTGAGGTATTACGAGGAGTTAAACCCCTCATATGCGTAATTATTTTTTGTTCGTTTTAAGTTTTAATGATGCTCCTTAATTTCATTTGAAAAACTTTTCATAATTATTTTTTCATTGTTTTTCCTCCATGGAAAGATCATCCCACGTAACCCCCTCATCAACTTCTCCCCCCCCAACCAAAAAAATCCCCCTGAAAACGTGTGTACACTTCCCAATAGCCATTACTATATGTAAACACAGGTCAAAGTTTGTAACTTGCAGCCCCTCCCACGGTGACTGTGGAGGAGTAAGTCGTCCCTAAGGACATAGTTATTAAGTTTTTCAACTATGGTGAATGAAATGGCTATCTCAGAATTTTCATCTGGTGACTTTGGGGGAAAACGATCGTGGGAGGGGGCCTAGGTGCCTTCCAATTTTTTGGTCACTTAAAAAGGGCACTAGAACTTTAAATGTCCGTTAGAATGAGCCCTCTTGCGACATTCCGTAGGAACACTGATTCGATACGATCACCCCTGGGAAAAAAAAGACAAAAGACAAAAAAAAACAAAAACAAAAAACAGAAAAACGAATAAACACGCATCCGTGACCTGTATTCTGACAAAAAAAAAATCCGAACATTTTTGTAGATAGGAGCCTGAAACTTCTACAATAGGGTTCTCTGGTACGCTGGATCTGATGGTGCGATTTTCGTTAAGATTGTATGAATTTTAGGGGTGTTTCCCCCTATTTTCTAAAATGAGGCAAATTTTCTCAGGCCCGTAACTTTTGATGGGTAAGACTAATCTTGATGAAACTTATATATTTAAAATCAGCATTAAAATTTGATTCTTTTGATATAGCTGTTGGTATCAAAATTCTATTTTTAGAGTTTCGGTTACTATTGAGCCGGGTCGCTCCTTACCACAGTTCGTTACCACGAACTGTTTGATTATGGGAAATGAAAACAGAGGAAAGAAGATAAAATGAAACTCAGGACAATTCAGAAGTATTTAATCTTGGATGTCCAATTCAATGTATTTTAGTTATAGAACAAAAGGAATTATTTATTTTGAGATTTTTTTGTTGAAAGTTGTTTAATAAATCCGAATACAGTCTGTTAATATGCATCTCATTAATTTATTTATGAACATGTGTTTTCAATCCACACAAAGTAATGAAAATATAGCATTGAAACGATAAAACCTTCTTCATATTCTTTCATTTTGAATTTTTACCAAATGCGGGTAAACTTTTGAAAGTTAGCTTACGAGAAAATAGATATACTCATAGATTTTGCATTTACGCCCATTTGAAAAGCTAACTTATTAGATATTGTTTTTTTTTCTACTTATTTCTGATCAAAGAATCAATGGAAGTTTTGTTTGTAATGTCAAACCATCAAAAGTGAAATCAATAAATTTAGTGTTACATTCTTAGCCTCATGAAAAATTTCCGCTGAAGTTTCAATATAATTACCAAATTAAAATATTATTTGAAGATACTCGAAAATATAGGTAACAATGGAAGGAAACATGATACTCTGATTAAAAGAAACCCACTACAATTATGAAGCAACAGTTTCTTTGTTTTAGTTTTTATAAATCCCAGAATTACACTGGCAACCATCTGAGGGAGAATGTATTGTTAAAAAAGCGACCGAGGTTTTAGGAAAAACAAATTTGATAGTACTACTGTTATTTTGTTAGGATGATCCCTTGAGATGTAATCGAAAGCATTTATCACAACTCCCTCTCCCCATAACAGAGCCGTTCTTAGGATCGGTGGTGCCCAGGGAAAAATTAATTGCAGCGCCCCCTCCCGACTCAAATATAAGCAAAAAAGCCAAATCAAAGTCAGATGAAACTGCTATGTTTGCTCTATTACTACTACCATTACTAGTAGCAACGCACTGCCTGAGGCCAACACAGCTACGCATGCTCCTCCTCTATCCTAATCTATTCAGAATATCCCTCTTTGCACCCCTCAAGAGTTCTCGTTTCCTTTAAATCTTTCTTTACGATATCCTCCCACTCCCACCGTGGACGTCCTGCTTTCCGTTTAGCTCCAGACGGTTGGCCAAAACGCACACTCTTTGGCAAACTGTCCTCCATCATCCGCAGAACGTATCGTTGTCATCTCAACCTTTCTCTCATTATAGCCCTAGAAAGCGGGATCGAACCTCGCTTTTCGTACAGCCTACTGTTTAAACTCGGTCAGTCAGTTGATTCCCAGAACAATCCATAGGCAATTTCAATCCGTAGGCAATAATGCTTCTATAGTTACCATACTCACTCTTATCACCTTTCTTATGCAGTGGTTTAATTAGGGTTTTCCTAAAATCACTAGGTACTTCCCCTTTTTCAAAAATCGTATTCATAATTTTCAGTAACTTATACCTAACCTCAGATCCACCATGTTTAAGAAATTCATTTGCCACACTACATGGGCACCTGTTGGGGGGCAGGAGGTGCCAGCCCCCCTGGCTAATTGACGCTGCCTTATTTTTTATATTTCTGCTTTGAGATTTCTATTGTACAGCTAGATCCTGGTGACATGCCGATAAGGAAAGGTCTTCTGGGGGGGGGCAAAAATAGCAGCAGCGGCACGCTGCTGGCGTGATCATTGTTGACCCCACACATTTTTGCTTTGATGAGTCTTTCTCAAATCCCAGCTTTAATGTGCATCAGAATTTGGCCTATTCACGAGTTAGAAACTTCGAGAGTCGCTGGGTGGATGCTGGTGTTCTGCGTTATCCATCAAGAGAGGTAGAAATCTCTTGGAAGCAAAATGGCTGTGAGATTTCAGAACCCTTGCATAATAGTTAAAATATCTATCAGCCATGCATTCTTACCAGAATTAATTATAAAAATTAGTAATATTTTTCATCAAGTAACTGTCACCATCGAAAAGAACTGTCACCATTTAGATCACAGCTGGGTTGGTAGGAAAATCTTTCCCCTTAGCTTTTATACCATCAAAATGTGGGTGAACAAGTACACCCACATCCCAGCACCACCAAGAAAGCAAAATGCTTCAATGAAGAAAGGAGGGCAGAACAAAAGTGCTCACTGATACATCAGTGAAAGCCAAAACTGAAGCTGCCTTTGCTACAAGGAAGGCAAAGAAGAGGTGGAAAAGAAAAATTGAAGCAACAAAAGCAAGAAAAACAAAAAAGGAGTCTGTGAAGAGATTTGGTGACAAGAC
Source organism: Artemia franciscana (assembly GCF_032884065.1). Taxonomy (NCBI): domain Eukaryota; kingdom Metazoa; phylum Arthropoda; class Branchiopoda; order Anostraca; family Artemiidae; genus Artemia; species Artemia franciscana. The sequence continues at coordinate 19,153,207 of NC_088882.1, read as the reverse complement.
AGGAATGAGGGCGAGAATAAAACTGACAAGGTTCAGACAGTGACCGTTGATGACAACTTAGACAGTTCTCTTGGGTAAAATAGTGAAAAGGAATGTGAACTTGGTTTCGATTTGGGTTGCAGTTGGCAACTTGGTAGTAGTCATCTATGAGTCATTCGGGAGGAGGTAGAACCCACTCTGAGGTCAGTGTGACGACCATGAGTGGTGGGAGAGGTAATATATGAAAGTGGCTGGAACAACCAGATCCTATCTACTACATGAAAGAGGATTTTGAGTTAAAAAAAAAACAGTACTAAGACAGCGTGTCATGTTGGACAAATGTTTTGATTAAAATATGTCTTTACTAAACAAGGACAGCTGGTTATTAATCTTGGATCTGATTCAGATAGTTGGTATTGGCTGACTACAATCTTGCAGCCAAGCCTTTTTAAATATGGTTACCCTTTTTCACAACACTTGTCAGTGTTTGAATCTGTCCATGATTGAGATACGTCAATTTAAGATCCTTTGTTCATGACTGGGCAGTAGACTATTTTCCAGGATTAGTATCAAGCTAAAAATTTTCAATTACAATTAGGTCTCTACTATTAACTATTTGTGGATTTAGAATAGTTACCATTGTATAGGGGTGAAATGTTTAAACTAATGGAATACTTATTAAGAAGATTCAGACATATTTAGTAGAGAGAAATTAATTTTTCAGGTGGTTTAACAGATATAACTATTGAGATGGCAATTAGAGAGACTTGCATTTGTAGTTTCCTTCCCATTTATTTCTGTAGATGTCTGAAATAGGTCCCGGTTCTGTAAATAGATACCTCCTAGTCTACTGCTAGTTATTACACCCTGAGTGGTTTTATGATAAATACGGAAACACATTAATTGTCTTCGATATTAAACTCAGAATTTAACAGTTAGGAACCTGAGAATTATTAGAATTTACCGTTTCAAGCAATGCTGCTATGTCATGGAATCAAAAGCTCAGCATTTATAAACCCTTCCCTATTGCACGGACTCAAGAAATATTGATTCTTTCCTATACCAAGATGTCTTGAAATGGAGAGGTCCCTAAATCTCAAGTTCCTACCTGAAATTAAATCTGGTGTCTGTTCAAAATACAATTGTCTATACAATGGATGTGTTACAAGAACAAGTGCTGAATAAAACTCACCCTAGAAGCACAAGGCATTCTTGCAAACTGTTTGTTCGCGCACTTGTTTGTATAGTTTTGGAAACCGCACTTTTTCTCCAAGCAGGAAAATCGAAATCTTAAAACACACGAAAAGAGAAAAGCTCCAACATTGCAGTTGACGCAATAAAGAATTGGCTCATATTAATTCAGAGTCATCGGAACGCCGCCACCACGGCTGGCGGTGGCGGTATGACACTTGGTTTGCAGCCGACTGGTCCTCTCGTCGGAGGCGTATGATGCATGCATCGGAGTCGATATCCAGCATTGGAAGTGTGAATTAGACCAGGTAATCCCCCCCCTAAAATTCAGCTTATGGGTATCCATGTCACACTATGAACACCTGGCTCCACCTCAAGATGATACCTGATACCTGAACTGGAATGGCTCTTCTTTGGAAATGGGGCAGGACATGATCGTAAGGGGGTTTTTACCTAGTTTGTCCGTGCATGGATCTCGATTTTTTTAGGGATGAGCCTTCAAGTGCATATCAACGCATTATAGAGCGTGTCGTCCATGGAAATGATGTAATAAAACAGGAGTGCGCCAACCATGTAACAACAAATTTGACTGTTAGACACTGTCAAGAATAGTGGTGATTTTTGAAAATTTTCTTCAAAAACTGTATCTCAAGCCTCACTAAGAATGTTCGTGGGGCTTTACAAAAAAAACCACGACGATGGAGGAAATATTGTAAAACTTAAGTGTCTAATAAAGAATGGGTATTATTACGATTACGTATTATTACGACCGACACTCAAAAATTATCCCGACCCGACTCCCAAGAAGGGAAGATAGGTTAACCACAATGAAATATACCAAAATATGATGAAAATATAACACTTTAAAAAAAAAAATATGAAAACTGCAACAGAGAATTATGGAAAGTAGGCCACGTAGAACGCATTGTATTAAATACCTAACCTAATCTAACCAACTCTATAAATTAAGCATTTGATGAACATACCTGCATAGTAGTTTATCTCACTCAGACTAAGCCGATTATCTCCAAGTGCATACAGAGAAACCGGTTTTAAACAGATCAAGAATCACAGTGTGGTCAGGATAATGCGTAAGTACCAAAAAATGTATTTTTTCACTTGTTAACTGTTAACTTGTTAAGATCATCACTTGTTAACTAGGATATTGAATCAATGTGAAAATATACACATTTAGTATACTATAAAAACAGTTCTAAGGACAAAATGATTTGGTGGGTTACGTTGGTAACATCCCTTTAAAGCGTATATGAAGCATTACCTTTTCTTTTTTTACCAGCTGAGCTTTTATTTGTAAATACTGTAGTCCTTTTATCGTCCACTGAAGAAAAACAAATAATAACTGTATCTTGATCCTTAGATCTACTAATATGAGGTTAATTTCCTTTTACATTAATTAATTGAACACCAGTCAACTATTGGTATAATATCTGGCTTATCAGCTCTCATTATAAAGTCACATGTGTTCATTGAGAAACATGTAAAATAATAAAGCTTTCATTATTAATTCAAAAAAATGCTTATTAAGCCATTCTGATTTAATCACAAGAGTGATGTGTAAATTTAAAGGTCGACTGGATTTGCAAATTTAAATGTCAATTTTTTTCATTTACTTTGATGGTAGTTTTGTAAGAAAAAAATAATAATTAGTTTGATGCCAGCTTGATTTTTTTTTCCTCTTCTCTTTATCTTTTTTTTTTGTTTTGTTTTTTACAAGCCTGAGAATTATTTCGAGGAGAGGCATTCTTAAATTTGAAGAAAGGCATAAACTATGCTTAAAACAGAAAAATTATATCAACAACGGGTTCTCCAGTTCAACGTCTATAGAATGAATCTTGCCTCTCCTGAAAAGAAAGCTTGGTGAAGCCCTTTTTTCCATGAAAATTAAAAATTTTCCTTTTGAAGGGTAGCTTAGAAACACGCTGCCAGGAAACTTTACTTTCCATTCAGTTTTATTGTAGAAAGTCTGAAAATCATTACAGTGAGAATCTTTCAATATCCAGGTTTAACTTGTCAAAAAAAAGAAAAAAACCTTCGAGGGTGATTTCTGGCTCAAAATAGAGGTTGAATTTGTATTTTCCATAAAATTTAAGTGAAACTTAAATCTAGAAGGGTATTGAAACTATCATACGCGCGAACATTGCTCATAATATATGTATTTGTAACAAGCACCTTTCCAAGTTTTTTTTCGGGGAATGTATACAAAACAACTTTAAAAACGTGCCAAAAATTTGCTTACGCACATTTTTGATACGTTTTTACGAGTCAGAAAAAAAATTCAGGGGTGAAGGGTCAAACCAGGTAACTCTTCCTGGATACAGCCTTAATTTGCAACTATTAGCGTCATGATGTAATTGTGTTGTGTTAAAAAAAAACTGCCTAGCGGATCTGAAATTTTTTGAAACATAAATAATGAGGATAAATATTTATCATTGGTGCTCATAGGCCAATGAAATCCTTATGGGACATCTTTAAAAGCAATGTCACTCAAATAAAATGTAATGTATCCAGGTGACATGGGAATAAGGGCACGAATATATTGAGAAGGAGGGGGATTTAAAAGAAAAATTATTTCCTCAAAATAAAGCTCCTCGTTCGTACCTGCCCTTCCTGTCTACTTGCCTTGGTGGCCGACGTTTACCCTCTGGAAAGTATCCTCCCGTGGAAAATACCCCCTGCAGAAAATACCCCCAAAGGAAAACACCCCTCCGTTAGAAAATAAGGCTTTCCAGATTTCAGAATTTTATTTAAGTTTTGTTGTTTTTTATTTCCTTAGGGGGAAGGAATTTTAGTACTTATGTACTATGTGCCGCTCACTCAAGTTTACGCTATGTAAAACTCGAGAACAAACGGATTTCTTTGTTAGTTTCTTTCGGCTAACCACGAGACAAGCCAAAGACAAGTGACATGGGAAATGTATAATTTGGGCTATATATTTGCAAATAAGGGGGGGGTAAGGTATTTGGACAGTTTGAAGTCAGAAAATAATTCTTACTTCATAATAAGCAGAATAATTATACCTAACACATTTTGCATGCAGACCCATGGGCACCAGCAGGGAGGAGCATGCCCCCCTGGAAATTTAGGACTATAAAGTAGTAGTTAATAAATATGATTAGATTTTCACCCTTAATAAGGAAAATATAAGTTCTAATTTGTGACTGATTGACCTCTTTCCAGTTTTCCACAAACTTTTTTTCTATTTGATTTGTCGAAGCAAAAAAATAAATTTTTCATAGTAATGAACGTTAAGTATAAGAGCCTAACTATTGATAGCATTAAATCAAAGAATCAGCTTTTTATGGTGATCCTAAATATGTATTTGTTTGTTAGTAATTAGTACAGTTATTAGGACAGAAGAAAGTTCGTATAATTACAGAAAACACAAGGAAAACAACTTAATAAGGGGTAATTTCGGTAAAAATATGCCGTCAACTTTTGCTTACATTGCAAGAGTACCCATAAGCTGATATATGAAGCCATTTTAATCAGAAATATTTCTCCTGAACGTAATGCGGGGAATCTTTGTATTTTCCCTCTGAACGGATATGTTTGTTTTTTGTTTCTTTTTATTACGTTTTTTTTCAGAAGTGATTGTATTTATCAAGTTGTCACTTTGAAAAACAATTAATTTTATACAGTAATGAATTATAAAGGCGTCCAATATATTGGTTTTTGGCATTCAAAATTAGACTAAAAACATTGAATAAAAAAAATTGATTTTCTTAATTTTTGTTTTAATATTTCACTTTTAACAAACTACTTTGACAATGCGCTACTTTTTGTAAAATATTGAGTCTAAATGTATTAAATATTTTTGTGTTTGATAACCAAGTTCAAAACTGTCGATATTGTTAAAAAATATCCGTCCAACGCTTCGGCATTGCTCAACAAATCTGAATGCTGGAAGTTTATATCTTAGTTTTTGTAAGTAGGTTATTATTTTGTGTGTTTTTTTAATTAATTACTTTTTTATTTTTATATATTTTTACTTCAATTGACGCACTTTTTCCACTGCCATTAGAAAAATGTTTGTCTCTAAGCTTCATAAAGAAAAAACAAGTTTTTTTAACTGAATGTAAGGACCAACATTAAAAATTAAAACGAACAGAAATTGCTACATATATGAAAGGGGCTGTCCCCTCCTCAACACCTCGGTCTTTACGCTAAATTTTTTAATTGTTTTAAAAAGTAGAGTTATGATAAGACAAGATAAGAAATAAGATAAGATATAAAAGATAAGAAAAAAGGGGGAGTGGGAGGAGGCCTAGTTGACCTCCAATTTTTGGTTGCTTAAAAATGCAACTAGATTTTTTTTACGAATATTTTTTTTAGTAATAAACATACGTACCTTACGAATTAACCTACGTAACGAACTTCTGTATTTGTGTATTTTTTTACGTATTTGAGGGTGGTTTATCCTCTCTTCAATACCTCGCTCTTTACACTAAAGCTTGAATTTGGTCCCAAATCTATAAGAATGACTTCCGAATCACAAAGGCCGTAGAATAAATAGTTGAAGTTACGAAAACACTTTAGCGTAAAGAGCAAGGTATTGTGGAGAAGACGAACCCCCTTATATACGCAATATTTTATGTTCGTTTTTGGTTTTAATGCAGCTCATTACTTTCAGTTGAAAAAAAATATTATTTTCTCTTTTTTTAAAATAATGCTAGAAAATCCTGCGCCTGGAAAGGAAGACCCTTCATGGAAATTCTCTTCCCTCATGATAAATTCCTCCATCGAAAGATCCTTCCACTTAAACAAAATGTGTGTGGGAGGGGGCCTTGGTGCCCTCCATTTTTTAAGGTCAATCAAAAAGGGCACTAGAACGTTCAAGTTCCGTTAGAGTGAGCCCTCTCATGATAATTTAGGACCACTGCATCGATGCGATCACCCTTGGGAAAAAAAACAAAACAAAAAAAGCAAATGAACAGGCATCCGTGATATGTCTTCTGGCAAAAAATACCAATTCCACATTTTTGTAAATACGAGCTTGAAGCTCCTATAGTAGGGTTTCCTGATACGCTGAATCTGATGGTGTGATTTTCGTAAAGATTCAATAACTTTTAGGGGGTGTTTCCCTATTTTCTAAAGTAAGGCAAATTTTCTCAGGCTCGTAACTTTTGAGGGGAAAGATTAAACTTAATGAAACTTATATATTTAAAATCAACATTAAAATACAATTCTTTTTATGTAACTATTGGTATCAAAATTCCATTTTTTAGAGTTTTGGTCACTATTGAGCCGGGTCACTCCTTACTGCAGTTCGTTGCCACAAACTGTTTGATATGGGAATGTAACATTTTACCTGTATCGAGAAACAATTTAATTCATTCCTACTCCCGTCCTACCTCTTTCAACATTCAACTGAAACCTCATGAAGAGTAAGCAGTTTGTCCATTAAAATGTTCGTTTTAGGAATCTACCCTATCCTTAAGCTAAACATTTACTCACCCCCTCTCATTATAGCTGATACGCAATTACAATCACCAAACTTAGCATATTTTCATTACAGATAAAGCGAATCAACTCAATTGAATCCAGTACTACCACCATGTGGCATTACTTTTTTGCAACTGGGAAGCCTAAATTATAGCTATTTATACTTTTAAATAAATGAGTTCCTCAGAATTTTAAATGGATTGCAAATTTGTCCTCTTTGAGATAAAGTCGTAGTTTTGGTGCCCTAAAATGGCAGAAAACAAGACTTTCTTCTGACCTTATCTTTATGGTCACTTAAAAAAAGAGCTTTAAATTTACGTTTGAATGAGCTGCCTCTCAATTATTTTGGACCCTCGGTTTGATACAATCACCCCTGAAAAAAAACAACAATAAACCTGTATTGACGATGTTTTTTCTGATGAAAAGCGAAATTCCACACTTTGAAGATTGGAGCTTGAAACCTCTATGGTAGGGTTCTCTGATATGATGTATCTAATAAAGGAATTTTCAATAAGATCGCTTGCTTTTGAATGGGTAACAATAAACTGAAAGAATTTTATATATCTAGAATCAGCATAAAAATCCAATACTGCCAGTTTACCCATTGTCATGAGAATTCCATTTTTAGTTTTGGTGAATTTTGGTGCAATTCACCTTTTCTTCCATCTTTTTATCACAAACTATTTGATAAGATTCTCTTATGACGAAATTTTTTTTCGACCTGATCATTTTATTTAGTTGAATAGGACAATAAAAACAAAGAGGGTTATTTAGACAGCTGGGTAGTAAGTTTAAATTTTGTTTTTCTTTCGCTATTCTATTTTTTTTAATGTCTGAATATATTGGGGATTAAATTTTGAGAGGGGGGGGGAATTGTCCTTTTATGTATAGGTACGTTTTACATGGCCGTCATAAAATCAAAATGTGGTTTCTGTACAGGCAGGATGATTATTGAGTATCTCTACTCCTTCTGTAAACTATTCTAAGGCATAGAAAATTGTATAAAGACAAGTCTACATCTGCTGATACCTACGTAAGCAATAAATCTGTCTGTAATTTTGGTTTGAGCTTGATTCTTTTTAAGATTAAATGCATAATAATTAAATATTGATGACATAAATTGATCCCTTTACTATGAATCCTTGTCGTTTAAAGTTTACAGTATTTTGTCTCATTTTGCGTACAATTTAATAACACTTTTCATTTGAGGTTTTTTTCTAAAGGTATTTAAAAATAAAACTTATCCCTACCAAAAAATTTCCTGAAATATATTCCCTGTCATTTTGGCGTTTGCCCCCCGCCTAGAAAATTTTTGCCGTGACCCTAGGTTGACGGCAGAAAATCTTTCTGTAATTTTGGTTTGAGTTTGATTCTTTTTAAGATTAAGTGTATAATCATTAAATACTGATGAAATAAATTGATCCTTTTACCAGGAATCCCTGTCGTTTAAAGTTTACTTTATTTTGTTTCATTTTGCATGCAATTTAATTGCACATTTCATTTGATGTTATTTTCTTAAAGTATTTAAAAATAAACTTATCCTTACCAAAAAATTTCCTGAAGTATATTCCCTATCATCCAACCACCACTGATATTTTGGTGTTTGCCCCCCTAGAAAATTGTCTGCCGTGAACCTAGGGTAGACCCGCTACAGTTTACCCCCCCCCCTTTTTGTGCAAATATATAGCCCAAATTATATATTTCTCTTCTATTCTGTCACTTGTCTTTGTCTTGTCTCGCGCTAAGCTGAAAGAAACTAACGAAGAAACCCCTTCGTTCTCGAGTCTTACACAGTGTAAACTTGAGTGACTGGCGCATAATACACAACTACCAAAATTTCTTCCCCTATGGAAAATAAAAAAAATCCCAAATTTGGATAGCCTTATTTCCCACTGGGTGGTATTTTCCGCAGGTGGGGGGGGTATTTTCCGCGAGCTTTTTTTTTTGGGGGGGAGGGTGTATTTTCTGGTGGTATTTTTCGCAGGGTGTATTTTTACGCGGGAGGTTATATCCAGGGTGGTATTTTCAGGGGTATTTTTCGTGGTGGGGGGGGATTTCGCCAGAAACGGGATCTAATGGGCTTACCAGTTAAAATTAATAGAAAAGCAGGGTATCCACCCACAATATCGAAAAGGAAACATAAATTATACTAACACAGTAGCTAATTTACAATTGAAGAAGAAATATGTGGCCAACATGACCTGACCATAGATAAAGCGGATTTTCACCTATTACTATGTAAAGTAAACCTACCTTTGATTTTTTTTTTATCTTTATTGGCTTCTGATGATATCCATTATTCCTCGTATTTTATCATCCACATTCAGACCACATTGTGGGTTAAAATATTCACCAGCATTTTTTTTTCTTTAGCAATGCAAAGACTCCTTAGATCTGTAACATTTACTTTAAATCAGAAAAAAACTGTTACTTTTAATTCAAAATAATTGTATGTTTTTTTTAACACTATGAAATTTATAATTTAATCATGCAATATGACAACTAAGCTTTCTTTTTACATCTTAAAAAACTCCATGTTACTATTCGCACCAGTCGCTAAGTGAGCCATACCAAACATCATTGCTGCTAGTGGATTGTCAAATACGTTCGGGGTATTGCCAGGGTCTCTTTGGCTCTTGACCTTTTTCTTCGGTTGTTCTTGACTTTTATTATTGGATTTTTTTCTGGAAATTTCTATTTTTGTTTCGTTCTGAGTAATCTTGTCATGTGAAAGTTTGATACCATTTTTAGTATGATCATTTGCCTTATTAGTACGTTTTCTTTTGTCATACTTGTTGTGTGCTTTTAAGAAAGGCATATTAGTTTCTCCATTTTCAACCTGACTGGCATAATTTGCTTCATCTTTCTTTGAGTCACTGACAATACCATTTTCCTGCCTTGGCTTTTCAAGCTTTTTGTCATTGTCCTTATCCTTATCACCAGTTCGAAAACTATCTGAATCCGTTATTCTCAAAAAAACCTCAAATGATTGGTTTGTATCGGAGTTTTCTTGAGTCTTATTTTGTTGATTGCCTTTTTTAGACTCGGCAGGAACATTATTTTCCTTCAAATTTTTCATTTTGCTAGTCAAGTTTTGATCAGAGACAGGATCGAGGTCTTTGGAAAGTTGTTTTGCCTCTGTTTCTTTAGCTAGTTCATTTTTATCCACTTTATTTACTCCATCTGACAGCACCTCTTCTTCTTGTAGGGTCAAAGGTACCTTATAAATTAATGATGGAATTTCTGTACCCGCCAAAATTTCAACAACGTGGCGTTCCATTGATAAGTTAGTTTCAGCACTTGTTGTTGGGTCTTCCTTTTTTTCTGGGGAAAATGTTTTACTGGTATTTTGCTCATTCAATATCATCAATGGATTGTCTGAACTTGCACCCAAAATAAGATCATACCCTCTTAAGTTGATATCGTTTTCTTCAAGTATTTCAGTAGATGGCATTGGTAAATGTACGACACTGCTTAATATGAGAGGGGAGATTTCTTGTGTTCTAGTAATGGAACTGTCAGTACACTCTTTAGGGATTTTGCGCCTGTTAGGAGAATTCGACAAAGGTTCCTTTCGTCTAACTGCCACAAGATTTTGCTTCTTTTGTGAATTTTCGCCTAATATTTTCCAACACTTTACTTTCCCCTGAAAAACATTTTTCTTGCCTTCTAATTTCATAGACTCATCCTTTATTAATTTCCTCATTTTTCTTTTCTTCATTCTTTCAACTATCATATTAGGTCTCTGCAATGTTAGTCTTCTCACAACATACCTTCCCTGTAAGATGCAAAGAATAAAACTAGGATAATCTTTTTAGGGGTTAACAAGAACAACTTAAAATACAGTGCTGTTCAATTTTGGAACAGCATTGAGCTATTACAATTGTATAGACTTTCTAATCTGAGGGGAGAACCTCCCCTTCCCCCAAAAGAGGATTTAACTTTAGACCTAAAGAGCACTGTCGAAATCAAGATGTATTACAAGTTCAGAATTGTGTTTTGAGATCAATGGAGAGCAGGGGTGGATCTAGAGCAAAATGTTGGGGGAGGCTCAATGTGACAAGGGCGCCAATGATAAAAATATTGGGGGGGATAATGTGACATTCGTTCCAATAATTGACCAAATTCACAAGTTTATTCTAAAAAAAGAGTAAAAAAAAGGATAAGAGGGCACCAAAAAAGGTTCCACAAGTTCAATTTTTTCGAATTCTTCGCGTAAATAGAATGTATTAAGTTCTTTATAAAACTATAGCTTCAAGAAAAATTTGAAGAGAAAAACAAATCCAAAATTTACCTCTATGACAGGATTTTTGTCTCCATGTGATGTTTCAAGAGAAATTGGCGATGGGAAATGGTCTTTTTCTGATAAGGGCCTCACCAACTCATAACTAAATGGTAGAGATAAACAATGTCTTGGGATAACCACTATGCAAGTCTAAAAATAGGAAACAAACAGGCTAAAAAACACCAGAGTATATCCACAGATATTTGCGAGTATAATCTCGTCACAGTCAACACAATAATATGGACCTGGTTAAATACTCTTAAACACCTGAAACGGTATTTAAAGGTTTCTAAACAGTTTCTGTTAAATTTAAAGGTTCATTGCGTTACTTTGGTATCCACAAGCAAAACATGTTAAGTCCAGATCTCACAAATAGTCTATATGTCACATGTTGTTAAAATCAGAGTCATCCAAGGACTTTGTTTCTATTAGATTGAAAGAGCCTAAGTCTTGCTATTTATACACCAACCCACCCACCCACCCCCCGTCACATTTGGTGACTTGTTACCCCTCTTTTGCCTTGTTAATTGCAAATATGATGATTTTGATTAAAATATGAGGCTACTATGCATAAACTAAGCGGTCAATTTCCTTTTTCCTGGGAATCACAGATATATGATTGGGAAGCCAATGAGTCTTCAACTCGTCTTTAATTCTTCACGGAGCCTACAAGGAAGAAATAATGAGATTGCTCCAAGCTGCAATTTAAGGTAAGTAATGAATAGATAAAACAATACCTCTTCTGACTCATGATCATTCAGATATTATTATGAAAGGACTATTTGTGATTATTGATCATTGAAAGTGCTAGACCTAGGAGTATAACTGCATTAAATCTTGGCACAATAAGTCTATACTTCTCAAATTGGTTATAGAAAAAATAGTGCACCAGGATTTCTGATTTTTTGTTACAAATAAGCAGACAACATGCTAAAACAGACGTAGAATAAACAATCAAATCAAGAAAAAAACATTGAGAAGGTGTTTTCTTTTTATCATTTGTTGGACTTCGATAAGTTGCACCCTAATAGAATCAAAGTCATGCGAAGATTTCAAAATGTATGATTGGAGGCGCAACTTTGGCCTCAAGCTTCTTGTGCCAGCATCATGTTAAAATGTTATGAGTTAGTAAATTTGTATACAAATGATCAAACAGTTCATAAAGAGCGACCCGGCTCAATAGTAACCGAAACTCTAAAAAATGGAATTTTGACACCAATAGTTACATCAACATAATTGCATTTTAATACTGATTTTACATATATAAGTTCCATCAAGATCAGTTATACCCATCAAAAGTTACGAGCCTGAGAAAATTTGCCTCATTTTAGAAAATAGGGGGAAACACCCTCTAAAAGTCATACAATCTTAACGAAAATCACACCATCAGATTCAGCGTATCAGAGAACCTTATTATAGAAGTTTCAAGCTCGTATCTACAAAAATGTGGAATTTCGCGTTTTTTGCCAGAAGACAGATCACGGATGCGTGTTTATTTGTTTTTTTGTTTTTTTTGTTCATTTTTTTGTTTTTGTTTTTTTCCCAGGGTTGATCTTATCGACTGAGTATTCCTAGTATGTCGCGAGAGGGCTCTTTCTAACGGAAATTAAAAGTCCTAGTGCCCATTTTAGGTGACCAAAAAAATGGGGGGCACGTAGGCCCTCTCCCACGGTCTTTTTTCCCAAAAGTCAGCGGATCAAAATTCTGAGATAGTATTTAATTCAACATAGTCGAAAAAACCTAATAACTATGTATTTGGGGATGACTTACTCCCCCAAGGTCCCCGTGGGAGGGGCTGCAAGTGGCAAACTTTAACCTGTGTTTATGTATAGTAATGGTTACTATGAAGTATACAGACGGTTTCAGGGGGATTGTTTTTGGTTTAGGGGGGAGAGTTGAGGGGGGTTACGTGGGAGGATATTTCCATGGAGAAACTTCTCATGGGGGAAGAGAATTTCAATGAAGGGGCGCAGGATTTTCTAGCATTATTTGAAAAAACAATGAAAAAATAAATATGAAAAGTGTTTTGTACTGAAAGTAAGGAGCAGCATTAAAACTTAAAACGAACAAAAAATATTACACATACGAGGGGTTTACCTCCTCGTTATACCTCACTCTTTACGCTAAAGTATTTTTAATAATTTCAACTATTTATTCTAAGGCCTTTGTGATTCAGAGGTCATTCTTAAGGAACTGGGACAAAATCTAAGCTTTAGTGTTAAAGAGCGACGAAGGTTGAACCCTCTCATATACGCAATTAAAAAAAAAAAAACAAGTTTTTTCAACTGAAAGTAAGGAGCGACATTAAAACTTAAAACGAACAGAAATTACTTCGTATATGAAAGAGGCTGCTTCCTCATCAACGCCCTGCTCTTTACGCTAAAGTTTGACTCTTTCTCTCAACTCTTCTTTTTAAAACAGTAAAAAACTTTAGCGTAAAGAGCGGGGCGTTGATGAGGAAGCAGCCCCTTTCATATACGAAGTGATTTCTGTTCGTTTTAAGTTTTAATGTCGCTCCTTACTTTCAGTTGAAAAAACTTGTTTTTTTTATTTAATTTCTGAACGTTTTTGAATCAATGCATGTTTTGATTTTGGCTCACTGCAGAGAAATAATTAAAACGAAATTTGCATTTTTTTTTTTTTTTGGCTAAATGGCTTTCTCATAATTTTGATCGAATGATTTTGAGAAAAAAAGAGCGAGGGAGGAAGCCTAGTTGCCCTCCAATTTTTGGTTAATTAAAAAGGCAACTAGAACTTTTAATTTTTTACGAATCTTTTTATTAGTAAAAGATATACGTAACTCATAAACTAGCTTACGAAAAGAATGTTTTATTCTCATGTTTTTATTACACATATGAGAGGGTTCGCCCCCTCGTCAGTACCTCTCTCTTTACACTAAATCTTAAATTTTGTCCCAATTCATTAAGAATGACCCCTGAATCAGAAAAGCCGTAGAATAAATAGTTGACATTGCTAAAAACACTTTAGCGTAAAGAGCGAGGTATTAGGAGGAGGTGAGCCCCTCATATGGGTAATAATTTATGTTCGTTTTAAGTTTTAATGCTGCTCCTTACTTCCAGCTAAAATAAGCTTTTTCATATTTATTTTTTCATTGTTTTTTTTTTTTTAATAATGCTAGTAAATCCTGCGCTCCCATCATGGAAATTTTCTTCCCCCATGACAAATTCCTCGATGGAAAGTTCCCCCAGTATATCCTCCTCTTCTCAACCCCTCCCTCCAACCAAAAAATCCTCCTGAAAACACCTGTACACTTCCCAATAACCATTACTATATGTAAGCACTGGTCAAAGTTTGTAAATTGTTGCCCCTCCCGCGGGGACTGTGGAGGAGTAAGTCGTTTCCAAAGACATAGTTATAAGGTTTTTCAAATATGTTGAATAAAATGGCTATCTCAGAATTTTGATCCGTTGACTTTGGGAAAATAATTAGCGTGGGGGGGGGCCTAGGTGCCCTCCAATTTTTTCGGTCACTTAAAAAGGGCACTAGAACTTTTCATTTCCGTTAGAATGAACCCTCTCGCAACGTTCTAGGACAACTGGGTCGATACGATCACCCCTGGGAAAAAAAACAAAAAAAAAAAAAAACAAACAAATAAACACGCATCCGTGATCTGCCTTCTAGCAAAAAATACAAAATTCCACATTTTTGTAGATAGGAGCTTGAAACTTCTATAGTAGGGTTTTCTGATACGCTGAATCTGATGGTGTAATTTTCGTTAAGATTCTATTAATTTTAGGGGGTGTTTCCCCCTATTTTCTAAAATAACACAAATTTTCTTAGGCTCGTAACTTTTGGTGCGTAAGACTAAACTTGATGAAACTTATATATTTAAAATCAGCATTAAAATGCGATTCTTTTGATGTAGCTATTGGTATCAAAATTCCATTTTTTAGAGTTTTGGTTTCTATTGAGCCGGGTCGCTCCTTACTACAGTTCGTTACCACGAACTGTTTGATAAAAACATACGAAGTTAATTCGTACGTTACGTATATTTTCTACCAATGAAAACGTTTGTAAGAAATTTAAAGGTCTAGTTTCTTTTTTAAGTAGTCAAAAACTTGGAGGGCAACTAGGCCTCCTCCCTCGCCCCTTTTTTATCAAAATCTACCGATTAATTGCAATTAATTAATATACAAATTTCGTTTTAATGATTTACGTGCGGAGAGCCAAGATCAAAACATGCATTAATTCAAAAACGTCCAGAAATTAAATAAAAAAACAAGTTTTTTTAAATTAAAGTAAGGAGCAACATTAAAACTTAAAACGAACAGAAATTACTCCGTATATGAAAGGGGCTTTTCCTCCTCAACGGCCCGCTCTTTAAGCTAAAGTTTCTTACTGTTTTAAATATAGAGTTAAGAGAAAGAGTCAAACTTTAGCGTAAAGAGCGAGGCGTTGAGGAGGAAAAGCCCCTTTCATATACGGAGTAATTTCTGTTTGTTTTAAGTTTTAATGTTGCTCCTTACTTTCATTAAAAAAAAAACCTTTTTTTGTTTAATTGTATACAAGTCATAGGGTCTACCAAACCGCTGCCAAAATAAGGATTGAAATGGGCTCTATCCGTTCCGCATAATGAGGAGGTAATGAGAGGCTGCTTTCTACGCTGAACTATTTTAATGTTTTAAAAAAAGCTTGATATTCCAAATCAACGGCCCTCGCGTCTCAGCATTCGTTCTTAATGAATTAACACAAAAATATCAAACTTTAGCGTAAAGAGCGAGGGATTCACGAAGGAGCAAACTCTGGGGTGAACCCAGCGATAAATTTCGGGTGGAGATGGATAAATTTGCTGAAGAATGGTGGTACAGATTAAAAAGAATAAATAAAATTTTTAGAATGTAAGGTACATTCTTTATCGAGACAACACTGTAAATGTATAATTATAAAATAAAGTCGAGCCACCTTTATTGTTGTGGGATAGTTTATGTAAAACGTCTACTGTATCGACAGGAATATCTCTGCGTATGGATAATAAGGTTAATCCATTAAGCCGTTCCTGACCTGAGGCATTCCTGACATAAGATTTCACGCTTCTAATGGTAGACAAAGAACGCTCGCATGTAGTTGTAGTAACGGGAGGCTTCCATTAATCTTCAAAAATCGATGTAGAGTGGGGAAAATATTCTTATCATATTCTTTTAGGCACGTTATGAAATATTTTGGTGCTACATTTCGCGACTATATCCACATTCTCCTCCACAAGGCTAAGTCATCTTGCAGGCTTCCCCTATAGCTGTTAATTATAAAAAGTTAGTTAGAATATCCAATATATCATTTATTTTTTCTTCGTCGAGGGAAATACAGTGTTGAGGAAATAAGTATTGTAGTGACTCCTGCTACTTTCTGTGACTAAGGAATATCTGATGCAGCTGCTGCAGAAAGTGGTCCATAAATGGGATAAACACTGAAAGTCGGTGGTAATTTTCAGGATAATCCTGCTTTCTTCAGTAATTATCCCTCTACGTTTAATTTAGAACTCATCTGGGCACTCTGACTCTGATTACAGCATCTTGATACAGATCAGTTACTTTAGTAAAAAAGTGGATGAAATGTAGCTTCACTCCTTTCTTTCATGTCTCCAACTTCGCTCTTAGGATTGTCAGCGCGTTTGAAAAAGTATAAGAGATCTATAGTTATGATTGCAAAGATGTCGGCAAATTTTATGACAGACTCAAAACTTCACTAACAGTAACCATAGCTGCAACAAAACTGCAATTTTTAAGCCACTGTTGAGTGGTTTTGGCCTTGTGCACAGGTTCAGAGTCCTGTTGGATTATCCATGGTCTATTTTGAAACATGGCTTGGTTTGAATGTCCTGGTGACAATTTCTCACCACCGTTTTAACACCCTTTTCAAAGAAATGTAAAGAAGCGACGCCATCATAGGACATTCCCCATTTAGTAGTAGTGACCATTGACCATTAGCCAGCCCAGACCTTAATCCACTTGACTACAAACTATTGTCAGTTTCAGAGAGCATGGGCTGCACAAGACATTATCATATTCTGGATTCATTGAAGCAGGCACTGGTAGAAGCTGTGGACAGTTTTTCTCAAGAAGTCGTCCGTTTTGCGATCGATGAATGGCCTAACAGACTTCGTCGGTGTATTCAGGCAAATGGTGGCTATTTTTTTGTAGTTTGTTTTTTTGTACAAAACTGCATCTCTCAACAAATTGAGCAAGCAAACATAAAGAATAAAGATGTCTATATAATAAATTGCATCTCCATATATGGATTTGTACTAATTGATTTAAGAACAAAGGATGAATCTCTTAAATACAGAAAGAACTTGAATTGACTTTATAAAATTTGGGTATACTAAAGGAACAAGTTTGGAAGCTTAGGAAGCAAATATCGAAGTATACAAGTAACAAAATTAGACTACTCGATGATAATGGTAATCTAGACTTACAGGGTAAGTACTTAATTAATTTAGGTCTTTCAAAATCAGACATTGATGGTATTACTCTAGAAAATGTGAAAATTATTTTAAATGATTTCAAGGGTGAAGTTGTTAACTAACAGATTCTTACGAATCAGTATTTAAGTGAGAATATAAATAGAATAAATAAAATTTATTCTAAATCTATTACTCTAAAATCTATTAGAATAATAAAAACGATGTGAATTGTGGTCAGTTGTTTGTTAATTATATAAGAATAAGATTTAAGGGAAGGGATCCTTATAATTTTATTTAAGGTTTATTTTCAAATATAAATGGAAGAAGAACTAGAAAAGAGATTATTTGTTTGTCGTAGGGGTTTTAAATATTATGGAAATGTTAGTAATGCTTTCTTAGTATCCAAATTTATATTTTGTGCTTCAAGCTTATCTGCTTGTGCTATGTTACTCCTTGCTTCTTCCATTCTTGGGGTAGTTTTGATTGAAATGCTTGAAAAATATCTAAGAATAGCAGAAATAAAGGCTGAATATAAAACTCCTTATTCATTCTATTTAGAATTGCTTGCTATGTATAAAGCAGGTGAATTGATTAATGAAGAAATAATTAAACGAGACTATGAATTATGCAAAACATTACAGTTTTTTCCTCGTGAAAAAATATGGAACAAGTGAAATTAAGTGGTTATAAATATTGCGTAAAGTTTGTAAAGCTCAAGAAATAAATAAAACTCTTCTTACTTTCCGCCCACTAATATTGCGGTTTATGTAACTTGCTTCTCAGCAAAAAATGACAGCAATTTCTCGCCAGTTTCTCGAAGATTCAGTATGTATTTAATTTGGAGAATTTAACTAAAGCAAAAGAATGATTTAAATATTTATGCTATTTGCTTATTATTTCATCGTTAATTTATGAATTAGTCTAATTGATAAAACCCAAAACGTAGATAAAGGAAATATTATAAATAGTTTATCTATAATAGAATTAAAAAATAGATAACAGCCCCCAGGCTATTCTCCATTTTTATTATTTTTTTTCTATTTCAATTAATTCTCTACGTTTTTCAATAGAAAAATTAATAGAATTACATAAACTATAAATTAAATAACCATAAAATTTTAAATTTCTGCAAAACCCTCCCCCAGGCTGTTATCCATTTTATTTTTACATTTTTTGGAGTTGGTGATCTCACAACAGCCTGGGCTCTGAGCCAAACCCCCCCCCCACGGCTTTATTGTTTGGAGAGGAGCTCCTCTATTTCTTACTCATTGATCTGGGCCCTCGGGTCGGATTGTATTGACATCACCAACTGCTACACAAGGTAACAGTGAAAGTTGAACTGTTGAATCGTAACTGATCATCAGACAATCGCTTTACCAACTCGGCCACGCTGGCCTGCAGGGAGATTTATATAATCTTTTTGTGTTTCATTTGACAAGCTTCTGACCCGTTTTTGGATTTCTTCCCAGAATTCCAAATGAAGGATTATTGGGAAGAAAGCCAGAAGGAACTAAAAGAAAATTTATTTTCGATTTAAAAATGTGTTTAATGAAATTAGTAACTAATAAATGGAAACACTTTTAAGCAAAATAGAAATAAATATAATCTAAATATTAGGAAAGAAGATTTAGACATTGGAATGAAATGCGCGATTACAGGAATGAAAGGTGTTACAACTAAATATGGAAAAAATAGTTATTATTATTGATTTTAAACGCGAAATGGTTGATCTTTTTGCACCTAAGCGTTTTGATTCTAAAGCAGTCGACTTTGAAAAAAAAAAAAATTAATTAGATAAAGGTGTGATTCTAAAGGCTATTGAAAGAAAAAATAGAGATAATATAAATTATTTAGATATTGATATTGAACTATCCACTGAGTATTAAATTATTGCATTTTATCGGTAGTATAGGAAGAATAGAATATAATTAAACTATATTTTTTAGTTACATATAAAATTATTATTTCCCAAAACCTGTTTCGATCTTGAAGCTCAGGATACGAAATTGTAAAAATTTCGGAAATCAAACAGTTCGTGGTAACGAACTGTAGTAAGAAGCGACCCGGCTCAATAGTAAACGAAACTCTAAAAAATGGAATCTTGATGTTAAAAGATACATCAAAAGAATCGAATTTTCATGCTGATTTTAAATATATAAGTTTCATCAAATTTAATCTTTGTCTTCAAAAGTTACGACCCTAAGAAAATTTGCCTCATTTTGGAAAATAGGGGGAAACACCTCCTAAAAGTCATAGAATCTTAACGAAAATCACACCATCGTATTCAGCGTATCAGAGAACCTATGTTCCTATCTACAAAAATGTGGAATTTCGTATTTTTTGCCAGAAGACAGATCACGGGTGCGTGTTTATTTGTTTTTTTGTTGCTTTTTTTCCAAGGGTCATCGTGTCGACCAAGTGGTCCTAGAATGTCGCAAGAGGGCTCATTCTAACTGAAATGAAAAGTTCTAGTGCCCTTTTTAAATGACCAAAAAATTGCAGGGCACCTAGGCCCCTCCCATGCTCATTTTTTCCCAAAGTCAACGGATCAAAATTTTGAGATAGCCATTTTGTTCCGCATAGAAAAACCATAATAACTATTTCTTTGAGGATGACTTACTCCCCCACAGTCCCTAGGGGAGGTGCTTCAAGTTACAATCTTTGTCCAGTGTTTCAAGTTCAAGTTCCTTTTATTACCAATATCCATCCATTTATAAACAAAAAATATCCCAAAGGGCTCAATGGCCCGTTATTTGGGAAAAAAAACAACAAAACAAAACATAAATAACTATTAATTACATTCACACTTAAAATAGATTTAGAGTCTACTCACCAATCCTCACCCGAGTACAACCGGTCTCCGCACCACCTACTTACAAAAAATAAATAAAAATAAAAAAATATATACATCGAGGATCCAACACTCACACCACCCAAATCTAAATAAATAAATTCAATCTAAATAATTAAATAAATAAATTAAATCTTGATAACTAAACAATATAAATAACTGATCAATATTATAATTTAATTTATTTTTTTTTGATTAAAAAATTCTTCAACCGTTTCTTGAAGGATCCTATGGTACAGGACCGTCGAATCCCAACAGGAATGGAATTCCAGGCACGTCCGACAGCAACTATCAGACCAAAGTCCGAGCGCACTGCAGGGGTGGATGGCACTAGCACATCATCCTTATTTCTAGTTTCATAAGGACTGACATTTCGAACAATTTCAAAAAGCCCGGAAAAACTTGATGGAAGGTCTCCACGGAAATACTGAAACGCAATGAAAGAGAGGTGTAATGTATGAATATCTTTAATCTTCATAAGTTCAACAGAAATATGGGTGGTAGACTGAAGAACTTTTGCTGCTTTCAGTTGGAGATTATGTAAAGGTGTAAGTACAGATGGAAATGTTGACATCCACACTGACGAGCAGTAGCATAAATAAGGGTAAATAAGAGAGAAATATAATAGACGAAGGATAGAGAAAGGAAAGACTCGCTTCAGCTTTCGAATAATTCCAAGGCCTCGAGAAACCTTTAATCTCATTGACTCAGTATGCCGTTTGAAAGATAGATTTTCATCCAGAAGTATCCCAAGGAATCGAATAAACCGGTCAGCTGGGCGGGATATGGATCCCTTAGATGTTTTAAGCTCTGTCACTGTAGGGCAGCTTTTGCCTATGCGGGAGAATATAAGAAGAAACGATTTTTTTACATTCAAAGCTAACAAATTTGCATCAAACCAACGATATATATTTTCTGCCATCAATTGTAGCTTGAGGATAAGAGATGATTCATCAGGTGCTGCAGCCCCCAGGGTGGTGTCGTCGGCAAATGCAAAGAGTTCTTCATGTTGACCAGGCGTATCCAAGGCTTCAACCACAGCATCTCCTTTCTGGCACAAATGACAACAGAAATCAGATCGTGGGTTGCTAAATAGTCGATAGAGGTCGTTGACATATATGAGGAAAAGGGATGGCCCAAGAACTGAGCCTTGTGGCACTCCATATTCGACTGGAATATGCTCGTCAGAAGCTTCAACTGCAATGGATCGTCCAGTTAGGAATGAAGAAAACCAGGACAGAGCTTCTCCACGAACGCCTTGATGCGACAACTTACCAATAAGTATATCGTGTGTGAGGCTGTCAAAAGCTTTCTTCACATCAAGGAATATTGCCGCAGGGATAAGGCCGAAGTCTAAAGACTGTCGTACAAAATGAAGAAGCATATTACATGCGTGTTCTGTTGAGCACTTCTCCCGAAAACCAAATTGGTGCCGATGAAAAAACTTCTTCGCGTCTAGGAAACTCAGCAAACGCTTTAGCATAGCCTTTTCAAATATTTTAGAAAAGACGGACAGAAGAGATATAGGCCTATAGTTCTCCGGGTCCTCCTGGTCACCTCCTTTAAATAGTGCTATCACTCGTGCCAACTTGAGACGCTGAGGGAATATTCCGAGCTTGAATGACTGGTTAACTAAGTGGCACAGTGGTGTAATAATTGAGGGAAGAATCTGTTTGATTAATTTTGCCGGAATTTGGTCGAATCCAGATGAAGAATTTTTCAATGACGAAATTATTGTTATCAGTTCCTGCTCCGTAACTGACTCAAGAACCATTGACTTTACACAGGAAGGACCGAGGAACTGCTTCCAAGTTCTAGAACTTGAAGAAGGAACCACACCTAACGCCGTTGTTTTCCCAACCTCAGCAAAAAATTTAGTCATCTGATGTCGTACTTGGTCTTCATCCAAGAAAAGCTGATTCTGAACACTAAGTGATTTAGGGAGCTTTCTAGGTCTTGCCGATGGTTGCGTAACTTCCTTAATTACATCCCAAGTTTTCTTAATATTTTTGCCGCAATCCGCAAACCTTCGGGAAAAATATGTAATTTTAGCTTTTCGAATCAGAGTTTTAAGCATTTTCCGGTATAGTTTAAAAGTCTCTAATTTAGCATCACTTGGTCTGTTCCTATACTCTTTCCAAAGGTTCTGTTTTCTCTTTATTGACTTTAGTATTCCAGCTGTAGTCCATGGGGCTATGGGTGTTGATCTCTTAGAAAGACTTGGTTGGGGTGTTCGGCAATGGTGGATAAATTTCTTCTTTACTGTTTCATAAAAAAAATCAAAAGCCTTATTATAATTTTCTAAGCTCACCCTCTCAGGTATTGTAAACTCCCATGACGTGGTGAATAAATCATCTTTGAGCTTTTCGATGTTTGCTGGTGTATATCGGAATCTTGGTTTATTATCAGGGACCATTCGGCGGGCAGACCGGGGGAGTGGAAGTAAAACTCCTACTGGAAAATGATCTGATGTATCTGATAGTAGCACTTCATTTTTTACAGAATGTATAGATGAGAACACATTGTCAATTAAGGTTGCAGATTGGTTTGAAATTCGTGTAGGGATATTTATACAGGGAGTTAACCCAGACGAGATTACTAGTGCCAGTATATCACAAGCCTGACTCGATGACATATCCATCATGTCAGCGTTAAAATCACCCATTAAAATTATTTCTGCCTTTTCAGACAATACTTTCCCAAGAACAATCTCTAATATTTCCATAAATTGTTTCATTGATCCGCTTGGAGATCTGTATATTTCGCCAATTATTATCTTTTCATTGGAGCTAGTAGCCAATTCTATGAACAGAGATTCAAATACCCGTTCAATGTTTATAGACAGATCATCTCTTCTTACAACTGCCAGATTACTCAATACATAAAATCCTAGCCCCCCCTTTTTTGCTATCTTTCTATTTAGAAATATTGAATTATATCCGGGTATATCCATATACAGCTGGTTCTTTTCATTTAAAAAAGTTTCACATAATCCAATAATTCCAGGGCGAGAATTCTTACATATAAGCTGTATATCATCCAGGGAAGAATTCAGCCCTTGAGCATTCAAATGCACAACCCGGAGGACATCCTCCCACCGAGCCCCAACATCCCATAGCCCAAACTCCTCCACAAAATTACTATCAATCATATTATCTAAATTTTCATCAAAATTCATATTCGGTGTTCTTCCTATCGGGTTATTCAAAATTTCATTAAAATTTACTCTACGACTTTCATATTCATCCATTTACATTCAGTAATGGTTATTGGGAAGTGTACAGACGTTTTCAGGGGGTATTTTTTGGTTTGGGGGTGGCGTTGAGGGGAGGGGACTATGTGGGAGGATCTTTCCTTGGAGGAATAAGTCATGGGGAAGAGAAATTCAATGAAAAGGGCGCGGGGTTTTCTAGCTATAAAAAAAAATAATGAAAAAATAAACATGAAAAAGTTTTTTCAATTGAAAGTAAGAAGTAGCATTAAAACTTAAAACGAACAGAGACTATTACGCATATGAGGGGTTCTAAAAATACTTTAGCATAAAGAGCGAGGTATTTAGGAGGAGATAAATACCTTTCTCTTTATGCTAAAGTATTTTTAGTAATTTTAACTATTTATTCTACGGCCTTTCTGGTTCAGGGATCATTCTTAAAGAATTGGGACAAAACTTAAGATTTTGTGTAAAGAGCGAGGTATTAACGAGGTGACAAACCCCCTCATATCCATAATAAAACTATAAGAATATAAAAGTTTGTTACGTAAGTTAATTCTTAAGTTACGTATATTTTTTACTAATAAAAATGTTCGTTAAAAATTAAAAGTTCTAGTTGCCTTTTTAAGTAACCGAAAAATTGGAAGGCAACTAGGCCTCCTTCCCCATCCTTTATTTCTCAAAATCGTCTGATCAAAACTAAGAGAAAGCCATTTAACCAAGAAAAAAGTTAATATGCAAATTTCATTTTAATAATTTATGTGCGTAGAGCCAAAATCAAAAATGCATTAATTCAAAAATATTCAAAAATTAAACAAAAAAAACTAGCTTTTTTAACTGAAAGTAAGGAGCGACATTAAAACTTAAAACGAACAGAAATTACTTCGTATATGAAATGGGTTGTCCCCTCCGCAATCCCTCGCTCTTTATGCTAAAGTTTGACTCCTTGCCATAATTCTACTTTTTAAAACAATTAAAAACTTTAGCGTAAAGAGCGAGGCGTTGAGGAGGGGACAGCCCATTTCATATACGTAGTAATTTCTGTTCGTTTTAAGTTTTAATGTCGCTCCTTACTTTCAGTTAAAAAAACTTCTTTTTTTTTTATTTTAAATTGAAATCGTGTGAATTCAATTGAAAAGGGAGTAAATTGGTGGGGAAATCTAGTTGAGGTCTAGAACCCGTGTTAACATTTTGAAAAGGTATAAGAATGAGACCAAATTTGATTTCCAAGGACTTGTTTTTATTTCGAATGTATCTTTGATTGAATGTGACTTTGATTGAAGGTGCCTGGTTTTATCCGTCGAAAATCACCGACGTCCTTTGTATTCTGTACTTCCGTGCAACGAAGTCAACATACTTTTGACAGATTTTATGATAGTTAGAGCTTTTCCAAACAGATTCCATGAATCAGTGCCTTACCATCGAGAAATATATGCTTGTCACTGGAATCTTTGACTAAGTCTTCAGTTTTTGGCTACTGCTCTGCAACTAGACGACATATCGCATCGGTGAGGGTAGGTTTATCAGCTAACTGTGTAAGTCTGTTTGCTTCAAAGAGTGACGGAGGTGGTAAACATAATTTATGTTTAAAGTATGACTCCAAATTATCGTTGCTTTATCCAGCAATTGTTAGCAACCGCTGAAACGTCAATGCTGGGTAAGCTGCAACTGACTCTCAATTAATAACTGGTGCAGTTGAATTAGCAAGCGTTACGGCCACCAACTTTTCTTGAATTTGTACGTTTTGGGGTTTTCCCCTGTCATGCTATTCATAATTTCTTGTCCGAAAGATCTAGTTGTGTTGATTTTGACCTTTTCATCAGTCATAACAATAATGTTTTGTATGCTTGGATCTTCTGCAAAAGGAGTATTTTCAACACGAAAGCAAAGGAGCCTACTAGTGTCATAGTCGCTGCTTTGAATCCTCTACTCTGTAACTTATTTGCGCTGTTCGCTTGTCTTGTATTCGACCTTAGCGAAATTTTGAATCGACGAATTAATTGTGCTACAATTTGATGCTGAAAGTAACCAAGTCAGCCTCCGCATCTCATTCATGCCTTTTCCCTTTGTAAGACGGCTGTTAGTTTTCAATGAGAGGACGAGGACCTGCTCAATGACCCAACATTTTTTGGATCTGCAGATAACATGTCTCTTGTTCTGAAAATTGTCGAACACGTCGGGATTATAAGACACGAACACTGTACATATACTTCTAGTACCCTATTGTATACATCAATTTGTTGTTGTACACCTTTAAAAGGAAAAACGAATTTTGCTTCCTCAAGATCAACTTCAGTCTCAAAAAAACCTAATTTTTAGTTTTTGATCAAATAAAGGTAATTTTTATAATAGCCGTGTTCTAATACCCTATTCAGGACATCAATTTTGTTGCTGTAGGTCTTTACATGGAAGCACGAATTTCAACTCCTTAAAATCAGTCTCAACCTCAAAAAAATATAAGTTTTAATTCTAAGCTCAAATAAAAGGTATTTTCATAATCACTGCGATCTATTACCCTATTCTAGACGTCAATTTTTTTGTATATTTGGAAACACGAAATTCACTGCCTCAAAATCAGCCTCAACCTAGAAAAAAAGCATTTATGAAAAAGCTAGATGAGCAAACTTTGCATATTTGGAATCAGTACATTTTTCTGAGTCGGGTAATCGGGTAATCTGAGTCGGGTTTCTCTTGCAATTTTTTCCGGTTAGGGCCGTTTTTTACACACTTCCCGGACCATATTCTGTACGCGGAAGGAACTGCCCTCTCTCCTTTTGCCGACACTCTTACGATAGTGTTTAACCGTGCTCTACTAAAAATACTCATTATTTCAACAAAGTAGTTAATGGGTAATTGTGACTGTTTCATGTAGGCCTACGAATTAGCTTTCTAAATATTTGAATGATAAGCTGTGTGTTGAAAAAAATTCCCTTTATTAAGGTTTTACATTCTTGGGGCGTTATGAAACATACTTTGTATTTCATTCCAATTGCCTTTGTTAGAGCAGTCATTCTGAAAGGATTAAAGTAGAAATAAAACTTTAGTGGAAAAAGTAGATGTTAGAAGAAATGGGCATCCCCTGTCATATGCAGAATAATCTTATTGAGCTAGGTATTGGGCATATTATGAAGTCAAGGATGGAGGTTGAGGGGGTGGTAGCTGTTTTCATTTACAAAGCAATTTCTTTTCGTTTTAAATTTCAATGTCGATTTTTACTTTCATAAACGAATGAGTTTTCACTTTTATTCACTAAAATTTATAAGGGCATACCTGATTCCTGGTGTGGTTTCAATTGAAATGGGCCTTTAAGAAGTAATAAGAAATGGTGAAACAATGTCAAAATGCTGTACTCTCGTTTTGGAAAATTATGCTCTAGAAAGCCTTTCTATAGAAAGTTATCTTTTGAAACGGAATAGTTCAGTTAGTTTTTGTTAATGTTCATGAGGGGGCAAAATCATCTTTTGTTATTATCGATTCGTCCAGAAAAAAGAAAAACAATTTTCATTAAATAATTAAAACTCATTTCGGTAATGTTTGGGGCCAATATACCTTTACACGGAAAATAAAACGTAAAAAATCTGTTTCCCCCTAGAATAGGCCCAAAACTATCACTTAAGCCTCGCAATGCTTTTTGGCCCATTTTCTTAATGTTAAATTGTTTATCGTTCCACTACAGATGGTTAAATCACTTTGGATGCACAAAAACAGGATCTTATATTCCGTCTTTCCAATCAGCTTTAAAATTAGGGTTTTTAAAAAGATGGCATTCATTCTTGAACGACCCCTTACCCACCAAAAAATGTTTTCCAATTTAGTAAGATTTGTCCAGCACAACTCAGACCTCCCTTTTACTGAAGCGAAAGACAGAAAGGTAAAATAAAGATAAACCATGAAACAAATTAGAAAGACAAATTCACACTTACATATAAAAGTGTTATAATGTCCATGTTGCATAGTCTGTGACGCGTTTGTTCCTAAATCATTTTTATTTTATTTTTTTACATAAAATACAGCCAGTAAAACAGATGTGTACCAAATATTCTAAGACTAGCATATTTTTATTAGGATACAATGATGCTTGAAGTTTATATTTTAGATGTTTGCCATCAAAAAATATGATAATTACATGATTATATTCAAAATAACCAATACGTATATATCAGATAATGAAACTAGAGATTTTAAGAAATGAGAAATCTTGACTTTTTGGGGTTTAGTTTTGAATGCAATCAGACAGTTCGTGGTAACAAACTATAAGTAAGGAGGTTCCCAGCTCAATAGTAAACGAAGTTCTAAGAACAAGAATTTTGATACTAAGAGATAAAGCAAAGGATTTGGCTTATTATGCTAATTCCAAATATGTAAGTTTAGTTTCACCGACCAAACATAGGAGCCTGAGAAAATCTGTCTGATTTTCAAAAAAGGGGGAAAGACCACCAACAAGAAATCACTTGTACTCAGAACCCAAGGAAAATTATGCATCTTATTTGCATAATTTACATCACATTCTACTATTGACCATTCACAATTACCAAGTTGACAAGGTGTATGCAGAGGCAATCTATTTACCTATAGGCAATTATCTGACGTAACCGAAGCCAAAGCGTACCACTGTTTTATTCCAAGTGTCTTATCAGAGGAGTTTTACGATGAGTTTCGCTTCAAGTTTGAAGTGTTGGATGATAATTTGAGCAAACAAAATATCGACGTTTTAACTTTCTATGTTTGTGGTATCGATTTTGATATTTCCGGTCATTTTTTTGCTCAAATTAATTACTCTTCGTTATGCCAAAGTTCAATAACAGAAATTGTAATTAAAGAATTACAATTTTTTCAGAACATTGAACAATGTAAGACAAGCTTCTATGACATTACATAAAAAAACTAGTTTTTCTAACTGAAAGTAAGGAGCGACATTAAAACTTAAAAAGAACAGAAATTACTCCGTATATGAAATGGGTTGTCCCCTCTGCAATCCCTCGCTCTTTATGCTAAAGTTTTTAATTGTTTTAAAAAGCAGAATTGTGGTAAAGAGTCAAACTTTAGCGTAAAGAGCGAAGGATTGCGGAGGGGACAACCCATTTCATATACGGAGTAATTTCTGTTCTTTTTAAGTTTTAATGTCGCTCCTTACTTTCAGTTAGAAAAACTAGTTTTTTTATGTAATTTCTGAATGTTTTTTAATGAATGCATGTTTGATTTTGACTCTCCACACATAAATTATTAAAATCAATATTACATTTTAATTCCTTTTTTGGCTAAATGGCTTTCTCTTAGTTCTGATCAGACGATTTTGAGAAATATGGGATGGGGAAGGAGGCCTAGTTGCCATGCAATTTTTCGGTTACACAAAAAGGCAACTATAAATTTTAATTTTTAACGAATTTTTTTATTAGTAAAAAATATACGTAACTTAAGAAATAACTTACGTAACAAACTTTTATATTCTTAAATTTTTATTATGTATATGAGGGGGTTTGTACCCTCGTTAATACCTCGCTCTTTACACTAAATCGTAAGTTTTGTGCCAATTCTTTAAGAATGACCCATGAATCAGAAAGGCCGTAGAATAAATAGTTGAAATTATTAAAAATACTATAGCATAAAGAGC
The DNA here is from genome assembly GCF_032884065.1 of Artemia franciscana. Taxonomy (NCBI): domain Eukaryota; kingdom Metazoa; phylum Arthropoda; class Branchiopoda; order Anostraca; family Artemiidae; genus Artemia; species Artemia franciscana. The sequence continues at coordinate 19,124,195 of NC_088882.1, read as the reverse complement.
GAGGTATTTATCTCCTCCTAAATACCTCGCTCTTTATGCTAAAGTATTTTTAGAACCCCTCATATGCGTAATAATCTCTGTTCGTTTTAAGTTTCAATGGTACTCCTTACTTTCAATTGAAAGAATTTTTCCATGTTTATTTTTTCATTGTTTTTTTATAGTAATTTTAGAAAATCCTGCGCCCTTTTCATTGAATTTCTCTTCCCCATGACATATTTCTCCAAGGAAAGATCCTCCCACATAGCCCTTTCCCCTCAACCCCGCCCCCAAAACCAAAAATAAATCCCCTGAAAACGACTGTACACATCCCAATAACCATTATTATATGTGAACACTGGTCGAAGTTTGTAACTTGCAGCCCCTCCCCCAGGGACTGTGGGGGAGTAAGTCATTCCCAAAGACATAGTTATTATGGTTTTTGACTATGCGGAACAAAATGGCTATCTCAAAATTTTGATCTGTTGACTTTGGAGAAAAAATGAGCGTGGGAGGGAGCGTAGGTGCCCTCCAATTTTTTGGTCACTTAAAAAGGGCACTAGAACTTTTCATTTCCGTTAGAATGAGCCCTCTTGCAACATTCTAGGACCACTTGGTTTATACGATGACGCCTGGGAAAAAAAAAACAAACAAAAAAACAAATAAACACGCACCCGTGATTTGTCTTCTGGCAAAAAATACGAAATTCCACATTTTGTAGATAGGAGGTTGAAAATTTTGCTATAGGGTTCTCTGATACGCTGAATGCGATGGTGTGATTTTCGTTCAGATTCTGTGACTTTTAGGGGGTGTTTTCCCCTATTTTCTAAAATAATACAAATTTTCTCAGGCTCGTAACTTTTGATGACAAAGACCAAATTTGATGAAACTTATATATTTAAAATCAGCATGAAAATTCGATTCTTTTTATGTATATTTTAGCATCAAAATTCCGTTATTTAGAGTTTCGTTTACTATTGAGCCGGGTCGCTCCTTACTACAGTTCGTTACCACGAACTGTTTGATAAATGCTTACCACAAAAATATAAATTTGAAATTACATTTGTCTGGAGGCTCAGCCTCCAGACAAAGAAAAGTCAACTGCTGGCTATTTTTGGCTATTAAAAATCTGCAGCATATCAGTGTTTTCTCCTGAGATTTGTTTGTGCCTTTTAGTGATTAAACAAAAAAAAGTAGGCCTTTTTAACTGAAAGTAAGGATCAATATTAAAACTTAAACACACAGAAATTATTAATTATATGAAGAGAGATGGTCGGCGTTTAACAACCCCCCCCCCCTGGTTGTTACCCGCTCCCCCAGAAAATACCCTCCCCTGGAAAATACCCCACCTAAAACTCCCCTTTCTACTGGTAAATACCCTTCCCCTGTGGAAAATAAGGCTTTCCGGAATTGTGAATTTTATTTGAGTTTGTTTTTCCATTTTCCATAGGGGGAAGGAATTTTGTTACTTGCGTATTAAACGACACTCACTTGAGTGTACGCTGTGTAAAACTCGATAACAAACAGGTTTTTTTTTGTTAATCTCTTTCTGCTTAGCGCAAGACAAGACAAGGACAAGTGACAGAATGGGAGGGAAATATATAATTTGGGCTATATATTTGTGCATAAGGGGGGGGGATAAAGTATTTGGACAGTTTGAAGTTAGAAAACAATTCTTACTTCATAATATGCATAATAATTGTACCTAACACATTTTGCATGCAGACCCCTATACTTTACCCCCCCCCCCCTCCCCGGAATGTGCAAATATATAGCCTAAACTTGTTTCTAAAGTAACGAAGAAACTAACGAAGAAACCGGCTTGTTCTCGAGTTTTAGACATCGTAAACTTTAATGAGTGATGTATAATGCACAAGTAACGGAATTTTCCATGAAGAGAGAACCGAATTTCCCGGTATTATTTAAAAACGATCATAAATTGAATAAAAGAAAATAAGTTTTTCAACTGGAACTAAGGAGCAACATCAAAACTTAAAACAAACAGAAATTATCACGTCAATGAAAGGAGTTGCCCTTTCCACAAGACTATGCTCTTTACGCTAAAGTTTTGACTTATTGTCCTAATTCTTTAAGAATGATTCCTGAAACACAATGACCGTTAAATTAGAACAATAAGCTTTGTTCTGAAATTCTATAAAATAAAAACTTTGGCGTAAACAGTAAGGTCTTAAGGAGGAGGCAATCCCTTTCATGTACGCAATAATTTTAGTTCGTTTTAAGGTTTGGTGTTGTTCCTTACTTTCAGCTGAAAAACTTGAAGTTTTTTTTTATTACTTATAGATAGTATTTATTAGTGGGAATCATACGTAACAAGTTTTATAAAGAAAGCTTTCTTTTATTTACGCTAAAGTTTGACTCTTTCTCTCAACTCTATTTTTTAAAACATTAAAAAACCTTAGCGTAAAGAGCGGTGCGTTGATGAGGAAGCAGCCCCTTTCATATACGAAGTAATTTCTGTTCGTTTTAAGTTTTAATGTCCCTCCTTACTTTCAATTAAAAAAACTTGTTTTTTTATTTAATTTCTAAACATTTTTGAATCAATGCATGTTTTGATTTTGGCTCTCCGCACATGAATAGTTAAAGCAAAATTTGCATATATGTTTATTTTTTTTGGCTAAATGGCTTTCTCATAGTTTTGATCGAATGATTTTGAGAAAAAAAGGAACGAGGGAGGAAGCCTAGTTGCCCTCTGAATTTTTGGTTACTTAAAAAGGCAACTAGAAATTTTAATTTTTTACGAATATTTTTATTAGTAAAAGATATACGTAACTTATAAATTAGCTTACATAACGAACTTTTGTATTCTCATGTTTTTATTACATATATGAGGGAGTTCACCCCCTCGTCAGTACCTCGCTCTTTACACTAAAGCTTAAATTTTGTCCCAGTTCATTAAAAATGACCCCTGCATCACAGAAGCCGTAGAATAAATAGTTGAAATTACTAAAAATACTTTAGCCCAAAGAGCGAGGTATTAGGAAGAGGTGAGCCCCTCATATGCGTAATAATTTCTGTTCGTTTTAAGTTTTAATGCTGCTCCTTACTTCCAGTTGAAAAAAACTTTTTCATACTTATTTTTTCATTGTTTTTTTTTTTTAATAATGCTAGTAAATCCTGCGCTGCCTTCATGGAAATTTTCTTCCCCCACGACAAATTCCTCGATGGGAAGCTCCCCCAACATATCTCCCTGTTCTCAACTCCTCCCCCAACCAAAATATCCCCCTGAAAACGTCTGTACACTTCTAAATAACCATTACTATAGGTAAGCACTGGTCAAAGTTTGTAACTTGTAGCCCCTTCCACGGGGACTATGGGGGAGTAAGTCGTCCCCAAAGACATATTTATAAGGTTTTACGACTACGCTGAATAAAATTGCTATCTTAGAATTTTGATCCGTTGACTTTTGGGAAAATAATTAGCGTGGGAGGGGGCCTAGGTGCCCTCCAAATTTTTTGGTCACTTGAAAAGGGAACTAGAACTTTTCATTTCCGTTAGAATGAGCCCTCTTGCAACATTCTATGACCACTGGATCGATTCGATCACCCCTGGGAAAAAAAAACAAACAAAAACAAACAAACAAATAAACACGCAAAAAATACAAAATTCCATATTTTTGTAAATAGGAGCTTGAAACTTCTACAATAGGGTTCTCTGATATTCTGAATCTGATTGTGTGATTTTTATAAAGATTCTATGACTTTTAGGGGGTATTTCCCCCTATTTTGTAAAATAAGGCAAATTTTCTCAGGCTCGTAACTTTTGATGGGTAAGACTGAACTTGATGAAACTTATATATTTAAAATCAGCATTAAAATGCAATTCTTCTGATTTAGCTATTGGTATCAAAATTCAATTTTTTAGGGTTTTGGCTACTATTGAGCCGGGTCGCTCCTTACTGCAGTTCGTTACCACGAACTGTTTGAAAAACTAACGAAGACATTGGTTTGTTCTCGAGTTTTACACAGCGTAAACTTGAGTGAGTGGCGCATAATACACAAGAGCCAATATTCCTCCCCCCCCCCTGCAGAAAAAAAAACTGAGCTCAAATAAAATTTCCTTGATTTGGTAAACCTTATTTTGTGCGCGAGGATATTTTTGGGGGGTGTTATCTTCAGGGGTATTTTCACTAGGTGGATTTTCTGCGGGGATCTGATATCTGGTTATAGTTTTAATTTTATGAATGAAAACAGCCATGTCATTTTTGAGAGAATAAGAAACACAAGATTCATTTCATAGTTCAGAGTTTAAAAGATATCATTGTTTGAAGAAGTTAGGGAGGGGTCCAGGAAAATACTTTAAAATAAAACAAGAAGAAAGAAAGATGTGTATGGATTGACCATCTAATAAATTCATGCTGAGGTGGTCTCTCACCTCAGACACTAATTTAATTGCTCTGTTATATATTTTGAAAACAGGAAAGGTAAAAGAAGAGAATGTCGATTGCCATACTGTTGGACGGCTGAATGAGAGAGTAAAAGAGGATCTCTTTTATTGAAACTGGGAGACAATGACGAAGCTTCCGAAGAATTCCTAGGTTTCTGGAAAGCTTAAGTTTCATGAGAGCATTGTGATGTTTGAAAGACAGTTTTTGTCCTATAAAATACCCAGGAATCGAACATGTCTGTCAGGGGGACGAGTTATATCGCCATGGGTGGTAGAAATAGTTCGAATCAAAGGACAAGAACTACCTGACCTGGAAAAAATCAGAAGACTAGATTTAGCTACCCGAGCAAGGCGATTTGCATCGAACCAAGGAAAGGTTCTTTCTAGAACAGAATACACTTTCTTGATAAGTGAAGAATCACTAATTTTTGAACACCCAAGAGTGCTATCATCTGCAAATGGAAATAGCATTGGACCACCTAGTGAGCTGCCTCACTAGGTCGAACAAAATTATGATCACAAATACTACAGTTTGTTCGTTTAATTTGTAAAGATACAACAATAAAAAGATCATTGAAGAATACAAGGAATAAAACAGGTCCTAGGATATACTCTTGAGGGACACCAAAATCAACAAGGAATTGATTTTAAAGCTTACGGTCAATACGGATTGTATCGAGCCTAAGCATGTGTGAATACATATTTTAATTGTTTGCAGAAGTTAGTTGAAAATTAAGTTTTTGGTTCGCAATGCAATATTTTATCAATGTTCCAACCTTCAATCAAATAGTTCGTGGTAACGAACTGTAGTAAGGAGCGACCCGGCTCAATAGTAAGCGAAACTCTAAAAAACGGAATTTTGATGCTAAAAGATACATCAAAAGAATTGTATTTTCATGCTGATTTTAAATATAGAATTGTATTTTCATGCTGATTTTAAATATATAAGTTTCATCAAATTTAGTCTTTGTCATCAAAGATTACGAGCCTGAGAAAATTTGCCTCATTTTGGGAAATAGGGGGAAACACCCTCTAAAAGTCATAGAATCTTAACGAAAATAACATTCAGCCATCGCATTCAGCGTATCAGAGACACTATAGCGAAAATTTCAAGCTCCTATTTGCAAAAATGTGGAATTTCGTATTTTTTGCCAGAAGACAGATCACGGGTGCGTGTTTATTTGTTTTTTTTTCGTTTTCTTTTTTTCCCAGGGGTCATCGTATCGACCAAGTGGTCCTAGAATGTCGCAAGAGGGCTCGTTCTAACGGAAATGAAAAGTTTTAGTGCCCTTTTTGAGTGACCAAAAAATTGGAGCGCACCTAGGCCCCCTCCCACGCTCATTTTTTCCCAAAGTCAACGGATCAAAATTTTGAGATAGCCATTTTGTTCCGCATAGTTGAAAACCATAATAACTATGTCACTGGGGATGACTTACTCCCCTACAGTCTCTGGGGGAGGGGTTGCTAGTTACAGATTTTGACCGGTGTTTACATACAGTAATAGTTATTGGGAAGCGTGCAGACGTTTTCAGTGGGATTTTTTTTGGTTTGAGGTGGGGTTGAGGGGAGGGGGCTATGTGGGAGGATCCTTCCTTGGAGGAATATGTCATGGGGGAAGAGAAATTCAATGAAAAGGGCGCGGGATTTTCTACCATTACTATAAAAAAACAATGAAAAAATAAACATGAAAAAGTTTTCTCAATTAAAAGTAAGGAGTAGCATTAAAACTTAAAAGTTTGATTCTTTGCTACAGTTCTACTTTTCAAAACAATTAAAAACTTTAGCGTAAAGAGCGAGGGATTGCGGAGGGGACAACCCATTTCATATACGGAGTAATTTCTGTTCGTTTTAGGCTTCAATGTCGCTCCTTACTTTCAGTTAAAAAAAACTAGTTTTTTTATTTAATCGTGAAAATAAATCAGCGTAGCTTAATTATTCAAGCTGATTAAAAATTAGTCTCTGCATTCAAGATGGCCTTGTGCAGCTGGCACTGCGCAGGGCCATACAAACTAACTAACCCTTATAAACTCTACTTACATAAAAATAAGAGAAAAGCCTTTCTTCTAAGGTTGAAATAAACTTAATAAAGTAGGTCAAAACTCTTCATTTCGCGCTTGAAATTAAAGAAGGAAAAACTCAGAAAAAGCTATTGGAAATTGGATGACACTCTAATTGCTATTAAAAAAAAAAACTAATATGCTCCGTGGCATAACTTATAACCCTTGCCCATGGGCTCTGGGGGATTGTATCCACCCTAGAGAAATTGTTGTATGATTTTTGGACTAATGGTAACAAAATGGCTATGTCAAATTTCAACTGAATACGTTTTGGGAAAAAAGGATGCCAGGGAGAGGAGGGCTAGTTGCTCTCCATAATGTTTGAATCATAAAAGGGACGTAAAATATATATTCCCAATCAAATGAATCTCTTCTGAAGTTCAAACGACTATCCCCTTTCATAAGAAACCTAATATGCCCCAAGGCATTAAAAATCTTATATGCCCCTGGAGCATAACTTACATCCCTTACTCCTAGACTCTGGGATATTTTGTCAACCCCAAAGGCTTTATTATATGATCTTTGGCTATTTTTGAACAAATGGCTATCTCAAAATTTCTATCGGATGCATTTGAGAAAAATACAACGGGGGGGGGGGGGTGGCTGCCCTCTGATCACCTTGACTCATAAAAAGGGCAATATAAAATTTTTTTTTCAAATCAAATGAGCCGATTCTGGAGTTTTTACGGCCACCTTCTCAATAAAAACAAACCTTATATGCACCGGGGCTGAACTTGCAACCCTTGCCCATGGGCTCTGGGGGATTATGTCCACCCTAAAGATATTATCACATGATTTTTTGGACTATTGGCAACAAAATGGCTATCTCGCAATTTCCATTGAATATATATTTGGGAAAGAAGATGCCAGGGATGGGGGGAGCTAGTTGCTCTACATAAAAAAAATATACATTTCCAATCAAATGAATCTCTTCTAAAGTTCAAACGACCATCCCTTGCATAAAAACCTTATATACTCCTGGAGCATAACTTACAGCCCTTACAACCAAATGGCTATTTCAAAATTTTGATTGGATGTGTTTGGGGAAATAGTGGGCTTGGGAGGGGATTAATGGCCCTCCAATCACATTCAACTATAAAAAAGGCACTAGTCTTTCCAATTTCCAATCGAATGAGCTCTTTCGAAGTTTCTACGACAATTCTTTGACTACAAAGTGCCCTGGTCTAAAAAAAAGAAATAAACAATACATTTTGTCTACATCGCTCTTTACTCAGGCAGCGCTACTGCACTGGTTATGATTTCAGTGTGGCAATGATTTATCTTAATAACCTTCAAAATACTGCAATCACTGTAGAAAGGCTGAATAACTACGCAGAAATGACAAAAGATTGTCTGGTACACCAAATTGTCTCTCGTATTCTTTCAGTTTACTACTGAGAAATCATATTGATCTCTAAAATACTACAATTACAATAAATTACCTGAACAAGCATAAAGAAGTGACAAAAGATTATCGCTGCTATACAAGATTGTCTCTTGCCTAGGAGTGCAGTCACTACAAATAGTCTGAATTTTCACGCAGAAATGACAAAAGATTGTCTGTGTTAAACCAGATTGTCTCACGTATATATATATATATATGGCAAAATGATAATTAAATAAAATCCTAAATACTGCAATCACTGTAAATAGTCTGAATAAGCACGCAGAAATGACAGAATATTGTCCAGCTACAATATATTGTCTTTCGTATAATTTCAGTTTGGTAATGAGAGATCTTAATAAATGTAAAAAAAGGCAAAGAATACGGTATTGGAACTTATAGTCTCTACCGACAGTGCTGATCTCCGATTCTTGGCCCTTCAGCCAGTATCTGCAATGGGGGTTTGGGGGTGAACCATCCTGTGCTTTCGTACGCCCTTCCTGTTTACCTTCCCCAGATAGCTCCAGGTAGCCATTTAGAGCTGGTTTGACTCTGGCTGATCTTATAGAGTCATGCCATTGACCCCCGTCCCAAACCAAATAATTGGGTACACTAAGATTCGGACCCTTGCCCTCTCGGATAAAGGATCCTAAATCCCGCCCACCAATTCACTCGGCTAGGATCTTAATAGCATTTAAAATACTGCAACAACTCTAGATAGACTGACTAAGCACGCAGAATTAACAAAAGATAGTCTCTCTTACACTAGATTGTATCTCATGCAATTTCAGTTTTGTAATGAGATATCCTAACAACCTATAAAATAGTAAAACCACTGTAAGCCTGAATTTGCACGCAGAAATGACAAAAGATTCGTTCCATCGGATTGTCTCACGTATGTTTTTAATTTGGCAATGGAAAATCTTAACAACCTTCGAAAATCTGTAATCACTGTAAATTGTCTTAATAAGCATGCAGAAATCATGAAAGATTGTCCCTGTTACACCAGATTGTGTCTCGTATAATTTCAGTTAGGCAATGAGATATTTTAATAACCTCTAAAACACTGCAGTCATTGTAAACAACCTGAAAAAGCACAAAAATATGACAAATAATCATCTCTGTTACCCCAAGTTGTCGCTCATAAAATCTCACTTTTGCAATGAGATATCTTAACAACCTTCAAAATGCTATAATTTCTTTAAATAGTCTGAAAAAGCACGAACAAAATAGGACAAAAGATTATCCTTGTCGCACCAGATTATCTCTTGTATAATTTAAGAGATATCTTAATAGCCTCCAGAATACAGTATTTGCTGTAGATAGTCCAAATAAGTTTGTGAAAATGACAAAAGATTGTTTTGTTACACCAAGTTGTCTCTTTTATATTAGATTATCTCTTGTATAATTTCAGTTTGGCAATGAGATATCTTTATAACTTCCAAAATACTGCGGTCACTATAAATAGTCTTAATGTACACTCAGGAATGACAAAAGATTGTCTCTATTACACAATAATATCTCTCTTGTCTTTTTTCACACTCCAAACACAGTAAATAGACTGAATAATAACGTATAAATGACGAAAACAGTAAATAGTCTAAATAAACACTCGGAAATGACAAGAGATTGTCTCTGTTACCCCCGATTTGCTCTCGTATAGTTACAGTTTTGCAAGGAAATGTCTTAATAGACTCTAAATACTGTCATCATAGGCTGTGTAATAGCGCTGTCTAAATAAAGAATGATATAGGCCCAATATATTTTTTTCCTTAGGCAAGGGAAATTTGTATAGAAGAAGCTGTCATGGAAACTTCAAAAGGGGCTCAATCGATTGGAAATCGAAAGAGCTATGCCACTTTGAATTGTCAGAAGTGATTAGAGGGCAACTAGTCTCTCCCCACGCCCAACATTTCCCGAAGTACATCCAATCAAAATTTTGAGATACCTACTATCAGCTCCTACTACTATTAATGCTACTGCTACTACAGCTTCTAAAACTATGACTCCTACTATTAATTCTACTGCTACTACTACTACTGCTACCATTGTAACTACTGGTGCTACTACTACTGCTACTAAAGATAAAAATATTAAGGCAAAGATTTTGGGCAATATTCAAACTGTACTCAACTAAATCGAAGCACACTATGCCCACATAGGTAGCCAATAGGATGTATCAGCAATGCTTCATGAACCGTTGAGGGTAATAAGTTCAAATTTTCATCGTTTATTGAAGGGCATGTTAAAGAAAACCAAAACTGCTATGTGCATACTGCTACAAATGCTACTACTGTTACTACAACTATTGCTATTACATAAGCTCAGGGTATTGAGGTAGGAGCTTTCCAAAAATGTTTAGGCGGATGTTGAGCTAAATCAAAACAAACGATTTATCAAGTAGATCGTCAAAATGGTGATAGGGCAACATCTCAATAGCGGCTTACATTATTTATTCCATTATATGGAAAGCTGCACCGAATCTTAAACTAGCCAGAAAACTCGATGAGAATTTTCTTAATACTACTTCCACGGTTACTGTAACGAATGATACTAGGGGAATTAAGTTTAAGCTTTTAGGGGACGTTTAGGGGGAGTTTCAATTAAACGAAAATAATATGTGTATGCAGGTATTAAAAAGGCATATAAGCAATATCATAGGCAGCTCTGCTCTATCGAGGCTAGTAATATCATTAAAATGTTAAAGGAACTAATTTGATTAGGAATTAATAAGGTATTAACTTCGAACTTTCAGAGCTGCTTCTATTACTTCTTCTGCTTTTAGAATTTAACTGAATCAAAGAGTACAACTGTATCCAGGCTGTCAAAGAGCATAGATTTTTTAAGGAGAGCAGTATTAAGTTCTATTTTTCATGTCAACTAGAGGAGGTACCAAACTAGATTAAACAATACTATTTGTGTCAAGATTTTCAGAAGGGTTTAAGTTGTTAAAAACTGTTGAAAAAGTTTCTTCAGCATACAAATAGCAAGCCGAACTATACATTCTCAAAAAAAGTAAAGATTTAAATTTTCATTTACCTTGAATAGGTCAATGTAAAAACGAACAAAAATTAAATGAAAGATCTTAAACCCTACTGGTCAGTCATAAAAAAGAATAACAAAGCGAATCTCAATGAAAAACAAACAAACGGGACTACGGCCAGAAGAAAGGAAAGATAAAACTAAAGCGATGCAAATATTTCGTCTGTATGAATAAAAGGCGTCTTCAACGCTGATGAAAAAAAGATATAAATAGATTAACCTAAAAAAAAATCCAAAAACCAAGAAAAAAACAACAACCAAATCAGTATCTACAGTTGTCACAACTGGTATTATAGGTCAAATAAGCTAATAGAGTTACTTTAATGAGAACACTATAGCAATTGATCAGCTGCGACAATTGGAGATTTTAATTTGGTGTTTTTTCTTGGTTTGGGATTTTATTAGTTTTTAAGTTATTTTAGTTTTTATGTTATTTAGTTTAAAAAAAAAAAACATTTTTCTTGTTACTCAAGTCAATAGATTTTTGTTTGTTCAAGCTGAGGGGCAGTGAGTTTAATTTAAAAGGTTTTCAATGAAGATTATTACAATGGTTCCTTTTCTTTGAGCCGAAACCATTTTTAGGCGTTTCAGACCTTTTTTGGTCACTTTGAGTCGTGAATTTTACCAATTTATTGAATTAAGTTTTATGCATTAAATTTTATCTAATTCAGCAAATATTTTTGGACTTAACGGAGGGTTTTAAATCCTTTAACTACTGTTTATTAAAGATAGCCTCCGTGTCCATGAGGGTCTGAGCAAAAATTTGGGCAATAGACCCTGCACAGATTGGAGATTTCATTTGAATATTTACGAATTCCTGGGCAAGACCTTTAAATATATGTGTATTCCTTTGCTATTTATCCAATATTTGTAAAATCTTGGGTTAGATTTTTGAATGATAACTTATTAAAAGGACATTTCTCTTTATGTTATGCTTGATAGCCTACACTTTTTCCGCAGGAGCTTGGTAATTATAGAAAGACAAGTCTTGTGAAACACTAAGGCTATTTCTTCTTCTTCTTTTTATAGTTAGTATGGATACGATTTCTGATAATTTCATCAGATAATTGAACTACAAGCCCATTAGTGAACTGCTGCAGTCGAGAACCCTGGATCACCCTAATGCCAAGCTAAGGTATTGTATCGGTTAAAATCGGTGCTTGAGCGAATAAGGTATGCTCGAACGGATATTACGATGCACAAAGATAATTATAGATAGCGTTGATTTCTGTTGCAACAATTTTAAAATTATGCAGCTCAGCAGCATCATAATGGAATTGTTTGAAATTGCATAGCCTTCTAATAATGGACACTAGCAGTGACAGGGTATTTGCTGCTGAAAGAATACTAAAGAAACGAATAAGAAGGGTATTTTTCTCTTTCGCTATACTTATGAAGTTGTTTGGAATTTTAGTAAATTTTTTTGCATTCAAGGGATATTTTTCAAAGTTTATTAAATCTTTATAAATGAGGTTATGGAAAGTTTAGAGGCTTAAATTGTTTTCCATTGCCTTCTATCCATAGGAAGTCTATTTTGAAAGGTTTTTGATTTTACCTTAATTTTCAGTTATCACTTACATTTTTGGTTTTATTTCTGAAAAATGCAGTTCCTGTTATTTGAGTAGAATTTTAAGCCATAACAATGGGTTTTTCCTTAAGTTTGGAAATGTGCTAGCAGATCTTTGAAACCTTGTAAATTGGGATTGATAATAGCTGTGAAGCTAAAAACAGTTTTGTTTTACTTCACTTAAGCAGGTGTATTCTACAAGGTTTCAGATTTATAGTACAAAGATTTTAAAGGTGGCTGCCCTCTTAAGTGAGAAGAAGTGGAGACAGGTACTTTAAAATACCTTCCAGGACTTACTTCAGTCTATAGACCCATCAGTGAAAGTTCCATTTTTCTGACTTAACCCATTTCCAAGATAACAAAAAGCAGCTAAACTGGAATTTTACCTAACCAAACCTTCATGCAAATCAACCCCTGTGTGATTGAACCCTTGTCAAGCTCAACCCTCAAGCCACTCAACTCCCATTCAATTGATTGCTTTTGTATACTCACATTTAACTCAATCTTCACTCAGCTTAATTTCCATGCAATGCATGTATATTTAGCTCAACTGACAATCAACTCAACCTATGTGTCTTTTCTTTTATGTTGCTTTGATATAAAACAAATTCCCTCTATATAAAAAAATAACAATTAAAATTTTGTTCTATACATTTTGAAATTAGCAAAGCTTTTCAGGCCCTTGGCTAGACAAACTTGAAGGTCAGTGCTTCAGTAATAGTTGTACCCAGGTATAGAGAAAACCCATTATAGCCAAAATCTTAGAAACATCAAAAAAATGAAAGCTTATCTTATACAATTAAACTTGCCTTTGATGCCAATTCAGGAATGATAGCTAATATTTAAATTAATAACAAATGTTTTTTATTTCAGAATAAATTCTAGGAACTTCAATAAATTGCTGGAAACACTGACAAGTGTCCCTACTTCTGTTTCATTTTTCCAGTAGTGATAGGGCACTAAAATGTTGTAGAGAACTGTTTATTATTCTTTTAAAATTTAATATTCATATTCACCTGCCTTTTATAATTTCCTCATGACAACACTATCATACAATGCTTTGTAGCACAAAGATCCAATTTTAGTGTCATTTCTGATCTTTAAAGGCTTGAAACCAGAAAAGATCTATCTCCATGATCAGGAATCCTCATACTGATGTTTAAAATTCCCCCCTTGAATACTCTTTGCAAGTGAAAAGTTTTGAAGAAAATTACCAAGTAAAAAAGAATCATCTGAATACAATACTGATTAATTAATGATAGCAGGTATTTATTTTCACTTAAGTAATAAAATTGATTACAAAACAAGTTCTTAGAAATTACCAAAAATGCTTGGTACCCAAAAGTCTTTTCTTTTTTTTCTCTTTTTCCCCAGCACTAGCCAGTCACTAGAACTTCATAGGGGTACTGAAATAGATAACTCTCTGAGGTTCTCAGAATTATTGTTTTATTTCCCAATTTTATCATGGTGTGTATCAACTGATGACTAGTTTCATGTTGCATAGCATACTTCATCCAAAATTTCCAACAAAAAAGGCAATTGATTTCCTGTTAAAACATGCCTATAATTATAATAATCACTACTGTCTTACTTTTTTTAGAATTTTTTTTCCAGCAGATGTTTGAGTTTTGTAGTTGTAGTTTGTTGTTTGAGTCTGTAAAACTTTGGTTTCTTCCCTATACCTCTCAATTCTTTTTCAAATCCTTTTTCTGACTTGTGTGTATTCCTAGACTAGAGAACCCATCCTATTAACACTCTTAAGTCCAACTAGAGTAAAACATACTTCTAATCTTAGAGCTGAGACCCAAATTTAATAACCCTCCCTCCTTATAATTCAAAGTATAAAAAAATATATTATTTGCCCAAATATAGGAAGAGAAATTAGAATCTAGTCATTTAGATGGAAACTGGACAAATTCTTACTTGAATTGAGCAATTATTAACTTTGCCATGCACAAAAAGATACATGCAAGCAGCAACCTGAAAAAGAAGTGTTTTCATTTGTTGCCTGTGACAGAAATTAGTTGTAATTGCAGCTCTGCTGTTTCTTTGTCTTTGGTCCAAACTATTTTAGCTTCCCCAATAAGCACCTTTTTAAAATTTATCATAGAATTTGGTCTGGCTCAAACAGGCTAAATTTTTAGGCGTTTTCATATTGGTTCCCTAATTCAAGTGACTGTTTCCTCTTCCCTTCTTTGCCACTGTACGTCCTGCCCAAAACCCACCAAAACATTACCATGTCTCAGTGGTAAGACATGTGCCCCATGTTGAGAACCACAGGATTAGGCTCTATAGTCTTGTAGTGCTCTTGTGTTGATGAACTTTGACTTACCTAAAGGATATGAGTCCTGTGTGTAAGAATGTTATGTAAAATTTTAGACAAGCTACTTTTTGCTGTCATGGAAAAGGGTGAAGTTAGGAAAATGAAACTACCAAAAATGGATCTACAGACTAAAGTATGCTGTGGGAAGGTATTTTGAATTATCTCCTCCCTCTAGAGGGCACTGTCCTTTAATGCCCTGTAAAGATTTCTGTGTTATAAAATTAAAACCCTGCAAAATAGATGTCCTGCTTAAATGAAGTACAAGAAAAGTGACTTCAGCTTCATAGCTTTTCTCAATCTCAATTTATGAGGTTTCAAAGACCTTCAAATACATTCCTTAAATAAAAAATGAAACAGCTAAATATTACCTTAAATTACATTGTTCAGTAACATAAGGGAAAGAAACTCCTGTAGAGTTGCTGGTTAGTGATGATTGGGAGCCATTGACTCAACTGCATCCCACTCTGCCTTCCATGGTTTAGTTGACAAGCTCTTGTCAACAGCAATCTTAAAGGCATCAACAGAGGGAGCAATTACATCAGTATCAGGAAGATCATTCCAGTGGGTAATCACTCTATTGGAAAAGTAGTGGCTGTGGGTTTTGGTATCTGCCCTCTTCCAGGACAACTTCTTACTATGCCTCCTTGTCCTGGAGGATTCATCAAACTGAACAAGATTTTGACAGGAAGAGTCAGCATTCAAAAGCTTATAAATCATTATAACATCTCCTCTTTTATGCCTGTACACAAGCATTAGGAGCTTTAGTTCATTTGATTGAGGTGGATAGTCAAAATTCTTGCATCCATCAACAACTTTGGTTGCCTGTCTTTGGACATATTCTATTTTTTTTTGCCCTTGTTCAGGGTTGTTGCAACACACATACTAAATTCTTGCAATGGTTGGATACAAGGCCTTGTACAGTTAGGTCATAACTTTGGATGATCTCCTGAATGCAGTATGCTTGATTATGTCAAAGGTCTGGGATGCTTTGACAACTGCTGTGTGTGCATGTTTGCTAAATTCTAGTTCCACATCAACAGCTATTCTCAAATCTCTCCTCTCTGCCAAAGAGTCAATCAATTGTCTTGAACCATCCTCTCCTATCATATGGTTTTGCCACCTTATTTTCTTTCTCCCAAAGTGCATTGACTTGCACTTCTGAATGTTAAATTCAAGTTTCCACTCATAGCCCATAGTGAGACCAAATTCTAGTCTTCTTGTATGGAAGCTCTTGTAACCAATGACTCTGCAGAGCTAATAAGCTTTGAATTATCAGCATAAAGACTCATCTTATTTCTTACAGCTTCTGGAACATCACTAATGAAAACGTTGAACAATGTTGGACCTAGGGTTGTTCCCTGAGGCACACCACTATCAACTTCTGAGAAGAAATCTTGCCTATAGTTTCCAATTAACTTAACTCTCTGTTTTCTTCCTGAGAGGAGCTGCATTGTCCATTCTACAACCTCTAGATGGATACCAATAGCTATTAGTTTTATCTTCAGCCAGCAATGACAGACTTTATCAAATGCTTTGGCAAATTCTAAAATGATCATGTCAACTGGAGTATTGAGATGAACAACTTAGTGATATAGTCATAACATCTTAAGATTTGTCTCACATCTTATATATATTACCTTACCTTAATTCGCACTTCAGAGCGAATTAGTTGCGAGAACTGTGATGCTCCATAGTTGATAATGGTGATAGATCTGGTTGATGTGCTAAGGTCAAGCGACAAACCATAGGGACTAGAGAGTGCTGGAGAGATGCAATTTAAGCCCACATGGTAATGGTGATCACATGGTAGGTATGGTTCAAGGACAGCACTACTACACAACAGCAACTTCAGATAGAGTGTGTGAGATGGTCGGGTATGACAAGCTGCATCATCCTCCAAGCTAACTCTATTGTCTTCCACAACTGTTATGGTAGTGAGGGCTGGGAGGGGTTTTCCCACTGGAATCTCTATGGTTTGGCCTCCCATTCCTTGTCAAGCCTCTTTTTGAATTCCTTGGGCGAGGTTGCCAAGACTGTCTCTTGGCTTAGTTGGTTCCAATCATTCACCACTCGCTGGCTGAAAAAATCCAGTTGGACTTCGGTGTTAACACTGGATTTGAACAGCTTTTTGGAAAGTCCTCATGTTAGCTTTTGGTGGGGACAGAAAGTGAACAGCTTCTGATCCACTTGCTGGAGATACCCGTAGGTGAGCAGCATGTCGTTATGCCTACGCTGAAAAACGAGTGTTGGGAGGTTAACAGATTGTAATCTTCTGCAGTAGGGCTGACTGCATAAACTGTTGATGCATTTGGTGGCTCTCCTCTGGACACCCTCAACAAGCTGGATGTCACTCTTGTAAAAAGGACCAGCAAGACATGTTCCAAAATCTAGGATTGGCCTGACTAGAGCTGTATATAATTTCAGAAAAACTGTGGAGGATTGACTACTGACGGTTCTTTTCAGGAGTCTCAAATTTGCATTTGCTTTCAAAACTGCTTGGCCAGTGTGCTCATGGAATTTTAAGCTGTCATCCAACAGGACTCCCAGGTCTCTACCACTACTAGAAGTCGGAATCAACACTGTCGATGACGTTTTGCCATTGTACATAGTGTACTGGTGCTGCAGATTACCATGGCTGAAATGAAGAGTGATGCACTTTGAGATGTTGAAGGACAGAAGCCATTTATCTGCCCATGCTTGAATTTGGTTGAGATTGGCTTGTAGGCTAATGTTGTCTGTGGTACCAAATAGCTTGGAGTCATCAGCATAAAGAGTCAAATGGTTTTTTGTTTCAGCTACCAGGTCATTGATATAGATGAGGAATAAGGTCGATCCAAGGACAGTTCCTTGAGGGACGCTGCTCAGAACTTGGCAAGGTGTTGAATAGATCTTTTCTCCATCCGTGGTACTGAGCTGAACCTTTTGCATTCTGCCACCAAGGAAGTCCATTAGCCAGTTGACTAGTTTTTTATCAATGCCCACGGCTGTAAGTTTGGAGTGCAAACGATTATGGGGGACTTTGTTGAAGGCTTTGGCAATGTCTAGTAGAATTAGGTCAACAGGAAATCTTCTGTCAAGAAGCTGAGTAATTAGCTCATAAGTTTCGAGTAGGTTAGTTTCGACTGACTTCCCGGGAAGAAAACCATGTTGTTTGTCCAAGATAATGCTGTTGGAAACTAGGTGCTTGAGAAATGCGCCGTTGACAATTCTCTCTAAAACCTTAGCGACAGCAGATGTAAGGCTTATAGGTCTGTAGTTTTCAGCTTTAGACTGGTCACCCTTTTTGAATATGGGTGTAACATAAGCAGTCTTCCATTGTGAGGGAACAACTCTGCAATCAAGAGAAAACTGAAATAGATGGCACAAAGCAGGGGAAATCTTGATGGCTGTTTCTTTGAGCAACCTTGGGTGGATTCCGTCAGGGCTGTCTGATTTGTTGGCATTGAGGTTTTTTAGCCTCTTTTCCACCATAGGTACAGTGATAATAACCGTACTCATGGGAGATGGTATGATGTATTTAGGAGGGGGTGGAGGCTCACTATCTGGCTCTGTTGTGAAGATGGAAGCAAACTGGTTGTTTAGTAAGTTTGCTAGTTTCTGGGTGTCAGTCACTTCTCCTCCATCATCAGTAGTGAGGCGATTAACACAGCGCCTAGCGTGGTCTTTACTAGAGGTGTAATTCCAAAACTTTTTTGGGTTACTCTTGCATTCATTGGCAAGTCCAAGCTCAAAATTTTGGTACAGTTGTTTAGTTAAGTTTCGTAGTCTGTTCCAAGCTTGAACATACTTTTCATAGTGACCAGGCTTATCTCTTTTTTTCCAGTGGCGCAATTTGCGATTTCTTTGTCTTTTAATGCTAGGGGTCATATATGGTAATGTCTTTGGAATGGGAACCAGCCTTTCTGTCGTGTTTCTACTCTGAATCTTGGTGACAGATGTCAGGAATTTCTCCCACTGGTCGTCGACATTGCCCTGAAGTAGCTCATCCCAGTTGACAAGTCTTAGCTCCTTCCTGATCGCCTTGTAATCTGTGTAGACCTTTCTTTTGTATTTACTTTTCACTGGACGTCTAGAGGTGATAATTTCTATGGCAAGATGGTCGCTTTTCCCAACTGGTGGGAGATAATTTACCTTCTGAATCGCTTCAATTCTGTTTATGAATACCAGATCTAATATCATGGGTTGTTGGGAAGGGCGAAACCGAGTTGGTTGGTCAATTAGTTGGTAGGCAGAAAGGTCGTGTACAATCTCAATGAATGGTCTAGCGTTAATTGGGCTATTGGCAGTAGGGTTGTAAGGGTACCCGTCTTTCCAGATCAGTTCTGGGAAATTGAAGTCACCTCTGACAATAAGTTTGCCTTTAAAGTTTTCAATGGCTAGGCGGAACATTAACGAGAGAGTGTTCTCAGTCTCAATGGCTGAGGGTGAAGACAGGCTTCAATAAATACAACCGACTCTGAGAGGGCGTTGGCGCTGGTCTTCATCAGTAAGGTCAAACCATACAGATTCAATGGAGGCTGAATTTGCCTCGATGCTTAGCTCACGTACTGCATAGGTATTTTTGATCAGAGCCAGAACACCGCGTTTGCATCCTATACGAGAAAGGTTGAAGACGACTTGGTAACCAGGCATATTAATATGAGAATCTTCTAGCCTTATATCTTCTATCTTATATGGCTTAAAATTCTATCCAAGTAACAGGAATTGAATTTTCAAAACTAAAACTAAAGAAAAAGAAATTGAAAATTGAGGAATAATGCTGTTTTGTCAAAATTCTAATAGGTAGGCCCATAGACTTCTCAAGTAGGCACATCCTAAGACTTAGAAATACAAATAGGGTTAACAAAGCAGCTTGGCAGTAACTTCTCCGAATACATTTTTGGTCCTGGGTTTATTACTGAAAGTTTCATTTTCCTTACTTAACCCCTTTCAAAATAGTTAAGAGTAGCTGTTCTAGAATTTCACCAAATGTTCTCACCAAAATTGGCCCAGATCATTTTTAAAACTATTTAAAGTTTCTTATTTCACAACTAATTTTGGGAGTAACTTTCAATCATCTCTGGCTTGGACACTCCAAAAGTTGACTCTTGATCTATCTATTGCTGGCCTAGAGGTTTAAACACTTTCATGGTGTCCTCTTATAATATATCGCTCTAGAGGGTGAAAATATTTCTGAAAGACAGTTTCTCCTGGCTATGTTTTTCTTTTTACAGTTGTGTCTGTTCTCCTCTTGTTCATTTTTCTCTATTTTCAAGTTGTTTGTTCAGTTTGGAGAATCTTTCTTTGTAGGCTGGGTTTTTCAGACTAGGAAGAAGTTTGGTGACATGCTGTTGGACCCTTTCCAATGCAGGGCTTAGAATTAGTCCCTGAAAGTCTCTTTTTTGGCTGAAGTTCCTTCCAAGTTCCATTTTATGCAGAAAGTCTCTCAACTCTCCAAAGTCCCTAAAATTCTCTATTTGGGAGTATGCTATATTTCAAAACTGAAGTATGATGTATTTGAAAGATCCTTTTTAGATAATATAGCTTCTCAACAAATCCATTTGTACTGGTCTCATGTCTACACTGTCACAATTCAGAAATAAGCAACAAAACAGTGGAAGCTTTGTCTGTGGCCAAGTGCCTATTAACTGTTGTAAGCAAAGACAACCAATAACTGCAAAAAAGTTGGCCTATATGAATGGTGGGATTTATGGGTCATATTGAGGTACCATTCTAGGATAGAGTAACATTGGCTTATAGGCTGGTGGGATGGATTGGTCACATTTTGGTTATGCTCTAGAATGGATAATTTCCCATAGCTGCATAAAATAAGCCATACCAGTATGAACTTTTTGGAATTGACTTGTATTTTAATGGTACAAATTATATATTCTTTCCCTTTAAATGTTGGTTAACAAACTAATGGCAGGTTAAGTGAGAAGAGGAGAGTATCATAAGTGGAATTTTCAGATGGCAAAATTCTTGTACTCAGTGTTTTTCCTGTTGTGTTTAGACCTAGGGGAGAGTGGTATATGCAGGGACAGATTTTGGGAAACCTCCAAAATGCATGGTTAACATTGGAGTAGAAAAATGGTTTATGGCTCAAATGAAAGCCCCAGAACTGCTGCATAAACTGTGATTTTTCCAGATTTTTCTTGCATAGCTAGAAAAAAAAGGGGAGTGTCCCTGCTTATACCATTTGTCCCACTAAGTACCGGGGTGGTATATCTTGGGACATGGGGTGGTATACTCTGGGACATAGTAAAAAGATTCATGTATTGGTAGAAAACTTCGACTATTCATCATATAAAAACTACATTAAAAATTCGACTTCAAAAGTAAAAATATCTTAGGCACAAGACTAGACTACCAGTCAGCAAACACGAAGTATGACGCTGCTCTGGAAGCTGTACCGGGTGCTGGGGTAGGAGGCGGCAACTCTTTCAAAATGTCTTCCCTTGGATAAAATATTGAGCCTTCTTGGTCTGGCCACTTCCACTTTCTTAGACCGGCCATGCACATGACACTCACTCTGACACTGTTCTCGTTTTTCTCTTAGACAGACCCAGGAAAATACTCTCCTTCGTAAACAACTTTAACAAAATCTCCTGTAGAGACACTGTCAAAGATCTCTTCCTCCTTCTCACTTTCATCTTCCGATTCACCTAGTTTCATCGAGTCATCACTATCATCATCAAAAATCATTTTTTCATCATCACTTCGTTCTGAATCCACAAATAGCTTTTTTGTTGTCTGGTCTTTTTTTGCTTTTCCAGCTCTTCCAACAGTCCCAACTTTTCCTCTAGCCCTGCCACCCCATGCTTTCTTATCTTTTCTTTTGGCTTCTTGTTCTTCAATCTGTCTTTTCACAGGAGTGTCAGTAAGAATCTTTGTAGAGCCTTTCTTCCTGCCTCTGCCACTCAGTACACGCGGCTTGGCTTTAGGGTATGGCCGAACTTGTTCTGGCGTCACAGGAACTGAAACGGGTGTAGAGGATTGTTCAGGCCCACTTGTACTTGGGGTTTCGGCCAGGTTGTTTCCAGGTTCAACTGGATCAAAGCATCAGGTGCAGGTCTGTCAGTTACAGCAGAGGTTAGAAAATCATTTTCTGTAAAGATGTCTGGATTGTAAGGCCATATCCCTGTCTTCTCGAAGCCCCTCATTATGTAGTTTGGCGTGAAAGATACGGGGAGGCTTTGGCCAACAAGAGATGCAATCTTGTATATCGTCACGGTCTTCCCTGGGTTGGACAGCATCCAGTTGTCCATAGCCTTGTTGTATTGGCATTTGAAGGGAAAATACACGCAAATGTCCAATGGCTGCAACCTGTGGCTGCAGTGAGGTGGTATTGTTAGTAAAGTGATACCAGACTCTTTCGCAAACTGCACAACTGCAGAACAGATGTGGGACTCGTGGTTGTCCATTATCAGAAGCTTCGGGCTTTCAGGGGAAGCATGCGAGTAAGTCTTGAAATGTTTGAGATATTCCAGAAACAGTTCTTGGTTTACCCATCCGGAAGGCGAGGCTCCTCCAGCAGAGTTAGCAGGAACACCAGTCAGCATGTGAGGCTGAAATTTCTTGCGTGGGAATATAAGGTAGGGGGGGAGGTACTGCCCGCTGGCAGAGATGGTTCCAACCATAGTCACAAGCACGCAACGCTCAGCTGAGGTTACTTTGCCCACTTTTTTTCTACCCTTCTCGGCAAAAACCTTCAGAGGAACATGAACATTGGTGACTGAGGTTTCATCACAGTTGAATCTGTTGCTTGCTGTAAATGGAGTTTTCTTCAAAACTGACTGCAAGTTGGAGAAAAACTCCTGTACATTGTGCTTGTTAAAGCTTGTGGCACGCCCCAAACTTGTTGCCTCTGGCTTTCTAAGCGAAAGCTCTGGGTTTCGAGCCCGAAATCCAGCTAACCAGTCTATACCGGCTTCTTTAGAGTTTATCCAGCTGTCTGGGACAGTCTTGTTGTTTGCAACGGCGTAGTTGTAAGCAAGGGTTCTGGTGTCTTGACTGGTCAAACCATAAAATATTCTGCTCGCTTGCAGCAGGTATTGAGAGAGTGATGCTTCTTCTTCAGGCGTAAAAATAGTAGCGATTCCGAACTTTTGAGCACCACTGTAATTCGCTTTTTCATCATCACTGAGTTTTGAATACTTTTGGTAGTGTCTGTGAAGGGCTGAACGTGACACTCCGTGTTTCTCGGCCACTGCCCTAATTGGTAAGCCAGCCTCTAGGTCTGCAATAGCTGCTTTAATCATGAAATGCTGGTCAACTTTCTTTTCAGCAACCGAATTAGAATATTCCTCCCACTTAGCTCTTGGAAATTGTGGCATTTTCTTCTATTCTGATGTCAAATCTGATAAAAAAAAGATGTATAAGCTATTTTTATCATTAGGATACAAGTAAAAGCAGATAAGAAAGGACTGAACTGTAAGAATTCATGTGGTATATACTGGGACATGTCCCACTACATACCACTTGTCCTTGTCCCAGTATATACCATGCGACCTCTACTTGCAAATTGTGTCCGATTTTTTTACTGTTGTATATTTTTCCACCAGATGACCACACGACGTGGCCTGATGTTTTAGCTTTCGTTTGCTATCTTACACACACAATTTCTGCAAACCGTTACAAAACAAAGCACAAAAAACCATTGCCCAAATATTTTTTGGGGGGTATAGCTGAAACTTTGAAGTCGGTTTTCTCAAAAACGAAAATAGCAACTTACCAAAATGATAGAACTGTCATGTCCGCCATTGAATGAACTATACTAGGTGGCTTTATTGGATTTTTTAAAGAAAGTTAGATGGCAGATAAGTACCATGTCCCACCTTATACCCCGTCCCTGCATATACCACTTACCCCTACTTGTCTTTTATGTCTTCCAAGTGTATTTAGAAAAGACAATGAGCGACTGCAAATATTTTTGCTTCTGGTTAAATAAAGAAGACATTACTGGTAGAAAAACAAACAAATGGTGTAGAATTGGTGGTGATGAGTTTTTTTCACTGTAAAATGTGCAGGAAAAACATTAGGTGTTGCAAAGGCTTTTACACCTTGAATCAGCATCCATTGTCAGATTAGCATAAGAAATAGGTTGTAATTCATCTCAATCTGATACTAATATAATTGCTTGAATCTGCTAGGACATACTCCTTATCAGAAGAGCCATCAGCTAGCAATGGAAGTAAAACTCTTGAGATGTTTTTTGACAAAGACACTGCATACAAAGCAGAAACCATCTAGATACTCTAGTCCTTGCAAGTCTCTATATATGTAGCTTTCTGTGACTGGATTATTGATATCCTTGAAGTTAGTTTCCCTAATAACTGAATTCAATGTAAAAACCATTGCCAAATCAAGTTAATAAAATTGTGAATTTCTGAAATCATATGGTAACACTATAGGATAAAATTATATGTGTCCAAACTAGATGCTTATTTGTCTTCACTCACCCCAATTAAGCTGCTGGAGCTTAATGTCCTCGTTTAGAAGGAGGGTAAGGGTCCTCCACCAAATTTTGAAAGAATTCTGTAAGTCTGAGCCACCATAAAAGAGAGCAAAAAAAAAAGAAATGACCACTTTTAACAACAAGCTCAGAAAGTTTGCCTCTTTGCAACATAATAAAATGTTCATTTTGTTTTGTAAGATGATTTGCTTTTTAAAAATATGCATCAGAGATTTGAATATAGGGAAAAATACTTTTTGCAACACAAAACAAACAAAAATATGTTTTTAAAACTTCTATTGACCTCAAGGTTCTTAAGCTGTAAAATAGACAAAAAATATATTGCATTGTCAATAATTTTTTACTCTTTCCTCTCCAGATCAGTCAGAGTTTGGTTACTGAAAATTGGAAAATTGACTTTTAAGAATGAGTTTATGGACACAGAGATTTTTTTTCACTGTAGAATGAGTTGTACACTTATTTTGAAGGTGAATTTTGAGACGGGGGGGGGGCTGTAAACTCGGATTTCCAGGTTCTTAGCCATGGATGATTAGTTGTACTATTTTTGAATTGAACCAATTTTCGAGAGATTTTAGGCTCTTTCAGAAATCCTAAAAGCTTATTTTTATAATTCCTAAACACTCTTTTTTTGGATGTGGCTAACAGATACCATTCTTGAATCAGATTCTTTTCTGAATAATATTGCATTTTACTGGGGAAAAAGAGTACCTATGTATATTTTTACTCTTGATTATTATGGGCTGGGATTTGCTTTTTATTAGGTAACCATGATGTGTGAGGTTGTACTGCAGTAGCACTTTCTTGTTACTTATGTTACTTTCCTATTCACTTCTTATAATGAATGATAAGAAAAAAAACTAAATGAATAAAATATCATGATCTTACTCTTCTCACCCACAGCCAAACTGGAGGACTCTTTTGGAGGGAAAATATAAGAAAAAAAGTAGTGATTAGGACCTATTCAGTCCCTCTGCATCTGTTCTGAATGCCTTTGAATTGTCACTTTTCTGAATGGAAGTGGTACCAAAGTCACTTTTCTTGCACGTCTTGTTGTGGCTGACCCCTGACGTTGTGCTCATGCATTCTTGAAAAGGTTCCAGGAATTTGGTGGGAAGTGATTTTTCCCTTGGCTGGCCTGCATAATTGCAATGATTTTTGAGAATGCAAGAAAAAAAGGCAGTTAGTGGCCTTAGCAATTTAGTGGCCTTAGCAATTTAGTGGCCAGCGCTCTTGAATTTGTTTTCATTAAATGCCATCAAAGAAACTTTTGAAGAATGTTGTGTTTTCAGCAAAGTATCTCAAGATTGTAAGCTACCTAAAAAGGAAAAGTATGTTTGCAGAACTCAAATTGTGGCTGCTCTTCATGCTGAGCAGAAAAACGTTCTTCTCACTGTGAAAGTATATCAAAGCAGCTGCCAAACACCTGATCAAGAAGTGCCCCATCTCTATTAATAGCCTTCTCTTAGTGCTTAGGTGCCTGGATCCCACGGGAAGGAAAAGAGCTAAAAGCCTATTAGATATAGTTGTGCTTGCTCAAGACATCTCAGTAAGAGTTTTGACAATATTAGGTGTGAGTGTATGTTGCTGCAAGCCAAGAACCTAGTAGAACCAAACCTGTCATGCATCAACCATTACTGTTATTGAATTTCCTCTATGAGAGATGCTCTGGTGCACCAAAGTATACAATTCTGTTGAGGCTTGTAAAAGCTGCGTTTACATTATTGCATGGCTATGCTGACAGAGAAGGTTTTTTTTTGCTCTCAGTAAGACTTTTCTGTTGGACAGAGCCTACATGTCAGAAAGAGTCTTGAATTCAAAGTTGTTTGTGGTTGATGAAGTGAACACATATGGAACCAAACCCAAAAGCTTTCCTATTCCCAAAGAATTGTTGGTTTTGGCTAGGTTTGTCTAGTCAAAATACCAAGATTATGTGGAAAGCAAGGCAAAAGAAAAAGCTGCTAAACAAAGCATCCTAGACAAAGATAAAGAAAGGGAGCTGAATCTAGTTGATATTTCTAGCAAAAAAAGTGCTAGATAGACTTCAGGAATCATTGCAAGAAAAGCAGACCTCTGACAAACAAAACTGAGCAATTGTTGATACCCTCTTGAAAGAGGCCACCAATTGCTTACAAAGAGTGGTGGCTTCAAAGGATTCTGTGGCCATTGCCATGGCCAATTCCCTTCTAGAGAATACCGAGAAAAACGCAAGAAGACGAAAAAAAACGAAAAAGAGCAGACTGAAAAGGACATACAAAAGAGGAAGTCAGACCTGATAAGCAAGTTCACCAATCTCCCAAAGAAGTCAAAGAAAAGAATGGGTTTACTTGCAAGCTTAAGTCTCATGGATTGTTTTTATTTGTCTTTCTAGTCTTGAAGTTGTTTTTTCTTTTCTTTTTTTAAATAATCATAACTATGATGTAAATTTAAAACATGGCTAAAAGTCACAATTCAATTTCTAAATTCATTACTTTAAAGTGATATATTTCAAAGGTCATGATTAATTCCAAATACATGCAATCTAGGTATTTGAATTTACTAAAGTTTTCTCAAATCCCAAATGTTTAAATGACACCTGTATTTAAGGACATGTTTTCTCTGTAATGAACTTTGTTGTAACAAATCACTAGCAAACATAAGAATTGAGCCAAAAATAACCAATTGCTTTTATTCTTCATAATGATGGAAAATAGGCTAAATTGCACATTGTTTCAATTAAGAAAACAGTAAAACTAAAAAAAGTTTCTATAATTACAGATTTGAGAGGAACTTAGAGCAATTGAGTTCCTTCATCTAAATCGTCAAGAGATTGAGTCAAATCTTATTGCATCAGCCAGAGTTGCGCAAAAATATTTTGAAAGTATGTGAGAAGGAATCAAGCCTCGCAATTCCCATCATCCATTTTGTTTATAGATCCTGAAACTCTTCCACATATAGATCATAATTATGTAAATCACAACTACTCAATAAGGTATTTGGTTCAGTTTTTTCACAAACACATGCCCAATTTACTCCTCCAGATTTAACAAAAGAATTTGATGATTCAGATTTTATGGTCCAGCAGGTTTATCAAACCATCCGAAATCTTGATCCTGGAAAGGCACCAGATATTGATGGGTTTTCAAATACAACGTTACACGAACTTCCATTGTTGCTTGCTGGACCACCCACATATCTCTTTAATCTTTGTTTTTTGTCTGGTGAATGTCCTTTAGCTTTGAAAAAAGCAATCAATAGGCGATTGTACAAGAATGGTTCAAAGTCCCATTTTGAAAATTACTGACCAATTTCAAATACATCTATCTTTCCCCATATAATGGAGAAAGTTCTGTTGAGCAGAATCCAGGCATATTTTGAGGAAAATAACTCATGGCATTCAGCTCAGCATGGGTTCTGTAAATGGCGTTCTTGTAACATGCAACTTCTGGAGGTGATTAAGGATTTTCAATTGATGGCAGATAATGGTATTTTGTTTTATTATATTTATATTGACTTTTCCAAAGCGTTTGACAAAATTTCCATCCCACTTCTGATAAATAAATGTCAACTATACTATGGTAGCAGCCCGCGAACTGAAGCATGGATAACAGAGTATCTTACAAATAGAACCCAAGAGGTTGTGGTAGGTGATGCTTTGTTATCACCTATGTCTGTCATAAATGGAGTTCTGCAAGGCAGTTGTCTTAGGCTGGTATTCTTCTGTCTTTTTATCAATGATTTGCTGTATGTTGTAAGGAATTCGACCTCAAAAATGTTCGCAGATGATGTGAAAGTTTACAGGTTAGTCATGAATGAACATGAGATTTCTTTACTTCAAGAGGATTTGGATACTCTGCACTGGTGGTGTATGGCGAACTGTGTGTTAATTAACAAAACCAAGTGCAATGCTGTGCACTGTATGCATAAAATCCCTCAACAATACCATTACTTCGTTTATGCTAAATCGGTTTCAAGCGTGGAGGATGTTTGAAACCTTGTTTGCTTTGATTCGAATATCAAATTTGATAAACATGTATTGGATATTACCTATAAGGCAAATTACCAATTATTATGTATAAACTGCACATTTTTAAAGTTTAATCTTCATTCATTGATTTCATTTTATGTATCCAGTGTATGTCCAATACTTGAGTATTGTTCATCAGTATGGTATCCCCTTAATAAGAGAGAAAGAGTTGAGGAAGTGCAGAGACTACAGTTAAGTAGTCTTCAGTTCCAATGTGATAGAGGTGACCTAGTAAATGCATTCCGCTTTGTTAGGAACATTGATAATACCACTCCAACTCACTTCGTCACTCTTACAGAATACACTAGTACCCGTCAACACCAACACAAAATATACCCACCATGTTCACAGAAAAGATTAGGCCAAAACTCTTTATCTATCCAAGTGTGGAAGACTTGGACTACCCTTCCATCAGAAACATTTGTGTCTATCATGGTAGAGTCTTTCCAAAGTAGTTTGGTCTCTACAGATTTCTATACTAGGTCTTAACATGATCCACTTTGAGAATATTTTTTGCATTAGTTGTTTTTGTCACCTATATGTTTTCATAGTGTGTTATCGTCCTAGATTGGTATGTGTGTATTATGTTGTCGGTGTTGTCATAAAGAATGTATTGTGTGACAAGCTTGATAAAGCTTACCGCTTTTGTACTTAATAAATAAAAAAATAAATAAATTACAGCAATCTGTACTTCTTGCTTACTTTTTCTATTTCCTGAATTAAAGTATGGCTAAGTTTATAATTTATGTTTTGGGGATCCTTTAACGGGTTTAAAATGCTTTTTTTTCCTATATGTAATTATTTGATTTGGAAACACCTTAAGAAAGGCATAAACTAAAGTAGAAACTTTCTTCCTAGCAAAGTTTATGTAAAAGGAAAAATTAACTTAATTGTTTCTCCCTTGCTTCTTCTCCCCTTCCTTGTCTAGATGCTATTTGAAAGCCTGGATGGAGAAAGTACTTATGATGATGACTGAAGGCAGAAGTGCTTTCTTCTTAGAGTTTGTGTCAGTATCATACCACTGTACATGCATATTTAGACATTGGTAGGCAGCTTATGGTGGTTCTAATATGAATCTGATCTTAGGCTCTTTGCACAGTTGGTTACTCACCCCTGAACACTTTCAATAAGCTTTACATCTTACTGATAAGACCAGCAAGACACGCCGGAATCAAGCTGGGGTTTGAAAAGAACTTCAAACAATTTTATGATTATTTGTGCTTCTCAGTTACTGGCAGTCGATTTTAGTAGGTTAATACTAGAATTTGCTGGGGAAATAACATGCTGGACATTGAGTTGGATTGAGTTGTCATGACTGAGATTTAAAGTACAGTATTTGGCTATGCTGAATCTGAGAATCCATTATGCAGTCCAATCCCTTAACCAGTATATGTTGATTGGTTGTGTTTGTTGGTTTCTGTTTTGGAAGCTCTGTAGATTTGTAATTTGTAAGAGTTTACTATCATCAGCAAACAAATGCATATTCTGTTTCTGTCTGGTTTGACTTATCTCATTCTTGCAGAATTATGTGTAAAATTGGCAGAAATCCTATAGTAACCTGCCTCTCTGTCTGTTTGTTTGTATTCAAATTCAAATGTATCATGCTTCAGTCTCTCAGCCAGCCATATACTCACATGCAAGCTAGTGAATCCGCCAATCTTGTCAGACGAGTAGGCTGTTTAAAGATACAAAATTCAAAAAAGAAAGAAAACAATGCCTTCATTACTAAGTAAAGCAATACCAAAGCAAAAAAACTTGGATTGCACATTGATATGAGCAAAACAAGGCTTTATGAGCCAATTGATCTCTGTAAGCCTTTGCTGAATTTTGATAGCTTTTAGACTTCACCCCCTCACTAACACATAGACACTTCGGAAAAATTGTCTTGCGCCTCCAAGGCCTCTACTGATGATAAACTAGTTTTTGTTTTATTTTTCTTCTCTTAGTCTCTCTGTAACAAAAGTGTAAATTCTTTTAGGGGAGACCTGAGTATCTTTTGAAATGGAAAGGATGGAGTGCTAAATGGAGCACATGGGAACCAGAGGAAAATATTTTAGATGCAAGGCTCTTGGAAATATTTGAAAAGTAAGTTATAGTGTAGAGATGCTTTAGAGTTTATAAGGAATACATGCTGATTTCTTTTTGCTTGGTCTTGTTTTTCTCATTTGAAAGAGTAAATTAGTTTAGCCAGGCAATATGCTTGAAGGATTGCTTTAAGGGTGAAAGTATATTCTTCCTTTGTCCTGTTTGTAGTAAAAAGTTAAAAATCATTCTTTGGGTTTTCCTCTCCTTGTGTCACAGTTTGTCAAAGCTGTGTGATAAATGATACTTTAATCAGCTACTTTTAAAATTCAGGAAAACAGTAAGTAATTAAAAAGTGTTGTTTCAGTCTATAGTTAATTTTATTATTAATAAATAAAAGAGGATACCCATTTCCAAAAATTATTTCCCTGATAAAGTCCAGTTCTGCTGCGATGTAGGAATCAGAACAAACGTTTAGGGCACGATCGACGAGAGAGATTACGACAGCTCGAAATCTAATCTTTCGAAGTGAATTGTGCAAGAGGAGAAAAGATCCCCAAATCTGAGGATGATCACTGAAGACGACTTGGTGGAGGTCCTTGTCGAAATATTTGCTTGATTTTCGTCTTCATATGTTGCTATTGGCTGACAAAATCCTCGTTTTCTCACCTATTTGATTTTTTTTTTTCATTTATTATATCCTTTCTTGATTTCATACATGTTCGTATAAACTTCGGAAGGGGCTCATTCGATTAGAAATTTGAAGTTCTAGTGCCCTTTTCAAGAGTCAAAAATGATCGGAGGGCAGCTTGCCCCCCATGCCCCTTTCCCCCAAATGCATCTGATAAAAAAATTTTGAAATCCGTTTTGTTAAAAATAGTTCAAGGATCAGATTTCAAAAACTCCGAGGTCGATGCAACCCCCCAGAGCCCGGGAAGGCGTTATAAGTTGTCCCCGGGGGGAGGTGTATTTATTGTTCTTATGGAAGGGGTGCTCATATAAACTTTAGAGAAGGCTCATTGGATTAGAAACTTGAAGTTCTAGTTCTCTTTCACAGAGTCAAAAGAGATCGGAGGGAAAGTATCTCCCCTCCCCCCCTTCACGCACTTTTTCACCAAACTCATCTGATCAAAATTTTGAAATAGTAATTCTGTTAAAAATAGCACATATATCAGATAAAAAAAACTCCGGGGTTGACACAACCCCCCGAGCCCAGGGGCAGGTGTTGTAAGTTATGCCCCAGGTACATATAAGGTTTTTGTAGAAGGATTGATCGTTTAAACTTCAGAGGGAGTTTATTTGATTGGAAATTGAATACTTCATTTTTTTAGAGCCAAATGTGATTGGGGGGCATCTACCTTCCCACTCACCTTGTTCTCCCCAAATACATCCGACTAAAATGTTGAGATAGCCATTTTGTTCGAAATAGCTCATCGATCAGAAAACCAAACTTCGGAGTCAACATATCCCCCTCCCTCCAGGGGAAGGGCTGTAACTTATGCGCCGGGGGCATATAATGTTTTTATAGAAGAGGTGTTTGTATAAGCAATGGGAACTCAAATGATTAAGAATTGAAAGTTCTATTTCCCTTTTTAAGAGTTAGGAGAGACTGGTGGGTAACACGCCCCCTCCATTCTGCCCAAATTCATCCGATTGAACTTTTGAGATAGTCATTTTGTTAAAATAAGTTCAAAATTCAGATAACAAAAACTCCAGGGTCGACATAACCCCTAACAGACCGGGGGCAAGTTTTATAAGCTGTGCCCTGAGGACATATAAGGTTTTTATACGAGAATTTTTAAAGTATATTAAAGAGAAGATAAGCCGGACCCTCACCCCCGCTAAAAAAAACTTATTAACAGTATTTTATTCCAAAACTTATGGAAGCTGACCCCTGTCCCTCCATGACCCGACCTCCCTCCCTCTGCAAAAAAACTTGTTGACGATTTTTATTCCGAAAATCGTGGGAGCTTACCTCTGATCCTCCCTCCATGGCCTGATTCCCCTCCAACAAAACAACTTATCAACGAAATTTTATTTGAAAAATCATAGGAGATTACCCCTGGTCCTCCCTCCATGGCCTGATCCCCCTCTAACGAAACAACTTATCAATGAAATTTTATTTGAAAAATCATGGGAGCTTACACCTGGCCATTCCTCCACGGCCCGACCCCCCTTCCCCCTATAAAACTTATTGACGATATTTTTGCAAAAAAATAATGCACTCACCCCTTGCCCTCTATGGTCCGACTCCCCTTCCCAAAGAGACTCGTTAACAATGCCTCATTCCAAAACTTCCGAGAGCTAATCCCCAGGTTTCTATGGCCCAATCTCCTTCCCATTCCCCTCGAAAAAAAACTTGTCAATGATAATTCATGGGATCTCACCGCTGGTCCTCCCTTTATGGCCCAACCTCCCTCATAAAAAATGATTGGTATTTTATTCTAAAGTATAGGAACTGACGCATGGTCTAACCTCTCCCCTCAAAAAAGCTGATTAACGATTCTTTATTCCAAAAACCATGGGAGCTCACCCTTGGTCCTCACTCCATGGCCTGAGCCCCACCCCCAAATAAAAAAATATTATAGGTGTTTTATCCCAAAAATCATGGAAGCTGACCCCTAGCTACACTTTTAAGGCCCGATTCCACCCGGATTTTCCTCTCCTCCCGAAAAAAAACTTATTAGCGATATTTTGTTCCCAAAATCATGTTTAATTTTAATCATTTAATCAGTTTAATTTTATTAGGTCTCTCAAAGATTGTTGAAGACGCTTACAATTCTCACTACAAACTAGAGTTTCGCTATTGTCCGTTTCCCTAATGGTAAAAGTGTAAACTCTACTGTGTATTAGGCGCTTTACTAAAAAGAATTATATTACAAATATTTTCTTTTGTAATTGTTACAACATTGAAAAGAAAATGAAAATTGCAGTGAAATAAAATCTTCAGCGGATGAGCTTTCAGCAATTAATATTATTATATATAAAATATTCAGTTTAATTTTGTGTATTAGCTTCTTGGCTAGACTGTTTCGACACATATAGTTTTATTTAGGAGTTTATTTGGAATAAAAAATTATTTTGAAATAGGGAATTTTGAAAAACTTGAAACTTTGGCAATAAAAAACGACAAAAATTCATAATAATAATAATAATAAAACTTTCCGAAGAAGAAGTTTTTTCAAAGAAGAATAAAGACCATATTAAACATAAGATCAGAAGAAATAGAAACCTACAATAAAACAAACTCAATACGACCAGTAATTACTATTAAGAATAAGTGAAATTCAAAGGGAACAAAAATTAAACAAACAATCATAGCAAAAAACATACAACATGTACTAATATGAATGAATAAATAAATCTTAAAACGGGGAAAGCTTAAATTGAATATGTAAATCAGGCTTAAAACGAACAAATATATTTCGCTACTGAAGTATAGTTAAAAAAAAAAAACAAGTTTTTCAAACGGAAGTAAGGAGCGACATTAAAACTTAAAACGAACAGAAATTACTCCGTACATGAAACGGGCTATTCCCTCCTCAACGCCCCGCTCTTTACGCTAAAATTTGACTCTTCCTCTCAACTCTACTTTTTAAAACAGTACAGAAATTACTCCGTACATGAAAGGGGCTATTCCCTCCTCAACGCCCCGCTCTTAACGCTAAAGTTTGACTCTTTCTCTCAACTCTACTTTTTAAAACAGTAAAAAACTTTAGCGTAAAGAGGGGGGAATTACGGAGTAATTTCTGTTCGTTTTAAGTTTTATTGTCGCTCCTTGCTTTCAGTTAAAAAACTTGTTTTTTCATTTAATTTTTGAAAGTTTTTGAATTAATGCATGTTTTGATTTTGGCTCTCCGCACGTGAAGAATTAAAACGAAATTTGCATATTAATTTATTTTTATGGCTAAATGGCTTTCTCATGTTTTGATCGGACGATTTTGAGAAAAAAAAGAGCGGGGGAGTAGGCCTAGTTACCCTCCAATTTTTTGATTATTTAAAAAGGTAAATAGAACTTATAATTTTTTACGTTTTTATTAGTAAAAATATGCGTAACTTACCAATTAACTTTTGTAACGAACTTCTCTATTCGTATATTTTCATTACGTATATGAGGGGGTTCACCCCCTCGTCAATACCTCGCTCTTTACACTAAAGCTTAAATTTTGTCCCAATTCCTTAAGAATGACCCCTGTATCACAAAGACCGTAGAATAAATAGTTGAAATTAATAAAACTACTTTAGCCTAAAGAGCGAGGTATTAGGAGGAGGTGAGCCCCTATTATTCGCAATAATTTCTGTTCGTTTTAAGTTTTAATGCTGCTCCTTACTTTCAGTTGAAAAAACTTTTTCATATTTATTTTTTCATTGTTCTTTAAAAAAATGCTTAAAAATCCTGCGCCCCCTTCATGGAAATTTTTCTTCCCCATGACAAATTCCTCCATGGAAAGTTCTCCCCGCATAACCCCCTCCCCCAACCAAAAAAAAAATCCCCTGAAAGCGTCTGTACACTTCCCAATAACCATTACTGTGTAAACACTGGTCAAAGTTTGTAACTTGCAACCTTTCCCATGGGGACTGTGGGGGAGTAAGTCGTCCCCAAAGACATGGTTATTAGGTTTTTTGACTATTTTGAATAAAATGGCTATTTCAGAATTTTGATCCGGTGATTTTGGGGGGGAAATGAGCGTGGGAGGGGGCCTGGGTGCCCTCCAATTTTTTGGGTCACTTAAAAAGGGCACTAGAACTTTTAATTTCCGTTAATATTAGCCCTCAGACGACATTCTAGGACCACTGTGGTCGATACGATCACCCCTGGGAAAAAAAAAACAAACAAATAAACACACATCTGTGATCTGTCTTGTGGCAAAAAAAATGCAAAATTCCACATTTTTGTAGATAGGAGCTTGAAACTTCTATTGCAGGGTTCTCTGATACGCTAAATCTAATGGTGTGGTTTTTTGTTAAGATTCTGTGACTTTTAAGGGGCATTAACCCCTGTTTTCTAAAATAGGGTAAATTTTCTCAGGCTCGTAACTTTTGATAGGTAAGTCTAAACTTAATGAAACATATATTTAATATCAGCTTTAAAATGCGATTCTTTTAATGCAACTATTGCTATAAAATTCCGCTTTTTAGAGTTTTGGTTACTATTGAGCGGGGTCGCTCCTTACTACAGTTCGTTACCAAAAACTGTTTGAAACGAAACCCAAAACGAACATAAATTAAATAAACAATCATTGCAAACAAACATACAATAGGAACTAATATGAATGAATAAATAAATATTAAAACGCGTGAAACTTAAAGTGAATATTCAAATCAAGCTTGAAACGCACAAAAATCAGTACAAATAAGAGTTTGGGTATTGCCTCCTTCTCTTACCTTAAAAGTCTAAAACTTACTGCATTATTGGCGCTTTACTGAAAACGAATTATGCTGCAATTAATTTCTTTTGTACTTAATGAATTAAAATTACAGTAAAATGAAATTCTTAACTGATGAGCTTTCAGCAATTAATATCATTATGCATCAAACATTCAGTTTAATTTTATTAGTTCTTTCCGAAATTGTTCAAGACAAATATAGTTTCACTACAAACAAGAGTTAGGATACTGCCGCGCTCCCTAACTACAAAAGTAAATAGCCTACTGCGTCATTGGTGCTTCACTGAAAACGAATTATATTACAAGTGTTTCCTTTTTCAGTTATTACAGCATTAAAAATGAAAATTACAGGGAAATAAAATCTGTATTATATATTTGTTGGTTGTCCGTATTATGCACTTTTTGATTTATATCTAATAGACGTCTTATCTTTAAAACGTTATTTTTGTGCTAACTGGTAATTATAAATCTCTCAGATGCACATGTATCTTTACCACGCCAAGTTTGGCTTATAAACTATTGTAAAACTTGTTGCTTTTTCCTAAAATTATTAATTCTTTTAGGAGAGAGAGAGAAGTGAATAAAAGAGGGCCAAAGCCAAGAGGAAGACCCCAACCAGTGACATATTCTTCTCCTGATCCTCATGTAAGTATTGACTGAAAAAGGTAGTTCCCTTTTTTTGCCTTCTATCAATTTTGCTTGGGAATTTTTTAATTTGTGTTTTTAATTTTTTATACTGTACACATATATATATATATATATATATATATATATATATATATATATATATATATATATATATATATATATATATCTCTTTCTCTCTTTAGTTTAGAAATTTAATGTCCTTTTTTTCAGGAAACTTTGCCTTCTCCGCTTCCTCAGCTAGCCTCCAAAGCTTCTACTTCTTCTGTGAATAGTGAAGACAAGGGACTCGATTCTGACAAAACAGTCGAAGAGCCAGAATTATCTGATGATGAACCACCAGAAATTGATAAGATCGAAATCACAACTAAAGCTGATACTAGCCAGAAACCAATGGATTCAAATTCTACAGTTCAAAAAGTTGAAAGTGAGACGCCGGATTTAGCCAAACCCATCAGAGAAACAGCTTCTGGTGATAGTCTTAGAAATAGTCATAGTGCTGATGAAATCACAGCTTTAAAACTTGATGTGGAAAAATCTGACTTAAGCAAAGGTAGTGAAAGACTTGAAGTTTTGGAGAAAACAATCAAAGAAGTGGAAAATGAACTTGAAGTGAAAATAAATAGTGATCAGAACAAGGATTTTGAATTGAAGAATAATGCGTATCCCTCCAAAGAGAAGAAAATTGACTCTAGTCTAAAAGAAAAGAAGATTGATTTGAGTCCTAAAGAAAAGAGAATTAATTTTGTTCATAAAGAAAAGAAAATCGATTTAATCGCAAAAGAGAATACAGTCGATTTAATTCCCAAAGAAAATAAAGCTGATCTGATTTTGAAAGAAAAGAAAGTACATCCAGTTCCTAAAGAAATTAAAATAGACCTTAGTCCCAAAGAAAAGAAAGAAGTGCAAATTTCGGATAATAAAGCTAAAGTACATAAAAAGGACATCGAAAGTGATACAGACAAAGCTCATAAAATACACAGAGATAAAAGCAAATCACCTCGAAGAATTTCAAACTCTCCTAGTAGACTTGATGGAAGTTATTCCCCACGTAGTGATGCAAAAAAATCACCAAGCGTAGAGAGTAAATCCCCCAAATATGAAATTAGAAAATCACCATTGAAAGTTTGTATTTCTCCAATAGCGTCTGTAATTGACAGGTGCTCACCCAAAAGTACAACTGACAGTTCCTTTAGCTCTGAAGCTGAAAATAATCATGAAAGATCCGAAAGACATAGACAAAAGCATAAGCATAAAAATAAAGATAGAAACAAAAGTCGTGACCGAAGTAAGGAAAAAACTAAGGATAGAGAAAAGAGAAAAAATAAAGAAGAGGGTGCTAAAAGGAAAGCAGAAGTATTGAGTGATGGAAATCGTGTGGGGATTACAATATCAGTGACAGACAGAGCTAAAAGTCCTAGAAGTCCAAGTGGACCTTTGTCCCCAATTTTGAAGATCTCCCGTGTTTCTCCGCCTACTGTGAACGAAAATAACTATACCAAAGATGAGCATGCGGCAAAATTGGCCCTACTTGAACTGCAACGATGTATTCCAGTTGAAAGAAGTTGTGTTATTCAACCTGAACCAATCGAGGTCAATACTACCCCTTCTTCATGTCTTAGTGAAAAAAAGAAAGAAGCAAATGAAATTTTGAAAAACCCAAACTATGAAAGAACTGTATATAGTGAAACAGTTGTAGAGTCATTAAAGGAGCTTCATAAGAAAAACCCAATGGTGGATCAAATATGCATCACTGATATAACTGTCAACTCATCGACTGTCACTATTAGAGAATGTAAAACTGCTAGTGGTTTTTTCAAATGCTAGCCTTATTTATTCATATTGAGGATATTATCAAATTCCTGTTGTGATTTTGTTCTTACAACCTTTTTGGATCTAAAGCTTCGTTCTTTTTAATTCTCCTTTTATTGTCGTTGCCATATTTATTCTACTTAGTTTTATCAATATTTTGTGTAAGCTAGGACGTTTTACCCTCTTACTTTTTGTTACATTCTGAGCAATAGTTTTATACCGGAACAAATATAATAATTAGTATTTAAACACTGAATTAGTATGAACGAGAGCACTTTAAAGGAATGTAGATTCACTAATTTTTGTTACTCTTTCAAAAAAAAAAAAGATTGTATACCATCTCCTTGTAAACCCAAGTTATTTATCAAAATGCTGTAAAACATAAGTGAAATAACACATTCGTGTTTTTTCTTTTTAAAAATTGTAAATGCATATTAAGTATATCTGTTAATTAGGAAATAGCTCTCAACCTCTTGAAGGTCTTTCAAAGAATCCCACGACAAGGGGAATTTTGTGAACTTTTGTACGAACTACACTGCTTTTGCTTTTGACCACCCCCCCCCCCATTTCGAGTTCAGAAATGTAAAAATCTAGGCAAGGAAAAACCTCTGGATACAGTCCCTGCAGGTGGTGCGTATATCCATTTATTGGCCCTTTGAAGGCTTATAAATATCCCCAAGGAACAATTCCCTTTTCAGGAAACTGCAAGCTAAAACAAATTTTCTAGGGCATGAGTAAGCCAGCATAGGTCTCCTTGTAAGGGCAGAGGCCAGGAATTCTCCCAAAATTTTCATGGATGAGACTGAAGAATATCCCGCATTTATCTATTTACCCGAGAAATTCCCTTTCCTGGCGAATATTAATGAATTTGTAAACATAATGAGACGATGTTTAGTTGTAAACATACAAATAGCAAACTGGCAAAAATAGTAAATATACACTGTTTGGGAGCAATTTATTTTATCAATCTTCGGTTTAATTGATTTGAAGCTCTTGCTCGGCAGCGTTCCGGCCGTAAAGGGAACTGGAAATCAGTACTGTTAATTGTCTCCAGGTCTGTGCTGAGTGAGGATTGGAGCTTCTTTTGAGTTTTTGCTTTGGCAGGATGGTCCAGTGTCCCCAGCCAGTACTTTGGTCTAAGATCAATTTCGTTTTAAACCAAGCTTTTCTGTAGCAGACACCTGATCCAGTGCAGTTTTGGACTTACCGAGGTTTTTGCTATCTGTTGCCATATCATCATCGAAGTCGACTTTTGAAAGAAATCTTCTTGCGAAGTTAGTGCCAAATGGATGTGCTAGCGTGGTATCTGCTGATAACATGGTCTATGATGCAGTTGAAGAGTTCGAGTGGAGTGGTGCAGCCTTACCACATACAATTTCTAATCTTGAAACATGAGGCGGGGTGACAATTCGCGGTGACCAAGTTTTCACTGTTATTGTAAAGCTCTTTGTAGAGATCGACAATTTTTGTGGGCTTATCAGCAGATTGAAGAATTACCCACAGTGACTGTTGTGGATGATGGTCGGAAATCAATAAAGTCAGTGTATGGCTTTCTTTTGTATTCTGAAGTTTTCTCTGCCAGTTATCTAATTGTATGGATTTGCTCAGTTGCGAACCAGTCCAGAATTTACCTATTTGTGTTGACAAAGTAGATAGGGGTAGCTTAAAGTTTGTTTGAAGAGCAGCATGGTGAAAGAGTTTGCTGGGTACCGAAAATAGGGCTATGACACGATGGTTGTTGCGTTCTAATTTGCTTCCTTTCCTCTTGTAGACAGTCGCATGGAAGGTAGTCTTCCAATCTGGTGGAATCATTTCAAGGCGCAAAAGACTGAACTGTCGTTGTAGTCATAGGATCGGACGGTTATTCCTTGGGATTTATGATGTCAGGCAACATACTCAGTTGCATTTATGCTTTCATGTCCCCGCGTTGGCAGTCTTATGATGGCAAGGGCCGTGTTGCTGATTCAGTCTTTTTTTTCTTACAGTGTTTCATTGTAGCAACACTACTTGCAGCTTTCATAGAGTTCTCTGAAGACCATCCATTCACCATAATCGCACAGCTATGGGACTTTGAATTTGCAAAGTTGGAGCAAAATTTCCAAGATCAAGTGCAAATGACAGTAAAAACTGAAAAAAAAAGCCATTCCGTACCATAAAGGTACTTCATAGTATAAACGTAAATATGTACTAAAAAAACTGATCTGTTTCTTTTGATGTTTGAATTGTTTAACTTAGTTTTGACAAGATTTAGGAAGAAACTAAATTTTAGCTTGGGGAAAGGGGGCAAACCGAGGTCTGGGATTGGCAGTTGCCCCTCCCAAAACCCCTGTTTTCAGACTGCTATCAGACCAAAGTAGTGTATGCCTTATGCCAATGTTGTCTTCCCCATTATCAAAATTTGTTTCTGTGACTCCATCCATTTCCGCTTTTTGTGTTTTAGTCCTTTAGGTAAGAGAAGCTTGGAACCGGGTTCATTCAGGAACCAGCTGTTTCAGATGGCAACGTTAATGCCGAATTGTTCAACGACATTCTGAGGGGTTGTCTTTGAGCGGATGGTTCGCCTTCTGGATATTTCTGGTTAAATTCGTAGCAATAGGGCCGCCAATCCATCTGTCTTCAAGTGTGTTTGGCTCTCCTGTGGCTAGCCAGGTGTTAAATGGCACATCAGTGTTTTCTTCATGCACCTATTCACATGGAAACTACCTCTGTATAAGCACCTTTACCATCGATCAAACGCAGGTTTAAACCCTAAATCTTAAATTTGTAATCTTGATGGAATTTTGTTGCGATTGCATGTTAAGGTATATAAAAGCTATTTGAAATTGAAATATAACTTCTTGTGCACATTTTTTCTTAAACAAAGATGGGCTCGTGTATAATTTGTAGAATACCATGTTTACGTGTTTTTTCCTTATAAAGCCAGAAGATTTTGTTTCTGTTTTCACATCCACTATTATCCGCTTTTATGCTGATGTATAGAATGGGTACTCCTCCGAAAATAATGTTATCCCAAATTTTACACAAGAATCTTCTGTGTAAGACGCGCGCTTGTGGCGACCGTGATGGAGATTTTGCTCTGTCATAGGTATATGAGGCGCTAAGAAGATGGGATCAGTGGCTAGGACCAGGGAGGTTATTAGTTTAATTGGAACCATTATGCTGGAATGGTTTTTTATGAAGTCATTCAATAAGGATAGAGGTATGATTTTACAAAAGAACAATAGGAGCTATATCTATTTCAAAAGAAAAAAATCAGGGTAAAAAATTGTGTAGCTTTTCGTTTTATGTCAGAGTCCAATGTTTCTGCAGTTGATTTTGTAAAAAGTCACACAAGTATGAAAAACAGAAAAGTTAATATGAACGAACTTGTTGTTAACCTGATGTATGATCACATTATCAGAGTCAACACTTGAGACGCAATAAATCCAAATTTAGTTACTGTTTTCTGAACTTAATTTGGTGAATTTGATTTTGCAAGTAAATTTTAGTACTCACCTTCTTATGTGAAATATAAAGTATGTTAATTACTTTCCGTTTTCCATTTTACTTGTCTATTGTGATTATATAGAATCTTTTTATCCTATAGAGGGCTTTAATATTCATACTTTGTTATCCCGTCCTTTTATTTATTCGGTACCTCTTTATGTTTTACACGTTTTTCTAACTTATTTAGTTGCTTATTTGTATAATGTTTTTCCTAGAAGTTCCTTACGTGTGTTTTAATGTTGTTTTTATTTATGTTTTTTCAATATCTATTATTTTACTGAAGGAAAAAATTTACCAAATTTAGAAAACCATTTTACCTTAGCTTGTAACAGATTTGAAAGTTGTTCTGGTCTAAGGACAAGTTGAAATACTGTCGTTATCTGAACTTTAGTTTTTTAGTTTT
This sequence comes from Artemia franciscana, assembly GCF_032884065.1. Taxonomy (NCBI): domain Eukaryota; kingdom Metazoa; phylum Arthropoda; class Branchiopoda; order Anostraca; family Artemiidae; genus Artemia; species Artemia franciscana. The sequence goes on along the minus strand of NC_088882.1, from coordinate 19,082,230 downwards.
TTTTTCATTTTTTGGAGTGACATTATCCCATCATGCCATTGGTAGTGAAAATGAGCATGAAAATTTGCTGTTTTTTTTTTATTTATTTTACTGACAGATGATTTCTTTTGATAAATTATAGTACTTTACCTGATAATAAAAATTGATATATATATATATATATATATATATATATATATATATATATATATATATATATATATATATATATATATATATATATATATATATATATATATATAAAATGATCAGTGTTATCCTGGGTTAAAAACAACTGTGTTTTTACGTCATACTCATATCCTGGTGGTCCACCAGCTGTGTTGAAATGTCTTCTTAGCTGGATCATCGAGTCTTGATTTTAAAGTTAAAATAATTTCCCAATAATTGAAAATTGAAGGTTTCAGGAATTTTGTTTATTAGTGATTGGGTGCCCGAATATGTAATGCCAAAAATAAATGCATGACTTGTTTTACAGAGCAAATAATAGGTTTTTCTTGGTTTGCTTTCTACTCAATTCAGTTTTCTTTTTCTGCAGTTTATGTTTAACATATATTTGGTGAACGTTTTTGTTTTTGTTTGATTGCTGAATCCATTGTGTATGAGTCGTTTTGTGTCAGAAAAAAAAACATGGTTGTTTGAACCTAGGGCTAGAGGCTGTGAAATACATGTTGCAAGAAAATAATTTGAGCTTTAAAATTAATCTGAACTTACAAAGACTGTTTATTCCTGCTTAAACAATGAAACAAAAAGAGAATTTGATTTTTACTTCCGAATATTTTATTGATGATGATATAGGAATAGTCACATAGGTACAGCATATCAGCTTCCAAACATTCTAAGCACAAAACATAGATTATTCTCTTAGACCTCAGAGTCAACTAAGCTTGATACGGTTGAATATTTCACAGGAAAAATTTTTAGATTTTATGCTGTTGATGTGTCATAATTTGCATTGTTTGTTGAAGAAACTCATAGATGTATGTTGTCTCACTGGCTATCTGAAAGATATTAGTACGTGTGGCATACCAGTTACTTTGTTTTTACTTTGAGAAACTGACCCTGGAAAGAAACGGAGCCAAAAGGTCCGAACATCAATGTGTTACCCTATCCGGGGAAAGTGATTTGATGCTTAATAAAATCGTATTGTCCTTCTATTATGCAGAGAAGAAAAAAAATTTATATCTTATTTCCGGGTTGAGATAAAGAAAAAAAATATCAAAAAATAGATCTTATTTAGCGCTATTTTAACCCCAAAAAAATATGTAAAATAAAAGGGAAAGTCGCGAAAGTACATGATTTACAATCGAAAGAATCTAAGCCAGTTCTAAACCAGAATCTAAATAGTAAACAGCCAATTGGCCGAGCTTGACTGTCCTTGTCAGATGCACTTCTGTTTATATTTCGTAATTAAGCATTATATTGGATCTTAACTTTTGCTTTAATAGGAACATTACCAAATATGACGAGTAAATCAAAAAATGATATAACACTATTTTAACATACAAAATAATATTTGAAAAGCCAATTTGATCACGCCCCTTGTCAAATGCGCTTACGTGTATTTATCATACTCGAATACAAAAAAAAAAAATAATCTAGCCTTTCTTCTATCATATGACTTGTGTGTTAAAATGTAAACCATCAATGAATGTTTATTATATTTTTCCATTCATTTTTGCATTAACTTGTTCTGTTTGGATTTTGAGTGGATGGAATGAAATATTGTCATCCACGTGCACTCGTTCTCTAGAAGTATATGTCAACTTTTTTCACCGCTAATATCTGAGTATTACCCAATTAGCTGTGTTATGAAAGTTCAGTCGCCAGTAACATTTCGTCTTTTCATTTGTGAGCTTAATGTTAAAATTTCAGATTGGGGCATATTCCGTTAGTATGTCTGTTGCTATCGATTTTTGACCAACGTTTCTGGGGCTATGATTCGTGTGAATGTTAAAAACAGCTTATAAGGCATGTGTTAAAAAAAAATCCAATCTTTAAAAGGTAAACAGTTACGTAATGTTCACCTAGTGCCTACAATTTAAAAGTTTAACTTTCAGTACTTTGAAGTTTTTGTAGGGGCTGTAAGAAACAGGTTTACGGAGAATACTTTATATCAACGTCCCGCTTTTAGTCAATCAATGCTGTCATTCGTCTATAATGCTACGTTGCATAAATGTCTTTTAATGAAAAGTAAATTCGTGTATAGTTTACATGCTGTAAAATGTTGGAACTAGAGTCCATACTTGAAGACGTAGCTGAGTCTTATAGTTTTTGTTATATAACATTTCATGGAGTTTGTTTTTACTCGTAGTTTATGCTTTCACTTGTCTATGTTATAGTCATGCGTTTGTTGATATTAATATATGTTTCATTTTATTTTGCAATTATAGTATTTTCTATATTTATTTGATAAATATTTCTCTGTCTTTAGGCCTTTTCTATAGACAACGTTCTAATGTTTTATGAACAGAATAGCTGTATAATTTACTGGAAAATTTAGTATTTGTCAACGTGTGAACAAATATAACTTTGAGAAGGTTTTTTCATCAATAACGTAAGATTTTTGTCTACAATCTGTATATAAAAGACGTTTTTTTGCTTTTGTAAATTCATTTTTATAACGTTAAAATTTGAGTTTCTGAGCGGGAAAATGTGTGTTTAGTATTGTGGCAAGAGATTTGATGGTAATAAGATAAGTGACAAAACCAGAAGAATAATTGCTGATCTATGATGGTTGCTTAATTTTATTAGTGTTCTTTTACAGGCAAACAATGTCTTTTTTATGGTATTTATGTATTATATAGAACAGATGTTATATGACTTTTCTACGATAATGTACCTATTGCTGACGGACTGCTGTTTCGCCAGCAATACGTTATCAGTAGTGTATGTGGCTGCCAGTTTTTGTCCAGCAGAGGAAGGAAGGCAGGGTTTTGTTCAACATTAAATTTTGTGTTGGAGTGGGGGGCAGAACAATTTTATCTTATCCTCACAAAAAGTATAGCACGTTGAATGTTTTGTTTTGTTTTTTTTCTTATTTCTGTCGTCCTACAGACCTTGTGACTAGTTATTTATAATCGTTATGTAGCTTATCCAGTGGGGGTCAGATAAAATTGCTGAGGATCTGGAAGATACAGCTAGATGGCATAATTGTAAAATATTGTACTGGTGTGTTAATAAATTGAGAGGGAATAGTCAATCCGGACTTGTCCCACTTAAAGATAGGGACAGGGCCAGAATTAGTGCTGATCAAAGAGTTAAAGAGAGATGGGCAGAACAATTAGAGAATGTGTTAAACCAAGATAGAGTTATAGGAAAAGATATAGAGGAAAATGATTAAGTTTCTCATACCTTTGATGCGAAGGAAGATTTGTTTTGTGGGGAAGAATTAGTACTAAATTAAGAAGACAGTACTAAAAGGATTAAAAAATAGTAAGGCTCCAGGGGCTGATGGTGCGGTGAACGAATTTCTTAAATTTGGTGGCTCTAAGGTTAGAAATAAGTTACTGAAGAATATGGATATGAGTTCTGAAAAAGGGGAAGTACCTAGCGATTTTAGGAAAACTTTAATCAAACCATTGTATAAGAAAAATGATAAGAGTGAGTGTGGTTATTATCGAGGCATTAGTCTGGTCTCTCTGGGTAGCAAATATGCAGTAATATGATACTTTTTAGACTGAGAGATGCTGTAGACAGAGTAATGAGGGAAGAATAGTGTGCTTTTAGGAAAGGTGTAGAATGCGTCGACCAAGTTTTCTCTCTTACGTTAATAATTGATGAGTGCCTGAGCTATCAAACAACTTTGGTCCTCAGTTTTTTAGATTATGAGCAAGCGTTTGATTCGTTGATAGAAGAGCTTTAGCGAACGTCTTATCCTTGTATGGTATACCAAACAAATACATTAAAGTAATCAGTGGTGTATACGAGAATAACACTGCTGCGGTTAAGGTAGGAAATAAAGTTAACAGGTGGTTTCGTATTAAATCAGAAGTTCAGCAGGGTCGTGTTTTGTCCCCCTTTATGTGGATCATTTTGATGGACTTAGCCCTAAGGAGTTTAGGGAAAGCAATGAGAGACCATGGAGTCAAATGAGGGGGAAAATCTCTCCTGGACTTAGATCATGCTGATGATTTAAGTATTCTATATGAAAGTATGAGCAAAATGAATGAACTTTTAGAGGTTTTGCGAGTTGAGGGTGCTAGAATAGGTTTGAAAATTAATGTTAAGAAGAGTAAGTCACTAATGCTAGGAATAAGTGAAGATGAAAGGATGACGCTGGGTAACGAAAAGATAGATCAGGTGGGTAGCTTCACTTACCTTGATAGCATTATTAGTAAAGACGTTGGGAGCAGTGGAGATGTTAAAAGTAGAATAGCCAAGGCTCCTGGTGTTTTTTCACAATTAAAATTTGCATAACCAAGATTAGAATTAGTTTCTAACTTATTGAATAAGTGCAAACCAAGATAAGATTATTGGAAGTTATATTGATGACGTCAAATATGGCTCTGAAGAATGGGTGCTCCGAAAAGCGGATGAAGATTTACTAGATTTTCCAGAGAAATTGCCTACAAATTGTTCTGGGGACCCGACTGACTGACCGTATTTCAAACAGCAGACTACGAAAAGTGTTGTTCATTCCCGCTTTAGGGCTATATTGAGAGAAAGGTTGAGATTGCTAGGGCACGTTCTGTGGATGAAAGATGATACATTGCCGAAGGTTTTCCTTTTTTGCCAAGCGTCTAGGGCTAAACGGAAAGCAGGTAATCTGTTGTAGGGGTGGAAGAATGTCATAAAGAAAGATTTAAAGGAAATGGAGCTTCCTGGGAGGGTGTAAAGAGGGAGGCTTTGAATAGATTGGGATGGAGGAGAAGCGTGCGTATCTGTGTTGGTAACAAGCGGCTTGGTGCAGCGTTGATTTGTTCGTAGTAGTGGCGGTAGTAGTCATGTAGCTATATGCATGAATACGAATTTCCTCATCCTAACCTGCACAGGAAACGAATAAAAGGTAGAACAATCAGCCAAAGTTTGAAATCCCTCATATATATAGATAAAATGCTTTTTGGTTATAAGCTACTATGTGATAGCCTATTTTCTTATCCTCGAATACATGCCGTGAACAAATAATAAACACAGTAGAAGTATCTAAGCCCTCTCAATTGAAGATGAAAGTGCTTTTTGTTTCTTGCTTGTCACTAACTTTCCGTGTTAAAGAAAAATGCCTAAAATACGAAACTTTAATGTCGCCGATCAGTGAAAAAAAAAAGCCTACCAGCCTTTTCATTGAAAAATTGGGGGGAGTTGTGCTGCTGAAGGGATAATGGACCCAATGTGTGCCTTCAATCATGTAGGTTGTAGGTTGTTGTATGTGTTCCATTTTAGACAATGTGTAACATAGCTTTCTGTAAAACTTTCTGCAAAAAGTTTGCAGGGAGTGTTGGAGGGACAATGGGTGTACTTTGTACCTCAAATTATACAGATTAGAAACTTGAGCACGTTCTCGGTTAAAATGAAGTCCTATGTGCCTACCTTTCTAGTAAGAAACTAATTATGAAAGAACTCTGATACCAGTGACCCACTAGTCATGCAGACTGACATCTCTTTCGCGATTCCAGTTCAAGCAAGTTGAGACATCCCTAGAGTTTTTTTTTCCAATAAGACTGTATTGGATAGGAAGGAAGAATTTGGTTGACCCCCTATGTCTTGCTATTGTTACATGCTTTTCGGCAAATGAATTAGCTTACAGAATGGGAAGGATGGTCTGTGGGTGGAATTTATGCTTGGAATCACATTGATCAGAAATTTTTGTATGATGATGATGACAAAAAGATGCCACGTGCTTATGTTTCCATTGAACTCGCTGGAACTAGTGAGAGAGATATGTTTGAGAAGCCAGGCTAGAAGTTGTGTTCAAATTTTGTGGTGGCATTGGGGAGAAGGTTCGGCGCTGGAGAAGTCGTGTCAAAATATTTGGCGAGGAGAACTGGACAGGCGTGACGAAAAGGAGGAGGCACAGGACCAATTTGGCTCTTCTATCATACCAGTTGAAGATTTGTGCGTACTTTCAGTTCAAACAAAGTGCGAAATGTCTATCTTTTAACTAGAAGGTGGGAGGAGTACAGGGATATTGGAAGGGAATGGACTTACTTTTGCTTCTAATCATATAGATTGAAAATCCTTTAGTGATTCCGCTTCAAACAAGATGCAACGTGCCTATCTGAAAAAGTTGATAAATGGGTCATTAGTCTCTATGGTGAATGAAGAGGAAAACCAGGTATGGGTTTTTGGGGAGATGCGGGTCCCCTCTCCCTGGATTGGGTAACTTTTTTTTCCTTATAAATATGTTTAAGGAAAATATCATATGGTTTTAGGAAGCATGACGCTCTTTTCCCCTCTGGAACACTCTTGTCCCCGTTCCTTTAATGACATCGGGTACTAGTTAAAAAAAGAGTGACCCATCAATTGATCTTAGTAACCTTATGAGGGGAATCATCCACACTGCTCGATGGACATGCTTTTAAAGCTTGAATTAAACCTTGTTGAAACTGGTTCTGCAGGGAATTTAGATATGTATTATTAGAGGTGCAAGATGGGCATTGGACCCTTCCTTTCTCTTTTCTTCTCCTCGTTAAAGTATTTAAGCAGACATGTTTATTCCTTGATACTGCTTAAATATGACACGCGCAAGAATTTTCAATGTGCATGATTAAACGGCAAAAAATTGAACAATTGGGAAACTGAAGCAAGAACGAGACTGGTCCTGGCCTGACTTACTAAGTCCAATTTGTGGGCTGTTTGATAAAAAAAAAGAACTAAGTCTGAAGTGTAGAAACCTGCAGCATAGCTACAGACTGATTTGATAAAGAGTCAAGATATGTCCCGACTGGGACATAAAAATGTTCAAACTGGCAAAATGTTCAAACTGGTATATAAGAAGCTAAGTTGAAGCTTCGGACTAACATGGGGCAAAATAGACCCGTTCCTTTCTTGGTGCAAAAAAGCTGACGTTCTAGCTCGGTGTAAAACGAGATAAGTCTTAACTTTGTCCAAAAAAAAGCTAAATCCAAGCTGTTTAGTTTTGACGAAGTGATGCAAAAACTAGATTATTCACGAGTCAGTGTAAAAAAAAATGATCTAGGTCCCTATTCGGCATATCAACGAGCCCAATCCTGACTTGGTCCAAAGACAAGTTCTGATTCGATATAAAACCGAAATCAGTCCAAGTTCTGCTTACTCCTACCTTTTCCCCATACCAAGCTTTTTAGCAAAGTTGTGAGCAGGACGAATCTTGTTTACATAGGAAATTTTCAGTCAGATCAAAAAATATTGCTTACAAAAATGAAGATAGTGATCTTTAGATTTTGCGATTCCGCTCATTTTCTCTGTCTTGGATTCTAGCAGTCTAAGGTCTGGTATGAATTTACCAACGTTAATCCTGTCTATGATCCAAATGACAAACTAATTTAGTCTGATGTATTTAATTGGATTTATAATTTTCGAATGCTTAAAATAAATCTAAAATTTATTAGACTTAGTGAAGGTCGTTCTCTTATATGGTACACCGAATAAGCACGTTAAAGATATTGCTGCATTTTACGATAATTGTATTGCTGCGGTTAAAATACGGGGTGAGGTTAGTGGTCTACTCGGGGTTGGACTTCAGCAGGGTTGCTTCTTCTCTATGTTTACATGGGTTTTATTTGATGAACCTCGTCCTCAGGGGACTATACGGAACATGATTTCGAATGAGACGGTTAAACTCTCTGAGACTTAGCTTCTTAGATTATGCCGATAATTTGAGTGCGCTAGGTAAAGATTGACAACAAAAATGAGTTTTCAGTGGTTTAGAGAGTTTAGGGTGTGAGAATATGTTTGCAAAGTTCTTTAGGAAAAATAAGTCACTAAAACTAGAATTAATGAAGAATGAAGTAGCGACATTAAGTGCTGCGCATTCATTCAAGAAGATGGATTCAGTTGATTGGTTAGCATTATTGTAAAATGTAGTGGGTAAAGATGTAAAATTAAGATAACCATGGCAAAGGATTTTTTGCAATTGAAGAAGGTTGGATGAAAAGTAAGATAAGTCTTCGCACTAATATCAGGATATTGAGATGTGGGCGCTTCGAAAGGTTGTGGGAAATGTGCTAGGTGTTTTTTAGGGGAAAAAGTCTGAAGACAGTTTTTTGCTGTGGTTCGACAAATTTTACATAGAAAACAAGCTGTAAGAAAAATATGAACCCATCTTACTTTCAAGGTCCGTAATGAAAAAAAGGTTAAGATTTTTTTTTGTCATCAGAAAATGTGCTTTTTGTTCATCCATCTGGGTTCACATAAAAAACGGGACTTTATAGAATGAAGGGGAATATAGAGCTACAAGAAGAAGAATGCATTAATATCAATAAGGGTTCAAAAAATTCGAAGAAAGTCGGTAGTTTATGGTATAGAATAAAGAGTGAAGCTTTGAATAGGTTGGGGTGGAGGAGGGACTTGTGTAGGTGCTTTGGTGTTGGGTGGCTTAATGCTGCGATGAGTTGATGGTAGTAGTAGCAATGCTAAATCAGACCCATCACAGGGCTAATTATTCTATATCCTCTGTTTCTGTCATCGTCGTTATTAGTTACGAAACTTTTACAATTAAATTATGTGGTTTTATCAATATTCTGCGCATGACATGAAAACTCAACATCTAATTTAGAAGTTATCTGAAGGTAGTGTTATCACAATAAGATGGTATTTGATATTATATATGTGTATTTATGTCTTAAACTCCTAGCAAATTAGAAATAGGGAAGTTATCAAGTATTTTAGCAAAAAAATTGTATCCCTTGGTAATGCCATTCTAAACTAACCCGATTCACCGACATAAAATGATGATTTTAAGCAGCAAAACAGATTATTCTAATTATAAAAAATTCAAGTGGTATAATATTGTAATAAAACCATAAAAACACTAGTTTTAATTTAGCATTCCGAGTTCTAGAAACAATTTGAACTTCCAAAAATGTATTTTTATTATTCAAATACGCGTAAATAAACATACATAATACAGGATATGCGTAAAACTCAACCCCCGCTCAACTCAACCTCGTTCAAGTCAACCCATTTAATTGAATTATCCTTCGACACAACTCCCATTCAATTTAACCCTTGTTTAATTCAAACCCCATTCCAATCTCTCCCCGTGTGCCTCAACTCTCATCGAACTTAACTCCACTTAACTCATCTCTCATACAACTCAATCCTCATTCAACTCAGTCCCAGTTCAATTCAACTTTCATTTAACTCAACCCCATTTAACTCTGCACTCGTTTGACTCCACTCCACTTAGCTTAATCCCCCATTTAACTTAACCGTCATTTAGTTCAAGCTCTATTTGACTCAACACTTATTCAATTTGGCCTATAAATAAGTTTGAACCAGTGCTGAAAACTTACTTCTCTCTGTGCTTGCAGTTTCTATCTTATATTGCTATGCCCTAAACTTAATATGAGACCTAATGTTCTGATAATTTTAATGTGTCTAAGTGAAATTTAAGTGAAGCTTTAAGTGAAATTAAGCTTTTTAAAGTTTAAACCGGTCTCTCGTTGTCCCAATGCACTGTTAGCCTTGAAAAAATAAAAAAGGAAAAAAGAAGAATTATCATCGTTTCCAGCTATTTTTCGAAATTCCCATAAATTTGCAGAATGGTAAATTTTTCTTACGAGACTAAACTTTTTTTTCACGCATAGTAAGGGCCCTGGTTCGCTCTGTACTTGTTTGCAGCTATTGCTGCAACCATGAAGTTTAAGTATCTTCAGGCCCTGACCAGTAAAAGCTTTCCCAATTTTAAATATATAAGACAGAAAGATAAGTTGCTATTTTTTTAGAAAAAGGGGGGAAGGAGGAATCGTTTAGCACTAAATCAGCATAAAATAAAATACACTTATATAGGAATTATTCAATGAATAAAGACTATTCCATTATAACCAAATACTTAAACTTCCAAAAAAAACGGGCTAATTTACATTTTCTAGTTTTATTGTTGAATTAAGGAGACTTGAGTTGAGTTGGGTTGAGTTGAATGGGGGTTGATTGCATGGTGGCTGAGTCGAATGAGGTTTGAGTTGCAAAGAAGTTACTTTGAACGGGGTTGAGGTAAACTGGGGATTGAATTAAACGGGTGTTGAGTTGCCTGAGGGTTGAGTTGAACGAGGATTGAGTTAAATGGGTTGTGTTGAACAGGGTTTAGTTACACAGGAGTTCGGTTGTGCAGAAATCTTGTATGCATGTAGCATACCCGTTTAACTCAATCCATTTAACCCTAACCCTTATTTAATTCAACCACCCATGAACAAAACCCTCATTAAACTCAACACGCTCCACCTCTGTGCAGCTCAACCTCCGTTGAACTCAACCCTCATCCAACTCATCCCTCGTGCAATTCCACCCTCATTTTACTCAACCCTATTTAACTCATCTCCCATGTAACTCAACTCCCTGTTGGGGGATGTTGAACTAACCTATAGACAATATTTGCCTTATTATGCTACTGCTTCTACTCGTACTGCTCCTACTGCTACTACTACTTCTTCTACTATTATTACTACGGCTTCTGCTATCACTGCTATTAAAACAAGGCAACTACTATTAATTATACTGCGACTACTACTACCACAACTACTTTTAATTCTGGTACTATTATTACTGCTACTGCTCTTATTACCGGTGCTGCTACTACTGCTACTAAAGCTAAGGGTACTAAGACAAAATTTTGAGGAATATTGAAACTGTATTGAACGAAATTGAAATACACTCTGCTCATACAGGCTGTCAAGAGGACGTACCAGCAATGTTTCAGGAACGGTTGATGGTATTAAGCTGAAACTTTCATTCTGTGTTGAAGGGGATGGTGAAGAAAACCAAAGATGCTTTGTGCAAAACACTGCTAATGGTACTAATGCTACTACAACTGTTGCTACTAGACAAGCTAAGGGTACTAAGGTGAAGCTTTCAAGAAATATTTAGGTGGGAGTTGAACTAAATCAAAACGAGCTTGTGATCATGTATCTTGTCGGAAGTGTGACAAAGCAATATCTCAAGAATGGCTTGCATTATTAAATTAGACCTTTCAGGGTAAGTTGTGGCGGATTTTGAACTAGCCAGAAGAGTCACTATGTGTATACTATTAATACTACTTCTACGGTTAATGTAACTAATGACACAAAGGGCCTTGATGTAAAAACTTTTGAGAATGTTTAGGGGGTGTTTCAATTGAACGAAAAGACTGTATACATGTAGGTTTCAAAAGGACATATGAGCAATAGCATAGGCAGAGCTGCTCTATCATAGCTAGTAACACCATTGAAACTTTAAAGGGGCTAAATTGATTGGAAGTTACAAGTTCTAGTACCCTTTTTAAAAGTCAAAAGCGATTGGGGACAAGCAGCCCTCCTCTTTATCCCATAATTTTCTAAGTACTTCCAATCAAAATTTTAAGATGAGCCATTTTGTTGGACACGGTCCAGTAACTGTATCCCTTATCTCTATACATGTTCGGAATACCAACCCCCACAGTTATGCAATGTGCCCATTTTACTTTTGAACTAAATCTTGCTTTAAAACTAAATCCAAAGGTGGTGTTTTTATGCTGGTTGCCAATAAGACACCTCGACAATATACCGAGAAAGACTGAGGCTTTCAAGTTGAAACTTTCAGGCCTGCTACTATATAAGTGTATCCAGGTTGTCAAAGAGCATAGACATAATTTTTTGGGAATGATATTAAGTTTATTTTTCAAGTGAACTAGAAGAGGCATAAAACTAAATTAAACAATATCATTTGTCTCAAAATTTTCAAAATGGTGCATGCTGATAAAAATTATTGAGAAGTTTCCCCAGCATACAGTTAACAAGCTTAACTAAGAATTCTTAGAGAAAAAAATGTATAAAATATCATTTTCTTCTTCCGTTAAAAAAAGACTATGTCAATAACAACGAAAAAAATTATACAGATTAGAAACTTGAGCACGTTCTCGGTTAAAAGGAAGTCCTATGTGCCTACCTTTCTAGTAAGAAACTAATTATGAAAGAACTCTGATACCAGTGACCCACTAGTCATGCAGACTGACATCTCTTTCGCGATTCCAGTTCAAGCAAGTTTGACTGTATTGGATAGGAAGGAAGAATTTGGTTGACCCCTTATGTCTTGCTATTGTTACATGCTTTCCGGCAAATGAATTAGCTTATAGAATGGGAAGGATGGTCTGTGGGTCGAATTTATGCTTGGAATCACATTGATCAGAAATTTCTGTATAATGATGATGACAAAAAGATGCCACGTGCTTATGTTTCCATTGAACTCGTTGGAACTAGTGAGAGAGATATGTTTGAGAAGCCAGGCTAGAAGTTGTGTTCAAATTTTGTGGTGGCATTGGGGAGAAGGTTCGGCGCTGGAGAAGTCGTGTCAAAATATTTGGCGAGGAGAACTGGACAGGCGTGACGAAAAGGAGGAGGCACAGGACCAATTTGGCTCTTCTATCATACCAGTTGAAGATTTGTGCGTACTTTCAGTTCAAACAAAGTGCGAAATGTCTATCTTTTAACTAGAAGGTGGGAGGAGTACAGGGATATTGGAAGGGAATGGACTTACTTTTGCTTCTAATCATATAGATTGAAAATCCTTTAGTGATTCCGCTTCAAACAAGATGCAACGTGCCTATCTGAAAAAGTTGATAAATGGTTCATTAGTCTTTATGGTGAATGAAGAGCAAAACCAGGTATGGGTTTGGGGGGAGATGCGGGTCCCCCCTCCCTGGATTGGGTAACTTTTTTTCCTTATAAATATGTTTAAGGAAAATATCATATGGTTTTAGGAAGCATGACGCTCTTTTCCCCTCTGGAACACTCTTGTCCCCGTTCCTTTAATGACATCGGGTACTAGTTAAAAAAAGAGTGACCCATCAATTGATCTTAGTAACCTTATGAGGGGAATCATCCACACTGCTCGATGGACATGCTTTTAAAGCTTGAATTAAACCTTGTTGAAACTGGTTCTGCAGGGAATTTAGATATGTATTATTAGAGGTGCAAGATGGGCATTGGACCCTTCCTTTCTCTTTTCTTCTCCTCGTTAAAGTATTTAAGCAGACATGTTTGTTTCCTGGATACTGCTTAAATATGACACGCGCAAGAATTTTCAATGTGCATGATTAAACGGCAAAAAATTGAACAATTGGGAAACTGAAGCAAGAACGAGACTGGTCCTGGCCTGACTTGCTAAGTCCAATTTGTGGGCTGTTTGATAAAAAAAAGGAACTAAGTCTGAAGTGTAGAAACCTGCAGCATAGCTACAGACTGATTTGATAAAGAGTCAAGATATGTCCCGACTGGGACATAAAAATGTTCAATCTGGCAAAACGTTCAAACTGGTATATAAGAAGCTAAGTTGAAGCTTCGGACTAACATGCGGCAAAACAGACCCGTTCTTTTCTTGGTGCAAAAAAGCTGAAGTTCTAGCTCGGTGTAAAACGAGATAAGTCTCAACTTGGTCCAAAAAAAGCTAAATCCAAGCTGTTTAGTTTTGACGAAGTGATGCAAAAACTAGATTAGTCACGGGTCAGTGTAAAAAAAATGATCTAGGTCCCTATTCGGCATATCAACGAGCCCAATCCTGACTTGGTCCAAAGACAAGTTCTGATTTGGTATAAAACTGGAATCAGTCCAAGTTCTGCTTACTCCTACCTTTTCCCCATACCAAGCTTTTTAGCAAAGTTGTGAGCAGGACGAATCTTGTTTACATAGGAAATTTTCAGTCAGATCAAAAAATATTGCTTACAAAAATGTAGATGTTGATCCTTAAATTTTGCAATGCCGCTCATTTTCTCTGTCTTGGATTCTAGCAGTCTAAGGTCTGGTATGAATTCACCAACGTTAAACCTGTCTATGATCCAAATGACAAACTAATTTAGTGTGATGTATTTTAATGGATTTATAATTTTCAAATGCTTAAAATGAATCTAAAATTTATTAGACTTAGTGAAGGTCGTTCTCTTGTATGGTACACCGAATAAGCACGTTAAAGATATTGCTGCTGTTTACGATAATTGTATTGCTGCGGTTGAAATACGGTGTGAGGTTAGTGGTCCACTCGTTTTTGAATAAGGACTTAAGCAGGGTTGCTTCTTATCTATGTTTACATGGGTTTCATTTGATTAACGTCGTCCTCAGGGGACTATACGGAACAGGGTTTCAAATGAGACGGTTAAACTCTCTGAGACTTAGCTTCTTAAATTATGCCGATAATTTGATTGCGCTATGTAAAGATTGGCAACATAAATGAGTTTCGAGTGGTTTAGAGAGTTCAGGGTGCGAGAATATGTTTGCAAAGTTCTTTAGGAAAAATACGTCACTAAAACTAGAGTTAATGGAGAATAAAGTGGCAATATTAAGTGCAACGCATTCATTCAAGAAGATGGATTGAGTTGATTGGTTAGCATTATTGTAAAAGGTAGTAAAGATGTAAAATTAAGATAACCATGGCAAAGAATTTTTTGCGGTTGAAGAAGGTTGGATGAAAAGTAAGATAAGTCTTCGAAGTAATATCAGGATATTGAGATATGGGCGCTTCGAAAGGTTGAGGGAAATGTGCTAGGTGTTTTTCAGGGGAATAAGTCTGAAGACAGTTTTATGCTATGGTTCAACAAATTTTACGTAGAAAATAAGCTGTACGAAAAATATGAACCCATCTTACTTTCAAGAACCGTAATGAAAAAAAGGTTAAGATTTTTTTTTTGTCATCAGAAAATGTGCTTTTTGTTCATCCATCTGGGTTCACATAAAAAACAGGACTTTATCGAATGAAGGGGAATATAGAGCTACACGAAGAAGAATGCATTAATATCAATAAGAGTTCAAAAAATTCGAAGGAAGTCGGTAGTTTATGGTATAGAGTAAAGAGCAAAGCTTTGAATAGGTTGGGGTGGTTCGCTATGTACTTGTTTGCAGCTATTGCTGCAACCATGAAATTTAAGTATCTTCAGGCCCGACCAGTAAAAGCTTTCCCAATTTTAAATATATTAGACAGAAGGATAAGTTGCTATTTTTTTAGAAAAAGGGGGGAAGGAGGAATGGTTTTGCACTAAATCAGTATAAAATAAAATACACTTTTATAGGAATTATTCAAAGACTATTCCATTTTAACCAAATACTTACACTTCCAAAAAAACGGGCTAATTTACATTTTCTAGTTATATTGTTGAATTAAGGAGACTTGGGTTGAGTTGGGTTGAGTTGAATGGGGGTTGACTTGAATGAAGTTTGAATTGCAAAGGAGTTAAGTTGAATGGGGTTGAGTTAAATAGGGGATTGAAGTAAACGGGGCTTGAGTCGTCTGACGGTTGAGTTGAATAAGGATTGAGTTAAATGTGTTGAGTTGAACAAGGTTTAGTTTAACCCTGTAGAAATACAGTTACATAGAAATTACCCAATGAATAAAGGCTATTCCATTCAAACTAAATACTTACACTTCCGAAAAACCGGGCTAATTTACATTTTCTAGTTATATTGTTATATTATCTAGTTATATTATCTAGTTATATTGAAAACCAATTCAAGGAGACTTGAATTGAGTGAGGTTGAGTTGAATGGGGGTTTGATTGCATGGTGGCTGAGTCGAATGAGATTTGAATTGCAAAGAGGTTACTTTGAACGGGGTTGAGGTAAACTGGGGATTGAATTCAACCGGCGTTGAGTTGCCTGAGGGTTAAGTTGAACGAGAATTGAGTTAAATGGGTTGTGTTGAACAGGGTTTAGTTACACAGGGGTTCGGTTGCGCAGAAATCTTGTGTGCATGTAGCTTGATTCCCGTTAAACTCAATCCATTTAACCCTAACCCTCATTTAATTCAACCACCCATGAATAAAACCCTCATTAAACTCAACATGCTCCACCCCTGTGCAGCTCAATCTCCGGTGAACTCAACCCTCATTCAACTCATCCCTCGTGCAATTCCACCCTCATTTTACTAAGACAAAATTTTGAGGAATATTGAAACTGTATTGAACGAAATTGAAATACACTCTGCTCATACAGGCTGTCAAGAGGACGTACCAGCAATGTTTTAGGAACGGTTGATGGTATTAAGCTGAAACTTTCATTCTGTGTCGAAGGGGATGGTGAAGAAAACCAAAGATGCTTTTTGCAAACCACTGCTAATGGTACGAATGCTACTACAACTGTTGCCACTAGACAAGCTAAGGGTGCTAAGGTCAAGCTTTCAAGAAATATTTAGGTGGGTGTTGAACTAAATCAAAACGAGCTTGTGATCATGTATCTTGTCGGAAGTGTGACAAAGCAATATCTCAAGAATGGCTTGCATTATTAAATTAGACCTTTCAGGGTAAGTTGTGGCGGATTTTGAACTAGCCAGAAGAGTCACTATGTGTATACTGTTAATACTACTACTACGGTTAATGTAACTAATGACACAAAGGACCTTGATGTAAAAAATTTTGAGAATGTTGAGGGGGTGTTTCAATTAAACGAAAAGACTGTATACATGTAGGTTTTCAAAAGGACATATGAGCAATAGCATAGGCAGCGCTGCTCTATCATAGCTAGTAACACCATTGAAACTTTAAAGGGACTAATTTGATTGGAAGTTACAAGTTCTAGTACCCTTTTTAAGAGTCAAAAGCGATTGGGGACAAGCAGCCCTCCTATTTATCCCATAATTTTCTAAGTTCTTCCAATCAAAATTTTAAGATGCGCCATTTTGTTGGAAACGGTCCAGTAACTGTATCCCTTATCTCTATACATGTTCGGAATACCAACCCCCACAGTTATGCAAAGTGCCCATTTTACTTTTGAACTAAATCTTGCTTTAAAACTAAATCCAAAGGTGGTGTTTTTATGCTGGTTGCCAATAAGACATCTCGACAATATACCGAGAACGACTGAGGCTTTAAAGTTGAAACTTTCAGGCCTGCTACTATATAAGTGTATCCAGGTTGTCAAAGAGCATAGACATAATTTTTTGGGAATGATATTAAGTTTATTTTTCAAGTGAATTAGAAGAGGCATAAAACTAAATTAAACAATATCATTTGTCTCAAAATTTTCAAAATGGTGCATGCTGATAAAAATTATTGAGAAGTTTCCCCAGCATACAGTTAACAAGCTTAACTAAGGATTCTTAGAGAAAAAAATGTATAAAATATCATTTTCTTCTTCCGTTAAAAAAAGACTATGTCAATAACAACGAAAAAAATTAATTTTGAAAATAATTTTCGAAAATAAATTTTCCACAAAATAAGTTTTTCAGAGAAAAGTAGAGAACTCCATTAAACCAAAAGTGAACAAAAATAAAATCAAATAATCTACCAAGCGTAAAACTACTTAAAATTATTATCACTAAATAAATTGAACCAAACAAGAAAATACAATAAATACCCATGTTAAACTCAAAACTAACAGAAATTAACATGACTAGGGCTGACAACCCCAATACATTCGGCGTTGATTTATTAAGTTAATTTTTGATTTATTAAAGTTAAAAAGTAAAAACATTGAAAGGATAAAGGATAATGGGTTTTTAATCTTCTGATTTCCTTGTTTGAAGATTTCAAGATTTCACTCTCTAAAAACAAGAAGTTCTGTAAAAGCAGTCAAAAATAGCTTAGTCTTGGTATAAGTTCAGGCGATCACCTTGTTGTATCGAGTGGATTTGACTGTAGAAAGAATTTCTTCCTAATTCATTTACAAAAGAATAGGCAACTAACCCCTTCCAACGCCCACCATTTCTCATTACACATCGAAACAAAATTTTGAGATAGCCATTTTGTTCAACGCAATTGAAAAGTCCGGAAAATATGTCTTTGAGGATGACAACCCTCCCCCAGAGCCCTCAGGGCAATAGTCGTAAGGGGGCATATACGGTATGGACAGAAAGGGTTATTGCATAAACTTCGGAAGGGCTCATTGGATTGTTAATCAGAAGTTTTAGCGCCATTTCTGAGATTCGAAGTGATCAGAAGGTGGGACCCCCATTCCCCTACACACCTCGTATTTTTGTCAAAATGTACCTAATAAAAATTTTGAGGCGCCCATTTGTTGTCTTAGAAACTTCGAAAAAAGTTCATTTGATTGGACATTGAAAGGGTTAGTCCCCTTTTTGATAGTCAAGAGTGATTGGAGGGCAACCAACCCCCTCCCACACCCACCATTTCTCCAAACACATCTGATCAAAATTTTGAGATAGCCGTTTTGTTCACCATAGTTAAAAGTTCTGCAAATTATATCTTTGATAACCCTCATACTTTCTCAAGACCTAAACATAATTTGGACTTTACTGAAAACAAAATATATTTAAAACGTTTTCACTTCCGTTCTACTTGTTTAAAATATTTTACTAGATATATGAAGGAACAAGTCCTTCTCGTTGCACTCCAATTACAGCGTGAGTTTCTGGTGCCCTTCTTAAGAGTAACAAGAGATTGAATGGCAAGCAGCCCTTTTCTCAAGCCGATTCATTTTCGAAACAAAACCAATCAAAACTTTGTTACAGCTGTTTTGTTCATCATAGTAGAACGGTCCAGCAACTATGTCTTTAGGGATATAAACCACGTAAACCCCTTACAATTATGCAATTAGCCCATTATGCTTTAAGTTGAAAGTTCTTTCAGGACTTTCAACTGCGCTTTTTACTGAAAACAAAATAAGTTTGAAACGTTTTTACCTTTCTTGCTTTCATAAATTTTTTTTATCAAAACCTTAAGGAACAAATGTCAGCATATGTCAATTAAACTGACAATCCATGGTCTTTTTTTTTCTTTTTTTTTTCAGTAAAGAATAAATTGTGTTCTGGTCTTGAGAAGGCATAAGGGTTATCAGCACTACTCATATTAATTCTTGCTCGTTTTGAGCTTGAATCGGCTTTTTATTGTAATTTCTGTTCGTTTTCAATTTCATTTATTTATTGATAGTGATTTGTGGTAGTTTTGCGCTTGAAAGGTTATTTGACTCAATTTTTGCTCATTTTTAACTTAATAGAGCTCTTTACTTTCCTTTGAAAAACCTTTACTGTGGAAAAAAATTGAATTAATTTCTAAAAATGGGAGGGGATGAATATTATTACTTTAAAACAGTACAAAATAAATAACACTTACATAAGAGTTAACCAATGATTAAAGATCATTTCATTCGATTCAGCTCTTGTGACCTCTAGTAAAACAAACTAGATTACATTTGCTAGTTTTATTGTTTATTTGACGACCATTGATGTGAATGAAGTTAAATGGCAAAAAAGTCTTATTGAATCGGGACTGAGTTAAATGAGGCTGGGTCAAACAGGGCTGATTTCCATGAGGGTTAAGTTAAATGAACAATGAATTGCATGGGGGTTGAGTTGAATGGGATTTCAGCTAAACCCAAGTTGTTTCAGGTAGAAATTAAGTTAAACACGGGTTGAGTTAAATTGGGTTCTTGATAAACATAGGATGGATTGAACAAGGGTTAAATTAATTATATTGAGCTGCGCATGGTTACGCTAATCGAGAGTTCTTTTGCATTAGAACCCTATGTGCCACAATAGGCATGCAGGACTAGTAATCAAGCGTGAATTCTCTATGCCAAAATCCTCTTAAAGCCCGACTTGGAAGTGCCTGAGTATACTCCCTGCCAAAAAATAGCAAGCTAAAACTGGGGCTTCAACGCTCCCTAATTACACCAAATTGTAATCTTATGGTATTTGTCATCCCTTATCAGATTGTAAAATGATAAGGTACGTAGTAAATACAAAAACAAAGAACTTACTCTATTCTCTTTCAGATCAATCATAGAAATAATACCAACAACAATATCTGATTTGTATAAAAAGCCAAGTGCGTTGAGAAAAATAACCAATTAGAGGTATCCAAGGGTTTGTGGTTATAGTCACTCTAAATAGTGTTTGGATGGAACGGCAATTAATTTGATCAGGTTAATTAATAAACTGTTTAGTTTGAACCCCCTGGGGACGTTTAAAGTCCAAACACTGAATTTTGATTAAACAGCCAAACCAAACCGTGAAAGGCGACTCAGATTTGCAATTTAGAATGGTGTGTCGCGGAATCATAATAAATCTACGAAAAAAGTTATTTAAAATAACTGGATATCTCACATCACCCATCAATATAATTCATTTGATGGTTGTGGTGCTAGTCAACGCACTTTAAGGACTGAAGAAGAAAATTAAAGAATTATAAGAATATTTTCCTCACAAGTTTCCGAGATTGACTTAAAAGACAAGAAAAAGATGAAATGGTAAAACTAGTGACATTTATGTTTGGACAGCTTAGGAATAAAGATTTGCCTATTCTGGAATATATCTTAAGGTAAAAAGTGCTGCATATTAAAAAAAAAAATTAAAGGCGGTGGCGCAACTTTTACATCCAACGGAAGCCAGCTAAACATGAAAAACCCCATGTAGGATCAGTCAGTTGCACATCACTGTCCTGGAGATCTATCATAAAATTATGAGAGACGGAACTATTTAAAAATAATCTTCAAACTTTCATTGAGGCTGGGAGCATAACAAAAGATCAAATATTTTATTGTGAGGAAACAGGACTTGATTGTAAATGCTACCGAGCAAAAACGTCATAAAAGAAACTAAAATAGCAGACACAGGGTGCAGATGTAGAAAGGACAGGGCTATTAGTCTTGTCTGCAGTAACGCTGCGTCAAGCCTCAAAATGGAATTGAAAATATATGCCGATAGTTATCAATGTTTGTACAAGACATCAAGCTGGTCAAGATTTGATTCAGAATTGAAAAACTATAACTGCAAGAGGCGTGACAGTGTTGCATTATCGTCATCTAGCATCATTTTGAGAAGAAATGGCAGCAAATTCTTTAAATTCAGATGAAAGGCTTGATATTATTTTAGGTTAGCATTTAGCTGTGAGGGTTCCAAAATGTTTCTTTTTATTTTAAAATGTGAAATAATTTACCAGATCTTGCATTCAAAATAACAGTATTACTTTGGTTTCTTACTGGATTAGTAGCTAGGAGAGTCATTTAAGGGGGGGGGGCATTTGCCCCCTCAATAATTTAGAAACAATAACTATAATATAGCCTATGCCACTTGACTATCCGGATATGGACCCCAACCCCTCAATAAAAATGCTGGACCTATGTGTGCATGATTGTTTTCTGTGTGCCCATGCCCTTTGACTATCCAGATATGGACCCCTTCAGTAAAATGCAGGAGCTACTCTCCTGCTAGTACTCTACACCTATCACATTGGCTCACTTATGTTGACTTAAATAACTATGGCTTCAATACTCCCTAATTATACAAAATTGTAATCTTGTGGTAGGCCTATTTGTCACCCTTGTCAGATTGTAGGGCAATAAGGTATGTAGTAAATCCAAAAACAAAGAACTTACTTGGTAAAATTCTAGTTAAGTGACTCCTTGCTATTTTGGAAAGGGGTTAGGTTAGGAAAATAAATTTTTGGGGATGGGTCTACAGGCTAAAGTATATCCCAGGAAGGTATTTTAAAGTACCCACCTCTACTCCTTCTCCCTCTAGAGGGCCCTGAAATTCCCCTACATGACAAGTCTATACCTATTGGAATTTTAACAAGACAACATTTTACCTTAATTTTCAGTTAACAGTTTCTTTTTCTCTACCTTTAGTTCTGAAAATAAAATTCCTGTTATTTGAGTAGAATTCTGAGCCATATCAATGTTTTTTTTTCAAAATTTAGAAAATGTATTTGCATATCTTTAAAACTTATAAATTTGGATTGAGCAAAGTTGTGAAGCTGAAAACAATTTTGTTATACTTCATTACCTTAAATTACCTTAAATTACCTTAAATCGCACTGTCCGGCGAATAAGGTTGGGTGAACATCCTGTAGATTCGCCGGTTGAGTGATGGAGGTGGAAGTGCGTTGTCTAGTTCCGTTGAGTAGATCCACTGGCCTCCCAGTGTAGTTTCCACTCCATCGCTGCCCAGTCTCGGTCAATTGCTTTTTTGAAGTTGTCAACAGTTTTGGACTGAACTGTTTCTTCACTAAGGGAATTCCACAGTGGAACAGCACGAGTTGAGAAGAAGTTGGAACGTTCTCTCCGTGAGCTTCTTTGTTGCTGGAGCTTCTTGGTGTGGCCCCGGGTGTGGCTAGAGAGCGACTTATTAAAAAGCCCTGGTGTGACACCATTCTCCAGCAGCTTGTGGGTCAGGATTGCATCTCCGCGTTTCCTCCTGTACGTCAGGGTTGGGAGCTTGAGTTTCTTGAGGCGTTCAGGGTACGAGAGGTTCTTACATTTGGTTGGTAGTTTTGTAGCCCTCCGCTGAACGCTCTCAAGGATCATCTTGTCCACGACATAGTGGGGAACGGCAAGAGAGACTCCGTACTCAAGTTGCGGTCTGACCAGTCCTGTATATAGCTTCCTGATTGTCCTGGGAGATCTACTGGTGATATTACGTCTGATGAGACCAAGGGACCTGTTGCCTTTTGCAGCTAGGTATTTGCTGTGACTATGGAATTTCATTTTGTCATCAACAATGACCCCAAGGTCTCTTTCTTCGGTGACAGTTTCCAAAGTTATGAGCTTCCCAGTACGATCTGTCATTGTATATGTCATTCCTGGGTTCTTAGGGCCAAGATGTAGGACTTTGCACTTTTCAGCATTAAACTCGAGGGACCAGGAAGAGGACCAGTTGTTGAGGGTGTGCAGATCTGCCTGCAGAGCTGCGCACTGTTGGTTGTTTGCGACTGGGCCAAACAATTTCGAGTCGTCTGCAAACAGTTTAAGGTCATTTTGCACTGACTGGGCTGAGTCATTGATGAACATGTTGAAGAGGGTAGGTCCCAGTTTAGTTCCTTGCGGAACTCCGCTGAGCACTGGAGTTGGGTTTGACATGATTTGATTCCCCTCCTCATCATACATCATCACCCTCTGTATTCTATCCTTGAGAAACTGGATAATCCATTCTCTTACATCTTGGTGGAGTTGATAGAACTCTAGTTTCCTTTCCAGGTACGAGTGTACTACCTTCTCGAAAGCTTTGGCTTGGTCCAGCAAGAGTACGTCAACTGGAAGGCCTTCCTCAATCATCTTGGTGATTATGTCATATGATTGAATTAGGTTTGTCTCCACAGAGCGACCCTTCCTGAAACCATGTTGTCCATCGTATAACAGGCTGTTAGTTTCCAGATGTGCAACGATTGCATCATTTAAGACGCCTTCCATGACTTTTGATGGGACAGAAGTCAGGCTGATGGGTCTGTAATTCTGTGGTTTATCTTTCTGTCCTTTTTTGAAAACTGGCATGACATTTGCTGTTTTCCAGTCAGAGGGAATAGTTTTGGAAGCTATTGACATCTGGAATATTCTTGTCAGGGGTTCCGCTATTTCAGCTGCGGTCTCCTTCAGCAACCTAGGATGGATGCCATCGGGTCCCTTTGCCTTGGATGGGTCCAAAGTTTTTAGGCGCTTGTAAGTATCACAAGCTGTGAACTGGATCGATGGCATAGGGTGTTTGATGTGGGTGGTTGGCATATCCGGTGGGGGGCATCCAGGGTCTTTAGAGAAATTTGACGAGAAGCATTGATTGAGGGTATCTGCCATTACCAATGGGTCGGTTATTTTGGTTCCATCGCTGGAGGTAAAATGATGGATCGACCTGCGGCTTGGGTTGTTTGAAGTGACATATCTCCAAAACTTTTTTGGATTGGTTTTTGCCTCTAGTGCTATCGACTCCTCATATCTTATGGTTGCTTTTCTGGTCGCATTTCTCAGTTTGTTCCTGGCCTTTTTGTACTGCTCTAGATGGGCTGCACTCTCACAATTTTTATACTTTTTCCAAGCTTTCTTTTTCTTATTAATGACTTTTTTTAGCTGTGGTGACATATACGGAAGGGTTCTGGGACGTTCTGAGAAGTAAGTTTTCGTATGCTTCAACTCAAGACTCAGTAGTATGTCCTTGAAAAGCTCCCAGGATGCTTCAGTGTCTTGTTGCAAGGAGTTTTCCCATTCAATCTCTTGTAGGTCCTGGCGTATTTTCTTGTAATCAACAAACGTTCGTTTGATTTTGTTGGTTGGTATCTGATTCAAGATTATTGCACTCAGGATACAAAGATGGTCGCTTGCTCCAAGGGGGGGTAAGTTTGCTGTTGACATAATTTTTTCGGGGTTGTTTGACAGAACGAGATCAAGGAGAGATGGAGTTTGATGATCTCTATGTCTGGTAGGGAACTCAACTGTCTGGACCAGCAGGTTATCAGCAAAGGCTTCAAGAGTTGGATTGGTATAGTTGTTTTGAAGAGTAAAGCCTAAACCATCGACCCACCTGGTGTCCGGCATGTTAAAGTCTCCTGTGATGATGACATTTTTGGGGTTACATATTGTCATTTCATTTATAATATTTGCCACATACTGAAATGATTCTTCGGAGCTGGGGGGGGAAGGGCTACGGTAAATCACACCAATTCTAAACTTTTCAGACCCTACTGTCAATTCAACCAGGATAGACTCTACCCAAAAATAATTGGCACTTGTGAAAAGGTCAAAGTTATTTACCTTCAAGGCTGACTTGATGTATATGGCAACTCCTCTCCTCACATTGGGTCTGTCCAGATTCGAAATGACTGTGTATCCTGGTATCTGAATATGGCTATCCTCCAGTCTATTTTGAGAGTTTTTTGGGCAAATTTCACTTAAGCACACAACGTCTATATCTTCGTGAGCCAGCAACACTTTTAGCTCATTCAGCTTGTTTGGCAAGGAGTCAATGTTTGTTGACAACACTTTCATCACTTGTTTCTGTCTGCTTCTTCTTCTTCCTGAGCCCGCTGGAACTAGCACGTCATCGTTGGATGACGGACTTTCGTCTGCTTCGCTAGATGCTGCGTCAGTTGAATAAGAATCTGGCGAGTTGTATTCCGATTCAACAGAAAGAACGCAGCTAGTGTCAGATTTGGCAGTTTCAAAACTGCATTCCGATGAATGTTCTTGAGCTGATATGGAACTACTATATAATACACTGTTAAATGACACTAAACTACTATTTACATGTCTTTCGTCTGGCTGTGCATCCAGTGCTCCATCGCTCCCAATGCTGGGGGTGGAGCTCGCTGACCGTTTTTTGAGACGACTTTGCCGTTCCGTACTCCGAGGTCAGTCTCACCGTTTGCAATCCGTCTTTTAAGTTCCTCTGTAGCGCTCTTACGTTTAGCTCTGTCCTCTCGGGACTCATCGCTGTGGAACTGTATGTCTGCTTTCAGCTCGACGGATTTTTTCAAGATCTTTACCTTGGTGGCAATGTCTGTAACACTAAAAAGAATCGGGGGAGGGCGGTGTGGGACTTGCTGGGTGGGTGGTTTGTTTGCACCGAGTCTTTTCAGGTTCAGAATTTTGACGCCGGGGAGACTATAATCTGAGGCTAGGTGCTGGATCACAAAGTTTGTATCATCGTCTGTAGGTGAGACACCGTAAGCGATGAGGTTCAGTTTCCTGCGTTGTCTGTCCCTATCCTGCCTCATCACTTTTAGGACTTGGTCCTCTAGGTCAGTACCAACTCTTCCCTCCGCGACTAGTTTAGAGATTCTGCTATCGACATCAGCAACAGAACACTTAGATGCCATGTCTCTTTCAATGTTGGAGATCCGATCACTGAGTGGGTTTACTGCCTCGCTTATTTCTTTTGTGATACTGTCCTTAAATAAGTCGAACGAATCATCAAACTTTTTTGCGATTCGATCTTCAAACTCGGAAAGGAGGGTTTTTACTTGGTTACCAATGTTACTTTGATTGGACGACTGCGGTGCCCTGAGTTTGCACACTGGGCATACCCACTGGCAACCAATTCGCCTTGTCATCTTTGTGAAAAGATTGTACTCAGCTAGGGGCATCTCCAAACACTTTATACATAGCCAATTTTCACAAGAATCACATTCAAGGGCAGATGAGTTAGGGTCTAATGCTACCGCGCACGCTGAGCATTTGTCTTGGCCTTTAATCGGACTGTCTTTCTTCCGCTTAGATGACTGCGATGCCATCTGTGGTTCTTTCTCGAAAAGTCTGTAATTAATTCGTACTCGTACGCAGATGAGAGTGTCAAGTTTGTGGGCACGGATTCAGAACTTGGGGGACCTGTGGGAAGCGCGGATACTCAAATCACCTATCCCCAGCAGTTTAAGGATGGATATCCCGCCGGTACCAATACGGCTCTTCGTGTTTGTTATCGCTCTCTTCTGCACAGGTTTCCCCAAATGCAGAAAATAAACGATTCAACTTACGTAATCTGTGGCTTTATCAAAAAAAAAATAAATACTTCGCAAATGTATTGTGGCAACACTGTATAGGTAGATAAGGAAGAACGGGAAGATGCGCAATTCCCTGGAGAATTGAAAACAAAATGAATTGCCCAAAAGTCTAAATATATCAGTCACAGCACTGAGGTAAGTCCCTTAAATCAACACCTAGGGTAACACAAGACCAAGGAAAATACAAAAAACAAAGAAAAACAGTTTTATCTCACAGTTTAATACATATATATCCAGGGTTCAAATTTATTCAGCCACATGGATTTGTTATTGTTATCATGGAATCAGAAGATCTATTTTGCAAGATTTCACTTTTATAACACACATATTTTTAAAGGTCATCAAAGGTCAGTGCCCTCTAGAGGGTGAAGGAGTAGAGTTAGGCACTTCTAAATACCTTTTCAGGACATACTTTAGCCTGTAGACCCATCCCTGAAAGTTTCATTTTCCTAACCTAACCCATTTCCAAGATAGCAAGAAGTCAGTTAACTAGAATTTTACCACTTACTCTATTCTCCTTCAAATCTAGCATATTAATAGGCTCATACAAATAACCTCTGATTTGTACAAAAAGCCAAGTCCTTAGAAAAAAAATGACTAATTAGAGGTATCCATAGTTTGTGGTTGTGATCAATATAAATGGTACTTCAAGGGAATGACAAATGATGTGGTGAAATTAATCAATAAACTGTTTAGTTTGAACCTCCTAAGGATGGTGACTCATACATTTACCATCCAAACACTGAATTAGCCAAACCAAGCTATGAAAGGCAACTCAGGTTTGCAATTCAGAATGGTTTGTCACATAATCATAAGAAATCTATGAAAATAGTTATCTAAAGTAACTGGATGTCATACAGCACCCAGTAGTACAATTGATTTGATTACTATGATGCTAGTCAATGCACTGTAGACTAGAGAAGAAAATAACAGAATTAAAAAAACACTTTCTCAGAAGCTTCTGAGATTGACTTAAAGACAAGAAAAAAATGAAATAATGAAACTAGTGACACCTTGTATATTAAGTTTGCATGGCTTAGGAATAAAGGTTTGCCTGTTCTGGAATTTGTCTTAAAATAAAGGAACTGCTTAAAAAAAAGTGAAGGTGGTGGTGCAAATTTTACATCCAATAGAGGCTAGCAAAACATTGAAAATCCCATGCAGAATTGGTCAATTGCATATCCATGTTCAAAGGCTATCATCAAATTGTGAAAGACATAGCTGTTTAAAATTAATCTTCAAATTTTTGTCAAAGCTGGGAGCATAACAAAAGGTCAAAAGTTTAATTTTGATGAAACAGTACTTGATTGTAAAATGCCACAAAGCAACACCTTATTAAAGAAATTGAAGTAGCAGACCCAGGGTATAGATGTAGAACAGACAGGGCTACCATTCTGGCCTGCAGTAATGCTGCCTTAAACTTCAAAATGGAACTAACAATTTATGCTACTGGCTATCAATGTTTGTTCAAGACATCAAGCTGGTCAAGATTTGATTCAGAAATGAAAAACAAACTCCAAGAGGTATGACAGTGTTGCATTATCATCATCTAGCATTATTTTGAGAAGAAATGGCAGCAAATTCTATAAACTCAGATGAAATGCAACCTCTTGGCTGGTCAAGTCAACTTTCTCAAAGCTCACCTGAGGGGTCATTGAATAATACAATGGTGGAAGTGGTGGGGCGTATGTCATGATACAGGATGATAATGAAAATGAATTTCAAGAGGTCCTATCAAGAAACTCAAAAAAAAGAAAAAAAATTTCTCCAATCAAAAATACTATCCCTCCTCATGATCCAACATTCCCCTTACAAAACCTTGGAATATACTTAAAAATCACTCAAGATACCCCCTTTGAGATAAAAAAGATAGCTCTATTGAGGGTTGTAATCTTCAAAGTGTTAAAATCAATTTTCTCATTAAACATTAACCATGATGGATCTCTGCTAATAGCCCTCCAAGATTCTAAATCAGCAGATATACTACAGAATTCAAAATCTCTTCTTAACATACCAATAAAATCTGTTCTCTGGACCCCAAACCAAAACCCAACTAAAATAGTAGTATACAACATCCCTCCTGAAATCCTATTCAGGATCTAAAAGAAAGGCTCTCTGACAGAACTGGTAACCCAATCCCAGTAGCTGATGTAACCCAATTGGGTGAACCAGATACCAATGGCCAAAAGTTAAGCAAGTCTTTCTTATTCACACTAAGAGAAGTAAATAATAACCTGGATCAGATATTCCTTTTTGGACAAAGGAAACCCTACAAGCCAAAACCTATCCAATGCCAAAAATGTTTAAAACTAGGACTCACAAAACACACATGCAGTGAAACATTACATGAATGCAATTCTTGTAAAAAATCCCACCCCTCTGGAATGACAAATTATAAAAACAATCAGCCAAAATGTATTAACTGCAATGGTTCCCACAATTCTACAAATAAAACTTTATGCCTTGTATATAAAAAACGAGCACTAACACTCCAAATAGCAACAGAAAAAAACATACCTTACCCACTTGCAGCAATGGAAGCAAATGCAGCCCAATCACACCTGATCAAAAACTCTATGAAACCACCCAACCCTCTCACCCACAGACCAACCATTCTACCAAAAACATCACACAATAAGCATCCCCAATAAGACTCCTTCCTCAAAACAACCAAGCTCACACTCCTATAAGAGAGATTCACTGTGGACAAACCATATAGCCTCTGCACATAATGATAGAAGATCAGAATGGCCACCTCTCTTCAGTCTCTGACCTGTTAAGACATATTAAGACCTTTCAATCAAGTAAGGCTTAAACCTGTGTTGCAAGACTAAATGACGAAATAAAAACAATTTTGTCCTGAATGCAGATTACAGGTTACTTCAAATGCAGTCAAATGTGTTAATTGCAGTTCTTGGTTCCATGCAGGGACTGAAAAGTGTGCTATGATAGAAATCACTAGTAGTAACTCCCAGATGTGCCTAGATTGCTCTACTAAGTCTAAGGTAAATTGTACTTCTTCTCAAGTACTTCTTCTCAAGTGCTTTCTATCTCCCCATCTGGAACTTCTCAGACACCCCATACCCCTGTTGAAAGAAGAAGGATTCTTAGCATTCTAAGTGATCTCAGCAGCCCTAAACATTTTCAAGACACTCCGCTCAGCCAGTTTCCTCTATTAACTGAAGAACCAACCGTTTCTAACAAGGCTGGCACTAGTTTGTGTGATCCTACAATTTCCCTTGTCCCTCCCCAGCGCTGAGGCTGTTCTGAAGGGAAAACAAATGCATCTTGCCAAACAATTGACTGTAGCATTGGTAAATCAGTTCAAACAGACACTGTCCCTACACCCTCCATCTTACAACCAGATATTACCAAAATCTTGGTTTTACAAGAAAAGTTAATGGATGCATTAACTTTCATCTCCAATTTTTTGACAATTCACCAAAGTGATCTAGCAAATCAACCCGCATTTAATTCCATTTTGAATGAGGTTAATAACACTTTCATCTCTGACCATAAAAAAGTGTGATGTCCATAAACCAAATGAATATTGATGAAGGACTTAGAGGATTAAATCCAGTGATACCTGTCACAACAAGTGACACAAATCCAGAAATTCTCATTGACCTCAATCCACCCTTGATACAGCCCAATTATAATGGTAACCTTGATTACCACACTACAGATGCTCAAAAACGTGTGGACATTAACAAGGACAATTAATGTGTGGACAATAAGACTGTCTCTTCTGATAATAAACTAAAATTTGCTAATATAATCTTGGCAGGTTCTTGCCAATTAGGAGACAATTGTGTATTTGAACACGTTTTTTCTTCAGCCAAGCTCCAGCCAAAAAGTGTTTTCAAAAATAGAGCTAATGCAAATTACACTAAAAAAAATTAGCTCAGTGATTTTCAACCAAGTGCATCAACAAAGCTCCAACAACAAAAAATGTGATATGCAAACATTTTAATCATAATTGTTGTAAATTTAGTAAGCAGTGCAAATTCTTACATATATGTTGTAAATTTTTTTCAGGTAGTTGTGGTTCCATTAAGTGCAGTTCTGACCATGTGAAGCTTTGTCCAGTTTTAGCTTTTAATAACAAATATTGTAGGTTTGCCCATGCACCAAAAGTAGGTGAAGCTAATTCTCCTCCCTGGAGCCCTGTTCCAGTGTCCCTGTCCAAAGATAAAAATTGTAAGAGCCACTCATCTCCCTTCCACCATCCTTTTTTTAATGCACCACACTCAAGCAAAAATTTCTCATCAAAGTTCATCAGGCATAGCTCAAAAATTGACAAACCCTTCTTGATCCTGAACTCTCCTCCCTTATCCTTTGCTACCTCCTCCCCCTCCCCGCATACAGAAGTCCTATTTCCTCCCCCCCTCACAGTATGCTGCCCTATACCCTCCCTACTCTGCCACAAACCAGCAATTTCTTGATGGACATGAATCACTATTCCCAACCAGCCCCCCTTTCCCAGCACCTTACAAAACCCCCACCCCCAACCCATTCATTTTATCCCTCATGCCTACCCTGTCAACGTGACTCAGGTCTGAGACTTTTTGCATTCAGTAATTGTCTTGTAATGAATCCTAATTGTTCTCCTCATGCTTCATCCATATCATTGCCTGTCCCCCCACCCCCAAATCCCCAAGACAATTCCTTCTCTTACTCTAATAATTCATCTATTGATGTTGACTCTAATAGTCATCCCATAAAAGTCAAATGTGCTCCCTTGTTCCCTTGTTCTGACTACATTAATTTGGCCCCCGCTAAGAATCCCACCACACTCCCTGTACCCATTTGTAATTTAAATAAAGTTAAGTGTAAAAATGGTACCTTTGCAGGTCGTTTTAAATTTCCCACACTTTTGTTAAGCAATGCTGAAAGTCTTAATTTTGAAAAACTTATTGAATTAGACTCCTTTTCTAAAATATATAGATCAGACATAATTGCTATTACTGAAGTACATGCTCAAAATACACATATGTTAAAAATGAATAATTTCACCCAGTTTATTAAACTCAGACCTGAAACCCACCCACTGGGTAAGAAAGGGGGTGGAATTCTTTTCTTTGTCCATAATGATTTTTATCCTTCAGAAATATTAGTTCCTTGTCTTACTCCCTTTGATGAAATTTTGTGGGTTTGTGTTCAACCTAAGGTCTTACCACGTCCTTTCAATTTGATTGAACTGTGTTGTTTTTACTACTCTCCTGGGCAGAGAGCGGCTGAAAAAATTAATTTTATTGAAAAATTGTATGGCAGTGCTGACTATCTACTATCTAAATACCCAAATGCTAGAATTTTCCTCTTAGGTGATGCAAATGAATTAAAACTTGAGTCTACATGTAATACTTTTAGTCTGAAACAAATTTTAAAAGCCCCTACTACCAAAGGCAATTCTACTCTTGATTTAATATGCACCAATATGTCAAATTTCTACAGACCCATCACCATTCTTCCCCCTCTTGGAGGTAGTTACCACTTTAGCCTACTCCTATCTCCACTAGCTACAGTTAAACATTCCTTTACTATTACTGAAACCGTCTTTAGACCTCTAATTGACTCAGGACTCTGCAATTTTGGCTCTTGGATCACTAGTGAAAATTGGTCCCCTGTGTACCAAACAAATGATGTCAACTTCAAGGCTTTGTCCCTCCAAAATTTATTGAGGAGTAATTATGAAGCCCATTTTCCGGTGAAAAAAAAAATTAAAATATGCTCTACCAATAAACCTTACATTGCTGCGACTTTTAAAAAACTAATAAGGAAAAAAAAATCAATTTGTTCAAGCAAGGACATATCACACAGGCTAATGATCTAAGAAAGTTCCTGAAGAGAAAATTGAGAAAGGCAGCTTCTGAGTATTACAATAGTAAGGTTAAGAATTTGTATTCTAACAAACCCAAACAATGGTACAGGAAAATTAAAGAGATTTGCGGAAAAAACCCTGTTGAAGTTAATTTTCATCTCCCTGAGCCCCCTTACGATTTGAACCTGCATCTTGCGTCCATAGTACAAAGTCTTCCCCCTTTCACTGGCTCAGGTCAAACTATTCCTCCCTCCACCTCTTTCCCCCAAATTTCTCCCTCTGATGTTATAAATAAAATCCGAGAGCTCAAAAAATCAAGTACTTGCCCATTAGACATCCCAATTGACTTGATTAAAGCCTTTTCAGACACAATTGCTGGACCTTTATCTGATATTTTTAACCAAATTACAAAATCTGGTAAATTCCCAAGTTGCTGGAAACTAGGTTTTATAACACCCATCCCAAAGAAATCTTCCAGCCTGACTATAACCAACATGCGTCCTATTACACTCACTCCAGTTTTTTCTAAGCTTTACGAAGGGTTCCTTTGTGACTGGCTTAAAATTAAAATTATACCACACATTGACATCGGACAGTTTGGTAATTTAAGAAAAACCTCCACCACCCATTACCTTGTACACTTGATTCACACGATCCTAAGTGAACTAGAGAAACCAAATGTTTGGCTAAACCTGGTTTTAGTCGACTTCTAAAAAGCGTTTGACTTAGTTGACCACACTATCCTAATTCGTTTACTACATGATAACTTTGAAATTGACCCACTTTTAGTAATTATTGTTATATTGTTCCTTTCAGACAGATCACAAGTTGTAAAATACAAAAATACCTTCTCTAACCCCCTCCCTAGGTACTGTGGAATACCTCAAGGATCCTTATTGGGACCACTATTATTTCTTGTCATGATTAACGAAATTGGCAAGGAATTCCCCCAAAGATGGAAATATGTGGATGACTTGTCAATCCTTGAAGTATGTCATAGGAATATTAAAAGTGACCCCGTTGAAATCCTAACCCAATGTTTGGATGAATCTAAGAATCTAAATATGACAGTAAATCCCACTAAATCACAGATAATGACGATCAACTTCTTGAAATCTACTCCTGCTTTTTGCAACCCGATCCCAAACAAAATGCTAGTGAAACATGTTAAGCTTCTTGGTGTCACAATTTCTAATGATCTTAAGTGGGACACACATGTTTCCAACATTGTTAAACAAGCAAATGTTTCACTATCCATTTTTAAGCTGCTAAACAAATTTAATTGTCCTAAGATACATTCCCTCCGTGTTTACTTATCCTTTATCAGGCCGTTATTGGAATATGCATGTCCAGTCTGGCATTTGCAACTTTCAAATGAACTTAGTGACAAAATCGAGTCAGTCCAAAAGCGTTCGCTCAGGATCATTTACAAAGAAGGCAAAATTCCATACTCCTTCCTCCTGAAAGCTGCACGCATTACCACCTGAAAAGAAAGGAGGGAAAAAATTTGCCTGCTTTTCGCTAAATCAGTCATTTCCAATCCCCGTACTGAGGACTTACTCCCTGATTTTCACAATCCCATTAGACTCCAAACACCCCTGGTCAGCCTCCTTAGCAATCCCAACTTACTCTCCAATCCATGCTGTTACAGAAAGGTTTCGTAAAAGTTTTATACCCTTTATTCTGGAACACCTTAATAATAATTCGTGATTATGTACTTGCAAAATTCCCCTTTTCCTCTATTGCCGTTTTTATTCTTTTTTGGTTTACTGCAATATGTTTGTAATTTGATTGTTAAGTTTACTGATTTGCCCTTTATCTTTGATGATTTCGCTTTTTTAATTCCTTTTAATTTTAAGTGTTTGACTTAATGTACTGTTTTGAATTTTTTTTTTTTTTTCTTAGCTTTTACTGACATATAAAGCGAATTCGGCTCTAAAGAGCTTGTGATAGTCTTTTGAAAATAAATATTATCTTATCTCTTATCTTATCTCTATCAAATAGAAGCAAATCAGAAGTATTATCAGGAATTAATCAAATTATCAACAAAAAGCCAGATGAAAATCCAAATGAATTAACACATAACATGTGCCTTTTTATACTTAATTCTAATGTAGTACAGTCAATGAACCTAGAACAACCACAAAAAGCAAAAATTATAAGCAAATTGGCAAAATCGTACCTACCCAATCACATGCATATCCAAGCAAAAAAAAATCTTGCTCTACTCCTAGCAAAGCTAAACATTGATACACAGCAATATGAAAATTAAAACAACAAAACAGTATATGTCAATAATTCAGTTGAATGTAAGATCACTTTCAGAAAATAAGTTAAATGAACTTTTATCTTTTATGAATAGTAATTCCATTGATATTGCTTGCCTTCAGGAAACCCATTTGACTAATAACCAACAAACAAAGTCTCCAGGATATACAATCCTGAGAAAGGATAGGTCTTCACAGAGAAAAGGAGGTGGCATAGCTATAATTTTAAATAATAATATTAAATTTTGTGGTATTAATTTCCCAGATTTCTCAAATGATTGTAATGTTATTGGTATCAATATCTGGATAAATAATACAAAAAACATACATATTAAGCCTTTATAACCCTAATGGCCAGACTACAGATGCCATGGATTTTTTCACTTACATAACTAATTCTAATATGTTAAAAAACATAATTATCTGCGGGGATTGCAATGCCCACATTCTTCTGTGGGGGGGGGGGGGATAAGCCAGCAAATAAAGCTGGTAAGCTTATTGAAAGCTTGATTTCAAATAATGTCGATTTAGCAATTGCTACCCCTCCTAATCTAAATACATATTTTAACCCCCAAAATGGCAAATTTTCAACTATTGACCTACAAATTGTGTCAATAAATATACTAAATAAAATTTATAAAAAGAAAATTGAAAATTTATGCCCTGACCATTTTGCAATAGTATCCTCTTTAAATGAACCAGCTAATATTCTCCCACATATCCCTAAATATGTCAACACTAAAGCAAATTGGACCATGTTTGAAAATAAGCTTAATGATGAAATTCTAAGTTTCACCCAGAATTCACACACCCCAGTTGTAACAGCTGACGCACATGAGGAAGTTATGACATCTATACTAACTAATACAGCTAATCATGCTATCCCCAAAACATCACCTAAGAAAACAATCCCTAAACACACCCCTAAAGCATGGTGGACAAAAGATTACCAAATTATGTGGAGAATAAAAAATGCAAGTAGGAGATCATACTTAAAAAAAAAAAATCCCCTGCTGCATATTTAACTAAATTACAAGCAGGGGCTAATCTCAAGAGAACAATAATTAATGCTAAATATAATTATTGGAATAATTTTGCAAATAATCTTTCCAGAGAAACATCTGAGTTAATCATACACTGACTTATAAGCAAAATCTGTGGGAAAAAAACATCCCCAAACTAATACATGAGAATACTCATTATGACAATGACATTGAAAAGACAAAACTATTTGCCACCCTTTTCTCAAAAAAGCTAACATCTAAAAATAAAAATATCACTGCTCAAATCTTGACAAATCCAATTTACCAGCCCCAACCTGGTTCAGAGTATATAAACCATCCCTTCTCAATACATGAATTGAATAATGCAATACAACATATCAAGGCCGATGTTACAAGTAGCTATGATAATATACACTCTATATGGATAAAGAATCTTACCCCTTTGTACAAACAGGAGCTCCTAAATTGCTATAACCATGCATGGGCTACATCCACATTCCCTAATATCTGGAAATGTTCATCTCTCCTACAAATTTTAAAGAAAAATAAACCTAAACATGACCCTGAGTCATATAGACCTATAATGATTACCCCTGTGCTGAGAATAGTAATGGAGAAAAGGATTTACCATCGGCTGCTATGGCTTGTTGAGAAGAATAATCTGATATCCATACTCAAACTGACCTCAGGAAACACCACTCATCAACAGATGCTTTCATAGTGTTAACAAATGCAATAAATGAATCCCTATCAAAAAATAATGTCCTAACTGCTGCATTCCTAGACTTTGAAAGAGCATATGATAATGTTGACCACCAGATTCTCTTAGTTAAACTTACAAAGCTTGGAGTACCCCCCAAACTTGTATCCTTCATTGAATCCTTCATAGAAAACCGAAGTTTCATTGTTTGCGTAGGCTCAGCCTCTTCACCCAAAACTTCAATAACCAAAGGCCTTACACTGGGTGCAGTCCTGAGCTGCTTCCTCTTTTCACTATTTCTCTGGGACATGAACCTCCCACATACCAATCTACAGTATGCTGATGATCTGGTATTATGGGCAACTGGCAACACCTTTGAGATTGCACATTCAAAGTTGCAAAATGCACTTTTCCAATTTGAAAAGTTTTCTCAAAAGTCCATTTTACTTATTGCACCCACAAAGTCAAAAATTATCCAATTCCACCATAAGCGAAATCATTCTAATGCAAGGCTAACACTAAATGGAATACTTATTCAAAAGGACAATCAAATTAATTATCTAGGTCTCATACTACTACTCTATACCACATATTACTCTATAGAAAAATAAGAATAGTTAAAAGGCTACTAGCCACACCTTGGGGCTGTAATGAGAAAACACTACTTCAATTTTTTAAATCACATATAAGACCCCATATTGATTATCGCCTCATAGTTTTTGGTGCTTGTGCTAAAACCCATATGCAAAAAAATCGAAACGACTCAAAAGGACATAACCTATCTCATATTTGGTCTTAGGAAACCAACAAATACTAAGTTTCTGCTTACTGAGAGTGG
This sequence comes from Artemia franciscana, assembly GCF_032884065.1. Taxonomy (NCBI): domain Eukaryota; kingdom Metazoa; phylum Arthropoda; class Branchiopoda; order Anostraca; family Artemiidae; genus Artemia; species Artemia franciscana. The sequence goes on along the minus strand of NC_088882.1, from coordinate 19,045,313 downwards.
ACTATCACCAATAAATGAAAGAAGAAGATCTCTACTAATTGAATACCTTACAAAAATCGAAGCCAATGATTCTCATACCCTGCATAACTGGTTAAGAAATCCATCTACGTTTAGAGCATTGCAAATGAATATGTAAATATCCAGAAGAAGTTCCCAGTGCCAGTAAAATCTATTGCACCCACATTCCCCCCCCCCCTTGGAGTTGATCAATCCCCATAATAAAGACTGACTTCTCAAAGTGGACCAAAGAACTTACCCCCATTGCTTTTATTAAGAAAAAATTTGCAGAGCTCAATAATGTTGCATATAAAAACTATTCCCTAATTTTTGTAGATGGGTCCAAAATGAATGAGAAAGTGGCAAGCGGAGCGTTTTTCCCAACCCATAATATTGCTTTAGGCGAGTTATTACACGGTAATGCATCTGTAATGTCTGCCGAGCTAAATGCCATAATCATGGCATTAGATTTCCTCATGGTTAATGAATATATGACTGTTAATATTGAAAATGTTATAATATATTCTGACTCTTTATCCACTCTTGAGCTGCTTTCTTCAGCTTCTCAATACAAGATGGATATTGACACATTTCTTTGTCTTAGGATTATTGATATTCTTGCTTCAAAAGGTATTTTAACTCATTTCCAGTATATTCCAAGCCACCCTGGTCTAATAGGTAACCATAAGGCAGATGAAATAGCAAAAAATGCTTTAAATATTGACCAGCCAAGTGGGAGATTAATCCCCATTAGAGATATTTACTGCTGGAGACTTACAGAGGTACTGATAAATAATAAGAATCCAACCCTATCACCTTTCCCCAGTAAGCACCTTTCCAAGATTTATCATAGAATTCGGTCAGATTCAAATGGGATAAATTTTCAGGCATTTTCGTATCAGATCCCTAATTCAAGTGGTGAAGTTCCCTCCTCCCCCCTTTGTAGGTCATGTAATATTAAAAATGAAACAATAGATCATTGCCTATTTGAATGTAATATGCTGACGTCTGCACAGTATACCCTGCAATGTAAATTGTTAGAATACTTCAAACGCCACAAAATTCCACTAACAGCCAAGAGTTTTGCTGACCATACTTGCACACAGAGCACAGAGCTCAATATATATTCTATTATAATTCAACTGCTATTATCAAAAGATTTACTGCAACTTTTAATTCTTAAAACTCTCTCTACTTTTAACATCAATAAAAGCACCCCTATATACCCTGGTATATTGTATTGATCCTGCCAGTCCTTGATTTACAATAGCATAATCTATAAGGTTGATTGACTTGCCATCATGTGAGTACCATCTTAACTTAATGGCCATTGTATGGCAAAATACTGTATTCGCAACTTGATCATTGAATCTGCAAAATTGTAGCTGTCTATAATCATTGCTATTTTCTTTTTCTATGCCAAGTTTACTAGTGCTCTGATACCATCTATCCCTATTTCTACCAGCCTTAGCATTAAAATTCTGTCTATTTGTTTTTTTTAACTGGCAGTAAAATTCATCTGAGTCATGACTTTTTCTATCAGTTTATTCTACAGGAGCATATACTACTAAAACTGATGCTTTGCACTTTTTAGTTATAAAATGAGCAACTAGAATTGCATTATTAATGCCTTTCCAAACTAAATATGATTCAGAAGCCTTAGTTTTCATCATGACTCCTACTCTCTGGCTGTGTACCTTATCCTTCCTGTCTGAGTAAATACATTCTAGATTGCCTAATTTTATATGTCTTAACTCCTGGAATATGAGTTTTTGAAAATGCTAAGAAGTCCAAATTGCAATTTCCATGTTTCTGAAATCATAGAAATTGCTATGACCTCAGGGAAAGTAATGGGTTCCACCAACACAGGTCAGGTACTAATACATCTCTCACGTCTATGCAAAGCACTTTAGCTAGCTTAGAACCAGACAACAATAAGTCTCTGGGACCTTCAATTGAATAGAGGATATGTGAAATCCATGCCCATCTTCGTCACTACATGGTTTTCCAAACTTTGCAATGTTCACTGTGTGAGCAGTCTACACTGAGTGATGCACCTTTGAATAAACTTTTCACACTGATTGATCCAATGCATTTGTGATTGCTCCTCAAGGGATTTTTGTTTGCACCATGGTTAGCACTTCATGTGTCCAAAGGAACAGCCCTGGTTCCCATTATGGTTTTAGCAGCCATTGCTAGCTGCTTTTAGGTAATCTTAAGCTTAAACAACTCTACACTTAACAAGACAAGAAGTAGTTACTCATGCTCCAGAGGAATGAGTTATAAATTGCAACGTAGACTTGGCGATCTCCAATAAATTTACCTCCCCCAACTACCTTGTGCAATCGTAAATAGCCAAATGCACAAGCTCTTCTGACCACATGGGTGCTGAACTTCAAAAGTAATGAATTACCTTAAAAAATACAAACTTACAAGCTTGTTTCTGCTTGAAAAGGGCAGTGTAAGTCTACCGTCAGAATATACCAATTAACTACATGCTCAGCCCCAAAACAGTCTTCAGGCTTGTTGGGACCAAAGGAAATACAGCCCATAGCTACTTGGTGGAGGGAGGGTCCCTTGGAAAAATTATGGCCTATATATATGTATATATAATTATATGGTTCAAAACAAAAGTTTTTATCTGAGAATATCCAACCCTTTGCTAGTAGGGAATTTTCCCTGCAAGTTTGATGCTTCCTTCCCCCCTTTATTTACCTTGAACCTAATCCCTCCTGTGCAGGTTTTCCTGGATGGAGTCAGTTGTTCTGTTAGTAGAAACTATTAAAGGTATTTAAAAGGTTTGTGTAATACTTAATGGGTGTAATAATGCTCACCTATCATAGCTTATTTTTCATAATCGTTTGTTCTTTATAGGTTGCTGACAAATAGTATTAAATGGTTCAAACATAATTCTGCTTTAAATTTGTCTCTTAGGTGCCTCATAAAATAATCATGAATTTTCTTTTCTAGTAAAAATAACTAATCCCTTAAGTCCAGTTATAGATGGTTTAGAAGTACAAAAGTTTTGTCACCTTGTTTGTAAGTTAGAAGATGGAGCACAACAAGCTACTAAATTGCTTGCATATAGAATACATTCACCTCAAGAAAAAGAAGCTCTCAATTCATTATTTGTAAGTCTTCATACCCTTTGATTTGTAGGCTAATCACATACACTCTCTTTCCTTATTTACTTTAGATTTATTTTAGCTAAAAAAAAATATGAGGAACTCTGGCAAAGATTTGGAGCTTGCTTTTCATTCAAAGAAACCTGTACCATAATCAATAAGAGGTGTCTAGTGTATTAAAAAATAAAATTGGTTAATGAAGCTACTCTTTTGGGGTAGCAGAAATTTCTTAGATTTAAAATAGTTTTCTTTTTTTAACCATACTTCCTAAAACCAGGCACATAAAAAAATATAAACAAAAGTTGCCACCAAAAACAAGTCATCAGATTTTAATAAATAAATCTTAATAGCTTAAAATTAATAAAATCTAATAAACTCTCAATTCATTAAATTTATCATAAAATTTTTTCGATTCATCAGATTCAATGCATGAGTCATACCCTTTGAGCTTATGCTGATATCGCTCTGTTAGACTAGCTCTTTGTCATTTCCTGCCTGGATAAAAAAGGGGAAATATGTTCATAACAGAGGTCAATTTAATTTGTGAGTTTTTGACTTTTAACTCGAATTTTTGACTGGCTATCTTTAACTATAGAATAAATAATCGGTGAATTATATATCTGGCTATAATGTGAGTAGGAAGGCCTATAAATAAAAAATATTCCCGTCTGATCTCTTCTTATCTAGCATTGCAATGGTGACACAGGAGCAACTACTGCCCAAACATAAATCTTTCCCATCATCCCACTAGATTCTTAATTATTTCTGAATGAAGAGTTGTTATAAGGAGGTTTACACAAAATCAAATTGAATCTTTTCTTTGGAATCTTGTTTTTCAAATAGATTTTTGTGCTGGCTTTTGCCAATGTTTTTACTTTTTATTATATTTTACGATCTTAGTCAAGTGTGCTTCATTGTCTTTAGTTGTTTGCCATACTTTCTATCTGTCCATCATTGCATATGTTTATCAAATACTTTTCATGATTTATTGCATTTGTTAGTAATAGGTAATAACATCATACATTTGATTTTTGATTTGTTAAACTGCTATTGTTACCAGTTTTTATTCTGCTCGGTGCAAGGTAGCCTTGAAAAGTTTTTTTTTTTTTTTTTTTTTTTTTTTTTTTGTGGCACTTGGTATTCACCAAGTGACATATAGCAATCGCAAATTCTGTCGGTCTGTCTGTTGGTCCTGGTTTTGCTAGTTTAGGCGCTTCCAAATAAGCTAGGATGATGAAATTTGGCAGGCGTATCAGGAACCAGACCAGATTAAATTAGAAATAGTCGTTTCCCCGATTTGACCATCTGAGGAGAGTAGGGGGATGATTAATTCAGAAAAATTAGAAAAAATGAGGTATGTTTAACTTACAAACGGGGGATCGGATCTTAATGAAATTTTATATTTACAGGATATCGTGTCTCAGAGCTCTTATTTGAAATCCCGACCGGAGCCGGTGACATTGGGGGGGGGGGGGTGAAAGGGGAACCCTAAAATCTTGGAAAACGCTTAGAGTGGAGGGATCAGGATGAAACTTGGTGGGAAAAATCAGAACTAGTCCTAGGTACATGATTGACATCACCGAAATGGATCCACCCTCTTTGGGTGAGTTTGGGGGAGGGTTAATTCTGAAAAATTAGAAACAATTAGGTTGTTTTAACTTACAAAGGAGTGATCGGATCTTAATGAAATTTCATATTTAAAAGGACCTCGTAACTCAGATCTCATATTTGAAATCCCGACTGGATCCAGGATCATTGGGGGAGCTGGGGGGGGGGGGTAATCGGAAATCTTGGAAAAGGCCTAGAGTGGAGAGATCAGGATGAAACTTGGTGGGAAGAACAAGCATAAGTCCAAGATATGTGATTGACTGAACCAGAACGGATCCGTTCTCTTTGGGGGAGTTGGGGGGGGGGGTAATTCGGAAAAATTAGAAAAAATGAGGTATTTGTAGCTTACGAGTGGGTGATTAAATCTTAATGAAATTTGATATTTAGAAGGAGTTTTTGCTTCGGAGCTCTTATTTTAAATCCCGACCTGATCTGGTGACATTGGGGGGGGGAGTTTGAGTGGGAAGGGAAACAGGAAATCTTGGAAAACGTGAAAATCGATGTATCCTTATCTTACGAATGTGTGATCGGATCTTAATAAAACTTGATATATAGAGAGATCTTATGTCTCAGATACTCCATTCAGTTCGCATTGGATCCGGGGACATAGGGGGTTGGAGGGGGAAACAGAAATCTTAGAAACCGGAAATCCTGGAAAATGCTTAGAGTGGAGAGATGGAGATGGAACTTGATGGGAAGAATAAAAACAAGTTCTAGATACGTGAGTGACATAATTGGAACGGATCCGCTCTCTTTGGGGGAGTTGGGGGGTGTGTTAATTCGGAAAAATTAGGAAAATTTGGGTATTTTTAACTTAAGAACGGGTGACTGGATCTTAATGAAATTTTATATTTAATAGGAACTCATGTCTCAGAGCTCTTATTTTAAAGCCTGACCAGATCTCATGACATTTAGGAGAGTTGGAGGGGGAAACCGCAAATCTTGGAAAATGCTTAGAGTAGAGAGATTGGGATGAAACTTGTCGGGTAGAAAAAATATCTTTCCCAATTCTTTTTGGCACAGAAAAAAGATAAATTTAGCAAAACCAGATGATAATAAGTGAAGATAGCCTCTTCATGACACCCCTGTCGGTTGAGCAGATAATACTCACTTCAAAGTAAGTGAGGGAGACCTGGGAGCTAGCTAAAACTACCTAAATGTATAAATAGGTCTTGAAAAAAATTCTTTCACTATTAGCTAACTCAAACATCGGCACTCACACTTAGGATCGGGAAAGAGGCCAGTCCTCCACCCTATCCCTTTTTAAGGCAAAAATAAATGAATGTCGCCATTATCTGACAATGAGGTAGCCCCTCTAAATTTTTCTTAAGCGATGTCTGGGTTTAAATATTTTTACAAAGCTTGTCAGAAAACCCCCTCTAAAGAATATTCCAGAAAATCTCCCAATCACAGTTGAAAATTGTTCCCATGGAAAACTCTCACATGGAGAATTTCTTCCACGTTAGATCCCTACATCCCATGGGAAAATCCTCTAGATAATTCCAATCACTTTTAAAATCTTCCCTGGAAAATATCCATATGTTAAATTTAGTCAGCAAAGGCAAAGTGACAAAAGAATTTCGTGCAGGAACACTGGTAATTTCCCCAGTGTAAACATTCTCCCTGGAAAGCTCACCCCCAGAAAATACCGTGAAAAATTTCCGAGGCAGAAAATTCTCAATCCCCCCCATAAAAATGTCTATATATTTCAAATAATAAACACTACACACAAACAATTAAATTGAGTAACTTCCAGCCTTTTCCCCAGGAATACTCGTAATTTCCCCAGTGTAAAAATTCTCCCTCGAAAGCTCGCCCCCAGAAATTACTATGAAAAATTTCAGAGGCAGAAAATTTCAAATCCCCCCCCCACAACAATGTCTATATAGCCTTCTTCCAAATAATAAATACTATACATAAGCAATTAAATTTTGTAACTTCCAGCCTTTTTCCCAGAAACTGTGGAGGTTCGTTTTATCACCAGATTTATAGTTATTGGACGTTTTAACTATGTTGAACAAAATGACTATAAAGTTCTGATCGGACGACTTCGAATGGGGGGCTTCTTTGCCAGGCTTTTCTCTAACGTTGAGATCAGGTCCAAGTCTTTCATAAATACTCATTTTTTTTTTTGTAATTTGCTAGGCAATTTGGCCGTGATTTTCTTGAATATTTACATGAGCTCCAAGTCTGTCATAAATACTATTTTTTTTTAATTTGCTTGGTAATTTGGCCATGCTTTTCTTGAATACTTACATGAGGTCCAAGTCTTTCATAGATACTCATTTTTTTTGTGATTTGATCGGCAATTTGTCCATTCTTTTCTCTAAGTCTTTCAAGCCTTTGTCTAAGTCTTTCATATATGCTCAGTTCTTTCGCGATTGGTTTGGCAATCGGACATGAATCAGTAATCCTCCTGCTGATAAATCTGCATCTGTTTTGCTTTGTTCTTGCTCAATCAGCGTTTCTTGAGTAGTAGCAGCCTCAGCAGTATTCTTTAGTGCAAAATCTGTACCATTTACCAAAGAATACACAGTCTCTGCAAAAAGTTGACTTTTCATTCTCAATGTAAACATCTGTTTTGCTCGCCCTTCTTCTTTGTGGCTTCTAAATGTGTGGTCATCATTGTAAGTTTTGAAGGCTCTTTGCTTGAATATTTCATTTCGCATTTCCAGCATAAATTCTTCAAATGTAATACTTCCCATATTCTGATCCTTTTCTGTAAAGTACTCTTCTATGCTTTCTAAAAGGATAAGTTCTTACAAGTTTAACGTGTGTACAGCTGTAAAGCAATTTAACAAATGATACAAATTACAAATGAATTTCATTACAAGTTCTAGTGGCACCGCCTACTTTTGAAAATTTTTCCAATTACTACGCAATAAGCGAAAATTTCCCAGCCATAGCGGCTGGCTGTACGACCGAATCTCATTACGTCAGCAAATTACAGGGGAATCTTACGCCTGATTTTTAATTGTCATCTTTCAAAGTTTTGGCTTAAGAAAATTTTTATTCAAGGGGCTATAAGTTTTCAATTTAATATCTTCATATGCGTTTCACAAATAATATTTAATTTTTATCACTGTATACATTTATCGGCTTTTAAGCTTGTAGACTTCAAATCTGAGACTGCGATTTTAATATAACAGTACAACATAAAAATGTACTAAGTAGACTTTTCACAAAAAGTGTTTTATCATCATTGTAGTTAATTTTTTGGATTTCTTGGGCTATTGATTATAAATGCGATAATAAACTGAAATGTAGAAGTCAGAATATGCTACTGCTTTTTTTGGCACTTGGTATTAACCAAGTGACATAGCAATCGCAAATTCTGTCGGTCTGTCTATCGGTCCCGGTTTTGCTACTTTAGGCACTTCCAGGTAAGCTAGGACGATGAAATTTGGCAAGCGTATCAGGGACCGGACCAGATTAAATTAGAAATCGTTTTCCCGATTTGACCATCTGGGGAGAGTGGGGGGCCGGTTAATTCGGAAAAAATAGAAAAAATGAAGTATTTTTAACTTATGAGCAGGTGATGGGATCTTAATGAAATTTGATGTTTGGAATGCTATTGTGTCTCAGAGCTCTTATTTTAAATCCTGACCAGATCTGATGACATTGGGGGGAGTGGGAGGGGGAAACCTAAAATCTTGGAAAACACTTAGAGTGGAGGGATCGGGATAAAACTTGGTGAGAAAAATAGACACTCGTCCTAGATATAGACTCAAGTCCTAGATACATGATTAACATAACCGGAACGGATCTGCTCTCTTTGGGGTAGTTGGGGGGGGGGGTTAATTCTAAAAAAATTTAGAAAAAATGAGATATTTTTAACTTACAAACGGGTGATCGGATTTCAATGAAATTTGATATTTAGAAGGATATCGTGTCTCAAAGCTCTTATTTTAAATCCTTACCGGATCTGGTGACATTGGGGGAGTTTGGCGGGGGAACCTGAAATCATGGAAAACACTTAGATTGGAGGGATCGGGATGAAACTTGTTGGGAAAAATAAGCAGAAGTCTTAGATACGTGATTTACATAATTGGAATGGATCCGCTCTATTGGGGGGGGGGGGGGTTAATTCTGAAAAATTAGAAAAAATGACGTATTTTTAACTTACGAAGGAGTGATCGGATCTTCATGAAGGTTCATATTTAGAAGGACCTCGTAACTCATATCTCTTATTTTAGATCTCAACCGGATCCAGCGTCATTGGGGGGGGGGCATTTGAGGGGGATCGGAAATCTTAGGATTTCCGGAGAGATCAGGATGAAACTAGATGGGAAGAATAAACACCTGTCTAAGATACGTGACTGACATAACCAGACCGGATGTGCTCTCTTTGGTGGAGTTGGGGGGGTGACTTGGAAAAATGAGTTATTTGTAACTTACGAAAGGGTGACCAGATCTTAATGAAATTTGATATTTAGAAGGATCTTGTGCTTTAAAGCTCTAATTTTAAGTTCCGACCAGATCCGGTGATATTGGGGGGAGTTGGAGGGGAAACCGGAATTCTTGGAAAACGTGAAAATTGGAGTATTTTTATCTTACGAATAGGTAATAGGATCTTAATGAAATTTGATATTTAGAAGGAATCCATGTCTAAGAGCTCTTATTTCAAATCCCGACCAGATCTTTTGACATTTGGGGGGTTGGAGGGGGAAATCTTGGAAAATACTTGGAGTGGAGGAATCGGGATGAAGCTTGGTGGATAGAATAAGTAAATGTCCTTGATACTTAATTGACGTAACCGTACTGTATTCGCTCTCTTTGGGGGAGTTGGGGGGGGAGTTTCAGTGATTTGGCGAGTTTGGTGCTTCTGGACGTGCTAGGACGATGAAAATTGGTAGGCATGTCAGGGAGCTGCACAAATTGACTTGATAAAGTCGTTTTCCCAGAATCTTGGAAAACGCTTAGAGTGGAGAGATGGGGATGAAACTTGATGGGAAGAATAAGCACAAGTTCTAGATACGTGATTGACATAATTGGATCGAATCCGCTCTCTTTGGGGGAGTTGGGGTGGGGTTTGTTAATTCGGAAAAATTAGAAAAATTGAGGTATTTTTAACTTAAGAATGGGTGACCGGATCTTAGTGAAATTTGGATTTAGTTGGAACTATGTCTCCGACATCTTATTTTAAAGCCCGAACAGATCTGGTGATATTGGGGGGAGTTGGAGGGATAAACCGCAAATCTTGGAAAACACCTAGAGTGGAGAGATCGGGATGAAACTCGGTGAGTAGAATAAGCAAATGTCGTAGATACTTTTCTACGTAACTGAACCGGATCCGCTCTCTTTGGGAGAGTTAGGGGGGTCAAGTGCTTTGGCGATTTTGGTGCTTCTGGACGTTCTAGGACGATGAAAATTGGTAGGCTTGTCAGGGACCTGCACAAATGGACTTGATAAAGTTGTTTTCCCCAATTCGACTATCTGGGGGCGGAACGGAGTGGAAAAATTTGTAAAAATGAGGTATTTTTAACTTACGAGTGGGTGATCGGATCTTAATGAATTTTGATATTTAGGAGGACTTCGTGTCTCAGAGCTCTTATTTTAAATCCTGACGGCATTAAGCCTCTGATTTCTCGTTTAAATCAATCTGTAGATTCTTAGGGGATCATGCCATAGGAGCTCTTGGCTCTTTGCTCGTCTGACCTCGTCACAAGTGCCATATGAGCTCTTAGCTCTTGTTTTGTTGCTGTTTTTATTTCACAAATATTTCTTCTATAAAGGTACCGTTGCCCGTTTATCATGCACCGTTGACCATTTTATGGAAATAAAACGAAGTTGCTTGTTAGATGGACGTTTTTTTCTCAACCTGTGTTGAGCATTAGTCTATAAATTGTTACCTTTAAAATACCTTTGTGTTTGGATTACCGTTATTTTCTATAAACAAATCTGCAAAAGAGAAAAGTGCTTGGTATTTGTATGTATTTTTTTAGATTGCTTTTTCCCTTTATTGTGCAGTGGTTTAATGTTTGGCACCTTCCACTCTTTGGCACTTGTTGGGTTTTCAACTAGAATTTAAAAGATTTGGTAGGGTTTCTGCCGACACTGTTAAAAAAGTGCTCACCATCGTATTCGAAAAATCGTTTAAATCAAGTGCTTTGTCGCAATCAAGTTTATACAGTATATCAAATACTTGCTCAGCCGTTTCATTACCATCATCATAAATATGTGTTGCACTTACTTTGTGAAAACAATAAAAGCTCCACCCTCTGGCCGAACTACCCAAAACTTCCCTGAAATTTAATTCTCATATAGTTAAAAAGATTGAATTTGCTTGCTTGTTGCTAAAACATTATCTGAACTTAAAAGATTTGTGCCTCAATAACTAATTTACGAACTATTTATTATTTTTATGTTCACCCCTGAAAAATGGAGAATACTAAAAAAAACAATGATTTCAAAAGTCGTTCTGGCTCCTCCTGGAGCCAGTGGTGCCTGACTTGCTTGCAAATGAGACTCTATAAAACTACAGCCCACTTTTATCATTGTATTCTTTCTCCCTACCAAGACAACTTGCAAAATATTTACTATACTAGACTAACTAGAAGAATATTCCAGTGCCCTCTGACTTAAAGAAAATTGTGCTTCGGCAATAGAAGGATATTGTAACTCCTTTGTGCACTTTCTTATGCGTCATTTAGCCAATGATTTTATTCCTTGATTTTCTTTGATTTTTGATTTTTGTATCTAGATATGTTGACCTTGAAATCGCACATGTTACTTTAGATTTTGATTGTTGTTGTTTCTTTTTTATACTTTTTTTGTTGTTTGTTGTTTCTGTTTGTTGTTTTTTTTTTGTTTCTTTTTTTGACATGCTCATGTAACCTTAAAGCTTTCACCGTGAATAAAGATATTGTATTTAATTTTGTTGAAAATATTGCCTTAAAGTTCTCTCTTCCGGGCTTAAAATTAAATATTATATTGATATTTATAATTTAAGTATTATTGTAATGATATATTACTATATTAATATTTTCAGCTTGATTAACCACAACCGTGACTGCAAACAGCACTGCAGGGTCCCCGTAAGGGAAGTACATCCTAGTACAACATTGTACTAGTACACGTCACAACATTGTACTTGATTCTGATTAATGGATAATTGTTCTAGAATCTGTTTGTTTTGGTTAGCTTTTTGGGCTGAAAATCCTCCTCTAGCTAAGGTATCTATTATGGGCTGCCTCACTATTCTAGTATAATCTTTGTAGGTATGAATATATAAAAAGCTGAAGGTATAGACCTGAGGTTTCTCGTTCAGGACATCGACTCATGTTGATAGAAAAGCATCGTACAATGTGGAAAAACATGTAGTGACCAAGATGAGCCAAGGATTACACAAAGCCTTAATTAGCAAAACCTTAATTAACAAAGCCTTAAGCAAGGATTAAAAGCCTTAATATCAGAAAACCCTGCTGTATATGTTTCAAGCGCCTATCTACAAAAATGTTTAATTTTACATTTTTCCCAGAAGAAAGATTAAATATGCATGTTTTCTTTTCCAAGGGGTTATTTTATTGAATCAATAGTTCTAAAAGATCGGTAGGGTGCTTATTCGAACGAAAATTAAAAGTTCTACTGCCCTTTTTAAAACACCAAAAAGATTGTGCCACGAAAAAGTGGTGTTTCTGCCATTTTTTGGTATCAAACTACGATTCTGCCCCAAAGAGGATCAATTTGCTCTCAGTTGAAAACTCTGTGATAGTCAATCTGTTAAAAGTATAAAAAAACTATACATTGAGCTTCTGAGTTGCAGAGGAAGTAATGCCTTACGTTGGCATGTTAGTTCATGAAAAGTCAGTTAGTCTATGCAAGACACATGGTCAACATGGACATTTATCTCAATCCTTGATATAACCAAATTGATTCATTTGATTTTTCGTGAAATTATGTTTATTGATGTATAGTTGCGCCTTGGCTAGTATGAAGTAGGGGTAGTGGATCATTGTCTGGATGGGGGGAGGAGCAAATACCTAAAATAACGCATTTGAATACCCACACTGTCTAACTCCCAATGATCTTTTAAATAAGTATAGAAACAGGTATGGGGTGGGGTTAGGAGTTAATTTGTCATCTGCCTTTATTTAGACTAAACATGAATAAGGGTAATGCAAGGTGATGCATCCCTTTTTATTGCAGAAAAATGTTCCTGAAATTTATTTTAAAGCTTCATTTAGCTAATCTGATTTACTTTACATTTCATAAGATTATAAATAGTAATGTGGAAGAGAGGTGGAGGGCCATTTTGTGTGTGGGGGTGCAGATGCATTAATACGTGTATTTTAATGCCTAAATATCCTTTTTCTCATTGAACCTTTAGATAAATGAAGTTTCAAGGAGGAGGAGGCATGGCAAGTACTATAAGGAGCTTTTATCTTCAGCGATTTTAAATGGTGGTATTTTTGTACAATGTTTCGGTGTATTTAAACATATGTGCACACTGTATTTAAACATCAGAGAACCCTATTGTAAAGGTTGCAATGGCTATAGCCGCGCAGAGGATTATAAGTCAGGCAGGATTTCTATCTGTACGAACAGTAATACACCTTTCTGTCCACCCGGAATTCTGTAGTAAAAGTATCAAGAACTTGTTCAAGAAAACTACTGTTCATGGAAAATCTTTGACTAAATATCCAAATTTTGCCCAAAGTTTTAACGACAATTTAATGTTTTAATTCTTCATCTGAAAAACTGAAATGTGGAACCCTACCAGTCAATTTATGGTAATTGATATATATACAATTTATCAGCCTGTAATCGGGGATCTACAGGGTGAAATATGCTGAAAAATTCAATAAATTAAAAAACAAGTCTGTCCAACTGAAAGTAATGACTACCATTAAAACTAGTAAAAGTATTTACAAACTTTTGTCTCAAACTGTTTTTCCTGGGGCTACACCAGAACTATGGAGTGAAGATTCTTTTTTTCTTCTAATTCATATAAGAAAAGGCATAAAATCTTTTAATCTAAACTATTTATCAATATTATGTATTTCGTTATTTGTTAGTCAAAAAAAAACACCGTACCCTCCCATTCATGGTCTGTAGATACTCATCTGGTTGCTTCCTTTAAGAATCTAGTTTAGGATGTTAAAATACATCGTATTGTCTCTTAAAGTACTTTGTATTGTCTGTTAAAGCTGTGACTCATTGCATTTTCAGGCAAAGTTTGCCAATCAATGTTAGAATCTAGAGGTAGCTGTCCCCAGATCTATAACAATTCTTATTTTTCAGATTAATTTCTGTAAATACATCTTCATGTTTTTCAGTTGCTTGATCAATGCGTGAAATCTTGTGGACCTAAATTCCACAACGAAATTGGCAAATTCAGGTTTCTCAATGAGTTGATTAAATTGGTATCACCGAAATATGACGGTGCTAAAACTCATTCATCTGTAAAACAGAGAGTACTTGAACTCTTATTTACATGGTCGATTGACGTGCCAAATGAGCCAAAGATTAGAGAAGCCTATGGAATGTTGAAAAAACAAGGAGTGATTAAAGTAAGCAAAATTTTCTCCTTTGCTCTGAAGGTGTCAAACAGCTCAACTTGACACTATGAAAAATATTAGGCATATAGTAATCCAAATATATTGAAGATCTAAGAAAAAAGTAATACTTTTTCTCTATTAGATTGAAAATATTATTTGTTATGAAAACTAAGGGACATAAATAATTTTCACATGCTATAATGATGATTATAAAAAAACCTCAAAATGTATTACATTTCTTGACTTTCACTATATTACTGCAGTTATCTGAATTTGTAGTATTTGATACTACTACTACGACTAACAACTTGCCGCAGTACCAAGCTGCCCGAGGCCAGCACAGCTAAGTATGCTCCTCCTCCATCCCAATCTATTCAAAGCCTTCCTCTTTACACCCTCCTACGAAGTTCCCATGTCTTTTAAATCTTTTTTTTATGATATCCTCTCACCCCAGACCAGGACGACCTGCTTTCCATTTAGCCCTAGACAGTTGGCTGAAAAGGACAATCTTCGGCAATCTATTCATCTGTAGAACGTTCCCTAGCATTCTCAGCCTTTCTTTCATTATAGCCCTAGAAAGTGGGATTGAACCATATTTTTCGTGCAACATACTGTTTGAAATACGGTTAGTCGGTCAGGTGTAGTATTTAATACATGTGTAAAATTGAGTGGTATATTGTACAAGCAGGTAGTTGGTATACCCATGTGAAAAAATTTGGGTCTAATAAACTAATAATATCTCACGCTATTGGAATTTATATTGATGCTAAATAAAAATTATCTTCTAGATGCTTAAATATCTTTGTCAAAAATTTTCATCTCTTATCGTAGAATAACTAAAAAAAAAATAACTCCGAAAGTCAAAAATAACTTTCGGGAAAAAAATCCATCAGACTTTCCTTTGAAAGCTAGTCATGTGGAGGTTTCAAACAGTTCGTGGTAACGAACTGTAGTAAGGAGCGATCCGGCTCAATAGTAACCAAAACTCTAAAAAATTGAATTTTGATATCAATAGCTACATCAAAAGAATCGCATTTTAATGCTGATTTTAAATATATAAGTTTCATCAAGTTTAGTCTTAGCCATCAAAAGTTACGAGCCTGAGAAAATTTGCCTTATTTAGGAAAATAGGGGGAAACACCCCATAAAAGTCGTAGGATCTTAACGAAAAAGACACCATCAGATTCAGCGTATCAGAGAACCCTACTGTAGAAGTTTCAAGCTCCTATCTACAAAAATGTGGAATTTTGCATTTTTTGCCCGAAGACAAATCACGGGTGCGTGTTTATTTGTTTGTTTTTTTTTTTTTTTTTTTTTTTTTTTTTTTCCCAGGGGTCATCGTATCGACCAAGTGGTCCTAGAAAGTCGCAAGAGGGCTCATTCTAACGGAAATGAAAAGTTCTAGTGCCCTTTTTAAGCGACCAAAAAAATTGGAGGGAATCTAGGCCCCCTCCCACGCTCATTTTTTTCCCAAAGTCAACGGATCAAAATTTTGAGATAGCCATTTTGTTTAGCATAGTCGAAAATCATAATAACTATGTTTTTGGGGATGACTTGCTCCCCCACAGCCCCTGGGGGAGGGGTTGCAAGTTACAAACTTCAACCAGTGTTTACATATAATAATGGTTATTGGAAAGTGTACAGACGTTTTCAGGGGGATTTTTTTGGTTTTGGGGGTAGGGTTGAGGGAGGGGGCTATGTGGGAGGATCTCTCCTTGGAGAAATATGCCATGGGGGAAAAAAATTCAATGAAAAGGGCGCAGGACGAATCTGGTCACGTTAGAAAAAAACGTCAAATTAAGAGCTTAATATACAATGCTGGGTGTTTGGAGCCTCTCTATTATGGAGTATAATTTGAAAATAACACAACTATACGAGCGATAAAACATATATACCACAACCATAACTCAACTAACGAAAGAACTGCTAAGAGATAACACAACTATAAAGCGAAAACAGGTGAAAACTAACGGGAAAATAAACGAACTAAGAGGTGGAAGGGGCCCAGAGAAAAAACATAATCCTTTTTCAATTTTGAGCCTAACTTCCGCAAAGGAGTAATAATGTCAGAAGCCCCGAAATACCGAATTATTTTCTTTTCAAACAGTTCGTGGTAAGGAACTGTAGTAAGGGGCGACCCGGCTCAATAGTAAACGAAACTCTAAAAGACGGAATTTTGATACTAAAAGATACATCAAAAGATTCAAATTTTTACGCTGATTCTAAATATTAAGTTTCAATTAATTTAGTCTTTGTCATCAAAAGTTACGAGCCTGAGAAAATTTGCCCTATTTTGGAAAAAAGGGGGAAACATCCATTAAAAGTCACAGAATCTTAACGAAAATCACACTATCGCATTCGGTATATCAGAGAACTCTATAGCAAAAATTTCAAGCTCCTATCTAAAAAATGTGGAATTTTGTATTTTTTGCCAGAAGACAAATCACGGGTGCGTGTTTATTTATTTGTTTGTTTTTTTTTTTGTTTTTTTTCCAGGGGTCATCTTATCGACCAAGTGGTCCTAGGATGTCGCGAGAGGGCTCATTCTAACGGAAATGAAAAGTTCTAGTGCCCTTTTTAAGTGACCAAAAAATTGGAGGGCAAATAGGCCCCCTCCCATGCTCATTTTTTTCCAAAAGTCAACAGATTAAAATTTTAAGATAGCCATTTTGTTTAGCATAGTCGAAAACCATAATAACTATGTCTTTGGGAATGACTTACTCCCCCACAATCCCTGAGGGAGGGGCTGCAAGTTACAAACTTTGACCAGTGTTTACATATAGTAATGGTTATTGGGAAGTGTACAGACGTTTTCATGGGGATTTTTTGGTTTGGGGGGTGGGGTTGATGGGAGAGGGCTTTGTGGGAGGATCTTTCCTTTGAGGAATATGTCACGGGGGAAGAAAAATTCAATGAAAAGGGCGCAGGATTTTCTAGCATTACTATAAAGAAACAATGAAAAAATAAACATGAAAACGTTTTTTCAAATGAAAGTAAGGAATAGCATTGAAATTTAAAACGAACAGAGATTATTACGCATATGAGGGGTTCTAAAAATACTTTAGCATAAAGAGCGAGGTATTTAGGAGGAGATAGATACCTCGCTCTTGATGCTAAAATATTTTTAGTGATTTCAACTATTTATTCTACGGCCTTTTTGATTCAGGGGTCATTCTTAAAGAATTGGGACAAATCTTACGATTTAGTGTAAAGAGCGAGGTATTAACGAGGGTACAAACCCCCTCGTACACATAATAAAAATATATGAATATAAAAGTTTGTTACGTAAGTTAATTCTTAAGTTACGTATATTTTTTACTAATAAAAACGTTCATTGAATATTAAAAGTTCTAGTAGCCTTTTTAAGTAACCGAAAAATTGGAGGGCAGCTAGGCCTCCTTCCCCACCCCTTATTTCTCAAAATCGTCTGATCAAAACTAAGAGAAAGCCATTTAGCCAAAAAAAAATTAATATACTAATTTCATTTCAATAATTTATGTGCGGAGAGCCAAAATCAAACATGTATTAATTCAAAAACGTTCAGAAATTAAATAAAAAAAACTAGTTTTTTTTACTGAAAGTAAGGAGCGACATTAAAACTTAAAACGAACAGAAATTACTCCGTATATGAAATGGGTTGTCCCCTCCGCAGTCCCTCGCTCTTTACGCTAAAGTTTTTAATTGTTTTAAAAAGTAGAATTTTGGCAAAGAGTCAAACTTTAGCGTAAAGAGCGAGAGACTGCGGAGGGGACAACCCATTTCATATACGGAGTAATTTCTGTTCGTTTTAAGTTTTAATGTCGCTCCTTACTTTCAGTTAAAAAAACTAGTTTTTTTTTATTTAATAACAGTCTAATGCTATCCAACAGAACTAAAATTCATGACAATTATACCTCGGAAATACTAAATTTTGATTTCAGCTTAAGGTTCTAATTTGTTTGGATCCAACCTGACGTTTTCAGAAAACAGGGAGATTCTTAAGTTTTTGAAGCATTTTTTATGGATTGAAAAATAGTTTTGGTTGGGTGCGGTATTCGAGTTATTTGAAAATATAAATATACTATAATACACACTTCGTGTCCTTAGGAAAAAGTGGTTCTTTATCCTTAACTTTCATTTTGGAGGGAAATGAATCTTGATTACAGTCTGAGGCTAACAAAGCCACGCATGCTTCTCCTCCATCCCAATCTATTCAAAAAACCCCTCTATTCACAATTCAAAGAAGTTCCATTTAACTTTCATAGTCTTAGATAATTTTGTTGATTTAAGCATCCCAGATGAATTTGTTAGCAAAATGAATGAATTTTTGGAATTTTTGAGAGTTCAGGTTGCAAGAATATATTTGAAAATTAATTTCAAGAAGACTTAAGTCGCTAAGACTATGAGTAAGTGGAGGTAAAGAGGTGATGTTGGGTAACGAGAAGATCGACCAAGTGAATAGCTTCACTTACCTTGGCAGTATTATTAGTAAATATGGTTGATGCAGTGAAGAGGTCAAAAGTAGAATAGCCAAGGCCCATGGTGTTTTTCGTTCTTTTGGAAATAGTTTGAAACAACAGGAAGACAAATCTGCGAACCAGTATTAGAATATTGAAAGCTACAGTGTTGCCAGTGGGCAAGTATGACTCTGAAGCGCTGGTGCTCCGGAAGATGAAGGAGGATTTGCTAGACGTTTTCCTGAGAAATTACCTACGGACTGTTTTGGGCACCCATCTGACTGACCGTATCTGTAATAGTAAGCTGTAAGAAAAATGTAGAACAGTCCTGCTTTCTAGGGCTGTTATCGGAGATAGGCTGAGATGGCTAGGATATGTTTGACAAATGAAGGATGACAGATCGTCCATTGTCGGCGAACCATCTAGGGTCAAAAGAACAGCAGGTTGTACCCAAATGGGTTGGGAGTACGTCGTAAGCAAAGATTTAAGAGAAAGGGAACTTCTTGGGAGGCTATAAGAGTGAGGCTTTGAATATATTGGAATAGAGGAGGAGCTTGCGCAGTTGTGTTGGCCTCAGACGTTTTGGTGGTGTAGTGAGTTGTTAGTAATAGTAGTTGTAGAATGAATTAATTTTTTTTTCTTTAGTTCATATGATTGTATATAGCCACACATGCAAGATGGCTCATTCGAAAATCCTCTCAAAAGTTTTTTTTTTGATTTTCCCCATATTAATAACTTATTTTGGACATTTTTTTGGTTCTTGGTTTGACGGAGTCGCTCACTCTCCAAAATAAATTTTTACGTACGAGATTCGTGTTGTATATGTCACGGTATGATAAGAAACCGTTCGCTAAATTAAATACTTGACAAGTATCTCTATGACCAGAAGCTACCAAACCCAAGTAAAGGCTGCATTTGCCAAATTAATGACAAGGGAAATTTTTCCCTTATTAAAAAATTCCATTCTAGGAAAATGTCTCAATTCCTAATTGAGATGCCGGTTAATCGCCCCATCACTAGTTTTCTCTTTGAGATTTTTTTTTATTTTCTCCATTTTGCTATTTGTTGTACCCTTATTGTACTGAAAAAAGCTAAGCAGACATTTTTTCTGGAAAATATTTGCACTTTTACTAATTAATTCACTGGCTGTTAATTTTCTTCATTCTTTCTTTTTTGTTATGCTCTAAACTTGGCGAAAACTTTGTTTTGAAAAAAAAAAGAAAAGCAATGATCATAGTTAAACTTATTTTGCTTCTCTATAATGGCTTCAAGTCCCGATTATTTTTGTTTAGGACGGAGGGGGGGGAGATTGTCGTTTTTTAGGTTTCTTACAATGAAAATACTAAAAATTAGTATTTTCAATAAAATTTTCTCTCCAGAAGCGTATTATTTAAATCAAGGGGAGAATCTAGGGGAGGGGGCACGCGAGCCAAAGTTTTCGAACTGATTTACTTGTTCTTATTGGAATGACACTCTTTATGATGACATAATTTCAGCGGTTTTGTTACAGGGGTTGTACTGTCTTTGAATGTTTCTCTTTTTCTGTTTTAACGTTCACGGTGACCATTGAATTGATTGAACTAATATATCGTCACGAGCAAAGATTAAGACGAGTTACAATAGTTTAATGTTTTGTATATTAAGATGAGTTCATTTTTCGGATTTAAAGCTTGTGTTGGATCTGGTAGTAGGAATGGATTCCAATAAATGAAGTAGGCCCACATTATTGTAAATCCAAGTGTATTTAAAAAAAAAAAAATTGATTATCCAGTTTAATAGCTATGTAGTTTCACTACACTGGGTATTTACTCCTGTGGCTCTCTGATCAAGAAAAAAAAATGGCAGTCAGAGAACTTACTCAATATGGATTGAATGCCACAGGATAAATGAAAAAAAGGAGAAGAATTTAAAAATATGTATGAGAAAATGATTTCTTATATTTTTAATATCAAAGTCTATTTTTTGAAAATAAAGCGCTGAATAGGCCTACAAGCAAGCTGATTGACCTAACCCTTGTAGTAAAAATGAGATTACCAGATGACTGGCAACTGAGTAATGGATTTGTGTTCAATCGAAGCCAATTTGGGTAACTTTTATGCGCATTAATATATGTATAAATACGTGCTAAGTAATCAAACCTTTGTAGCAATAATGTAATTACTTTCTACCTAATCTTTAGAACAATTTACCATATTAAAAGCTGTTAGTGCACTTTCCTATGGTGTTTGTTTTATGATGTAAATTCATCTGCCGTTTGCACAGCTAAACCATTTAAATATGTAAAAAATGACATAAACCAATATTCAAGCTTCGCCTGAAACTTTGATGTTAGTGAGGATTTGTTATTATTTAGTCAAACCAACTACGTTTTTTTTTTATAAATTATAATCTAACCTTAGTTGCAAAACCTACTAACATTGCTAGTATCTAAACCCAGTAATTTAAAGGTAATTTTCAAAATTCCACTTGTTATTATTGAGTGAAAGCATTGCGTTTCTATTTCAGTCTGAGCCTAAATATCTTGGAGTTCGAAATGTAGACGCCCATAGCCTAGAGAATGACGAGCCAGTACAACCAAAGGCTCGTACACCGTTTTTGGGCAATGAAGAGCAAGAGAGAACGATTAAAGCTTTAATACAGAGTGGAAAACCCGAAGATCTGGAAAGAGCCAACAGACTAATTAAAAACCTTGTTCAACAGGTAGGTTGAATTTTTATTATCCTTGATAAAAAGACTTTGGAGCTGTTCAAATCTTTTATATTGGGAGTATGGGTTATCCTGTATTAATTACCATGTGGATGATAGCTTTTAATTTTAGTTCAACATATGTTAATGCAGCTCACCAAATTAGAAGTAAAAATAAGGGCAAATCCTTTATTATTTGCAAAATAGAAACTAAGTGCAACAGTAGGCTAGTTACTGCCAGTAGTGGTAGTAACAGGGATTGACCGCAGTCACTTTTTGTCATTTTTTTTAGGACGTGTCACTTTTTGGCACTTTTTCAT
This sequence comes from Artemia franciscana, assembly GCF_032884065.1. Lineage (NCBI taxonomy): Eukaryota > Metazoa > Arthropoda > Branchiopoda > Anostraca > Artemiidae > Artemia > Artemia franciscana. The sequence goes on along the minus strand of NC_088882.1, from coordinate 19,023,642 downwards.
TGAATTTGTCACTACAGTCACTTTTTTTGTTCATGGTTTGAGCTTTTTCTCAGCAATTTAGTGAACTAAAGAAAGGTTGGACATTCAAGTTCCTAGAAAAGGTAAGTTTATTCTTGATAAATAATCCTCCTATAGCTACTCATAGGCCTTCCTTCTCTGAGCGTCCCCCCAAATCGGCTGCTTAGAAGATAGACATTTTGGCCTGGATTCTTAATGTTTCCAGTAATTGCTTCTCTTTTTGTGTTTGGCTGATTCCTATAGAGGGTACAAATTAAGACCGATAAGTTTTGGGGACGTCAAAAAGTGAGAAGGAATGTGTCTTCCATTGGCTTTCTCAGTTTATACTAATTTGCATAAACATATTAGTTGTTGAGTAGGTTTTCTAAATCAATTCTAACACTTGTTCTTTTTTCAAGTCACTTTGAGAGATGGGCAAGACAAAATTTTAGGAAAACTGGTTTGGTAGGGAAGACGGTACTGGACGTATTGTTCAAGACTGGAGTGCCAAGAGTAATGATGGTTAAAGTCCATTTTAGTGCAAAATATTCAAAAAGACAGATGTCAAAAAGCATTTCAAGCTCTTCTTCAACATGCCGGCAAAAAAGGAACACAAGATGAGTGCTTTTGCTGTGTTAAACCCACATTAACTCAGACTCACTGGATCAACTTCAACCCGAAAACAAGTCACAAGCTGGAAAGGCTGTACCTAAGAAGAAGCTTGGGATATTCTGTGAGAGAGATGCAGCTTCAAAGGCAGAAATAATATGGGATTTGAAGATAATAGCCAGTTTTTTTGCTACATCTTTGTGTTATGGTGTTGCCGATGTCTTTTAAACTATGTTCCCGGGTCCGGAAGGCTTCTCGTTAAATGCCAAAAAAATGACCTACTTGTTAACAGAAACAATTTATCCTCATTTTAGGGAAATTTCGGTTGAAGCCATCCAGATGTCTAACTTAGTACTGGAACATGATGAGACCACAAACAATGCTGGGGTAAAGGAGCTCTAAATAAGGGCATGGTACTGGTCGAAGAGGTAAAAACTGTTATAAATAAGGACGAAAACCAGACTGCCTTTCCATCATAAACATCAACAACAACAAGAACAATAGGGAATTCTATTTATAAGTTTTTGCCCCTTTGATTTTTTGCTCCTTCAAAAATCTAAATTAAAATCTTTAGTTCAAGTTCTTTTTTTTTATTCTTTGACTATACATATTCAAAACTATGCATATAACATCCTCGGAAGGGGGACTGGCTCGAAAGCCTTGCTGACTGAACTACAGTTTTAATAGTCGTATTTTGTCGCAAGTTTCTTTTCTTTTATATAAGTATGTTTTGCTGAGGACGACCCTTGCATATAAGATCAAAATATTCACTCAAATTAGAATTCCACTTTCTTGCGAAAATAATTTCCTATTGTCCTTCTTCTTGTTAATGTTTAAAAACTAGTTATCATGCAGCATGTTAGAACATATTATCTGGGGCATGCTACTGGCGAGGATCTGAGGAAGAAACTCTTCCAGTGTATAGAAGATGAAGGACTTCCACTTGAGAGACTTTTGATGCTTATGAGCGATGGTCAATCTATATATGAAAGTTTGGTCAATTGTTGACTTGGAAAGAAAAAGTGGTATTCGAAAGGTCTTAAATATCAGTGTCTGTTACATCCACGCAATGTATAATGCGTTCCAAGAAGGATTACAGGAATTCGAGGAGGAGTGTTCTGATGTGATAATTAATATTTACCATTTCTTCCGCAGATGTTCTGCTCGTTGTCACGATTTTAGCCAGCATCAGCTAAAAGCTAAGGCTCCGTGACATAATTTCGTAAAGAATGTCCCCACTAGGTGGATTACCGTAGGAGAAGCTATAGACCGCTTGACCAGCAACCAAGCTTTGACCGCTTGACCAAGCAAGGGTATGTTCTGATTGCATATTTTCTGGAATTTGTGCCAAAAAAGAGCTTAAAGTACTTTATTTCAAATTCAAAGTATCTGAAAATTTTAGGTGGCTAAGAAAGCTCACAATGCAAGCTGAAATCGAGTTGCTGTGAGTTCTGCAAATACCTTCACTGTATTCACTAGAGTGTTTCAAGGACAAGAGCCGTTGATTCATGTTGTGAATTTTTAGTTGCGTCGCTTATGCACAGTTCTTCTCGAACAGATTGTAGGTGCCGATGGGGTCAACCACCAACTCGCCGTGGGTTTGAAAGCGTAGGCAGTGCTGCAGAAGTAAATCTAGAGTAACCTTTGTGTAATGAGTGGATCTTAGAAGCTCTTGCCTCTTCGAAAGTGACTCAGAAAAATAGGAAACTTTCTTTTCCTAGGAATTATGAAGCACGTCAAAACTGCTGTAAAAGAATTATTGGCAAAATACCCTGTGAACAACGAGTTTCTCCGAAGCCTTAACTGCCTCAGACCTCTCAAGCCAGATCCCCTGCCGATAGATTGCAATGATGTTCTCTGCGTCGCAACTTCCGCTTTAGACGAACATAGAGAAAGTCAAAGAGGGATGGTTATTATTACAGTTGGACCCCCTGTCATCACCTACGAACTGTACAGGAATCGATTACTATTGGTCAAATATCCAAGAATTGAAGACACCAGGTGGTGATGTGAAATATCAGGCCTCGGTTCGATTAATTAGAGCAGCTCTTTCGCTCTGTCATGGAAGCGCAGACGTGGGGTGGGGATTTCGTCGTCCAGCTCAGTTGATGAATAGTATGCAAGCCCATACAAAGGAGCGGGTCATAAACGCTAAAAAGCCTTTTTGCTGATGCTCTGCGCAACTATGAAAACAAACCCTAGCTTGTGCCGATCTAAAAAAAAAGTGGCTGTATCTGGCCAGAGCTTGCTATGAACTTCAGTTTATTGGATGAAAACAGGATGAGTTGAAAAAGAAAAGTTTGAAGCTGAAAAGAAAGATGCTGAATTGGCAGTCTAGGACCTGGTCCAGAGGAAGTAGAAAATAGTGGAGCTAGAGTCAGACATTTTACGAAAAAAAAGAGATGGCCAAACAGAAGAAAGAAATCGGTGATACCCTTCTGAAAGAAGCAGGAGAATGTCTGAAGAAAGCAGTAGAAGAGAAGTACGTTTTGAGCATTGGTTTGGCTCAAAGCCTGCTGGAAGCAGCACTAAAAGCTCGTTCTAAAGAAAGGGAAAGGCCAGATGATGCTTAATCTGTTGAGAATCTGGAAGTACTTGTTTTGAAGAGTAAATCTGAACTGATCGATCACCTTTAAAAAAAAACCTATGAAATGATGACGCTAATTCTGTTAAGTTTAATTCTACCAGTGACTTGTTACACTTACTCATGGATGCCAATCGTGCAGTTTATTCCTTTTTGTAAAGTTTCAAAAGTTCTGGTTTACTAAGGTTGTTTGTTCCTTGTACCTTAAAGCAAAGTTATGCTTTCATTAAAGGTCTCTTTTTGTATGAGCAAATAAATTAGTTGAAGATAAAATAAGCCTTCTCTACCTTAACTTCACGGGCTTTCAGAGGATGATGATGATCATAAGGTAGTAACTGGGACTTGTGTAGCTTATCTGCCTGTGCTCTGAGTGCCTCTTGGTAGTTTACTTTTTGCCACCTTCTTTAGTTGTGCAATAACTAAAGTCACTTATTTCGGAAGTATCGTTGCGGCGATTCCTGTAGTAACTACACCAGTTGTTACTACCATTTACTGTACTCAAATATCATGTAAAACTGTGGTTGGTTTTTGTAAGCGAGTTCAACCAAAATTAAAAAAAGGGTCGAGGAAATTGCCTGCAAATTTTAAAGATTAGAACTGTTGTAGATGTAGAAATAATTGAAGGATGGAAGCCTTGGTCAGTAAACCGTAAAATGCGCCAAAAGCTACTGCTTCCTTTTATGAAATCAGATTCATTGAATTCTTTCTTTTTCTTATTTGTAGATATTAATTTGCCTTTACATAACGATCAAGAGAATGGTCTTAAAAGTTTATGAGCGCTCCCATCACTAATAAATCAGGGACATATTCAAAAACCTGAAACGGCAAAATTTTCTTGGGCAGTTGAACAAAAGTTTGCCCAAAAGGCTTCCTTCAAAATATAACAGCTAAAACCTGAAAGCATTTGAAATTAAGAAAAACTAGGTTTATCTTGCTTGGGCAACATGAATTATTCAGCAACCTTCGGTTGGCTTTGCTGACAAAATTGGGGGGGGGGGCATTTTGATTTTGTCTGTTTACCATCAGCTGAATTTTGTAGTTGTGAATCTTTCAAAGCTTTAAATATTGTGTGTCTCAAGAATAATTTTTTCTAAAAAAAAAGAAAATAGGTACGAACCTCTATAAAGGAACCTCTATAATTGCAGCACGTACAAGCAAAGGCTAGGTTACTTTGCCTCGAAGTTATATAATATATTTTTATTTTTACTCATATTCAATGGTGAATACATTCGATCCTATATCTGTTGCCGACTGATTTACCACGTAAACGCTTTAGTAATAATTACCAAACTGGGTCATTGCGTTGCTTTATTGTTTATGATCGTTGCTTAAGTATTCGTATGAACCAAGATTTTCCTTCCTGAAATGTATTAGAAAGGAATATAAAGGTATATCAAACAGCACAAGCATTTAACCCTTGCTCTGGTGTCCCTGAAAAGCAACAAGGGTTTCGAATATTGCTTATAAGTCAATCTTTGTGATAAAGGAGAAGTTTCTGAAAAGTCAATTTGGCTTTAGGTACTCTCCTAACAAATTTCCAGTGAAAATAGTCATTTTAGTTTGGAAGGTGGGTGGGGTTCAAAAGTGGTGGATGTCTCTGAAAATCTATTTACTTGCTCCCTAAGCTTCTAGGAACTTGGAACTGGGGAAGCAATACAAACCTTGGAAACCATTATTGTCATGTCATTTTAGCCTAGGGTACTTTACTAGAATTTCCAACCGAATAGTAAAACAATTCAAATACCTGTTTGTATCTCTGTAGAAAAGTTGGTGATGGTGGTTGGTCCTGGAGGGTCTAAGTGCCCAGGTGAAGGGAAAGGTTTGCTCGAAAGAAAAAATCCATCTTGTATTCTTGATATCACAGATTTTAAATCATTGTCTGTTTTGTATTCAAGCAAGGCGCAACATACTTGATTTCCACTTAAAAGTTAAGTGTTTAAAGAGGGTATCTTGAATGGGCAACTGTCCCACTTTGGCTTTCAAATCATACAGATTGAAAACTCTTCTGTAATTTCTTTTTCCCAAACAAACGCAATATGCCTACCGTTCTGCTAAAAAGTTGAATTTTGCATAGGACAAGAAGGAAGGGGAGAGCCTTGACCTGCTTATGCGTCTAATTTTGTTTCCTTCAGTTTTGATTGAAAAAAAAATCTCGTTTGATTTCGCCTCAAACACGGTAAAATAATGTTTACCTCACGGCTAAAAATCTGGATGGGGGGGGGGGCTATTGGTTCAAATCATTTACATTGAACATTATCTTAGTTTTTCGACTAAAACATGGTGTAACTTACCTATCCGGCTGCTAATAAGGAGACTTTTTTGGGGTGGGGGGAATGAAGGGGCCATGAGCCTACTTTGGCCCTCCATTTGTACAGACTAAGAACTTTTTATCCGAAAAAAGGCGGAACATGCCCTCTTGTATCGTAACAAACTGACCAAGGGGCTGAGTAGGCCCAGTGTTATTCGTGGGCATGACCCAAACTTGGTCCTCCAATCATGCGTATTGAGATCCTTCATGTTGTTCAAACAAGGTGCAACTTTCCTATTTTTGTTCCAACAGTTGGTGATGGGATGAGGGTTTCTTGTTTTTCTCAAGATAGGGGAAGCTTCGCCTTAACATTCGAATGTTTTGATCATATATTCAACGACATTCTTTGGAGTGAAAACACGAATGAAAAGTTCAATAAAGACTAGCTTAATTTTTGGTAAACCAAAAAGAAAAAAAAATACTTCGTTCTCAGTTCATCGAAATTGAAGCTGGATTGACAAATAAAGACCTAAATCCGTTAAACGGGCAGTGTCTAACAAATCCTTCTCGGTAAATAAGGTTTATAATTTTTTGGCTTGACTTGAATTCCAATATACTTTTCACATTATTTTCTTAAGGTGGGTTCACTATGGCCCTTTAGAGGGCAGACAAATACTCTCACTACGGTTCCTTTCAGCTAAAGCTACCCTGCGCAGGAGGATGACCCCCCCCCCTATCAGTCGTAACGTTCAAGTTTTTGCTGGTGTTTCAGCGCAAACAAAGCGTTTTCGATTTTTTCACTGAGAATATCAAAATACCTATATGTAATTTTTCAGAACTTGATAGAACATTTATAGTCCTAATTGGACCTCTTATATATATCGTAAGAAGTTTCAGTCAAGCGTAAGTAATCACTTGAACATTTCTAGGACGGGATTGAGAGGGGTAACAACCATCATTCTACTGGAGGTGATTTTCGCTCGTTTCAAGTTTTATCATCACTCTACTTTTATTTGAAAAGAGAACTTGTCTTTTGTGAAACTTTATTTCTTTTTTTTTTCAATTTTGCATGTAAATGTTTTTTGTTTTTTTTTTTTTTTTTTCATAGGAGAAAGGGACTATCCTCAGTTATAATTGTCAACCCTTGACTTTTAACGGTAAATAGTCATTTATGCTTTACTGACAATGGCAATAATCTCATTAGGATATTTTTTATAGAATGCTTGAATGCTAAGAAATATATTAGAAAAATATGCGCAACCAAAACAAATAAAAAGAAGTTTTCCATCTTAAGCCAAAAGTGGTTGGTCAAAAGTTTGACGTTGACATTGTAAAAGTAATTTTAGAGTTGCGAAGCCAAAAAGAAAGACTACCCACAGCAAGCTTTGAGCCGCTGTTGTGAAGCCAAAAAAGAAAGACTACCCACAGCAAGTTTTGAGCCGCCGTTGTGAAGCCAAAAAAGAAAGACTACCCACAGTGAGCTTTGAGCCGCATCTTTGCAAAATTGAAAAAGTGGTATTAGCTTACCGCGCAATCAACCCGACTAAATAATTAATGTTCTACTTTTAATTAATGGGCTTAAAGTTCCTTCATGCACAGTTATAATAATAAAAAGAAATAGGATTTTTATACATTTGAGTGTTTCGATGCTTGGCAGCAGCACATCGAAGATTTGGAAAAAGAGAGATGTGACTTTCAAAATTTTTTCTCGTCAGGTAGGTATAAATATAACTGCGAAGGTAAAAAATGAAGTAGACCAAAGCAAGGGAGATGATGACCATCTCCCCGCCACTAAAATTTCCCATAGTGATAGTAATTGATGCAATAAATTGGGTGGAGTGTTAAATGGAAAATCGGGGATGAAAGAATTAGAGATGAATGCGTGTGGTAATATATACCCAAAAGCTGTAAAGTTAAGTCTACAGCTTTTGAACAGTAGCTTTGAGCAGCCTTCCAATAACCCACTGGCGCTAGCATGCTTTTATCAATGCTAACATCTTTGATTTTCAAGGTGGACAGTGTAAAACTCTGGTTATGTGTTTATTTAGATTCGCCGTCATTCTCAAAGGCTTTTAGGCTCTTTTTTGAATTTTTTTTATTTGTAATTACAATTTACTATGAAGTTGAACCTTAGTCATAGTCACTATTTTTGAATCAATAGCGATTGACAATTATTGTACACCAGATTTCTTTAAAATGAGCTTTTTATTTTTGGGCTACTATTGGCCAAAGTTTGCTTTTTACCAGGCTGCTGTCACTGCTGCAAACATGATGTAGAACATATGCATCACAAAAATCCAATTAAAGTCATATTGCCTTCATAATATAACACCTTAATTACACATTCAGGATACAATTAAAATGAAATCGTGGGCTCCGCACTGAATTTCTTCTCCAAAGTCATGAATTTCCATGGAAGCGTTTACTTTAGTAGACACATGTAATTCAGTTCAGGTTTCAGGTTCCATTGTTATCAGTGGTAAGTAGCAAGAGTATGTTGATTGATATTGTGAAAGTAAAATGCTTTTGGTGCATAGTTTTCATCAAGAGTCAATATTAGTTTACAGCTTAAATATGAACTTTGTTTGGCTTTTACAAGTTAGAATTTTTGTATAAATACAGACTTTTCTCTACAAGAATAATATCAATGCACTCCTTTAAAATTACTATATAGAAAAACGGAGATGCGTCTTTTACAATATGTACGTTTTTGCTCTAAGGTTAAGTGGAAAGGTTTTCGTGGTCTTAGTTGCTGTTTTACGTATTACTTATTTTTATTTTTTTTAGGATGAAAAGAAAGCAGAAGAGGCTGCTTTGAGGGCGCTAGAATTAGAAAAGATTGCTAATCACATGAAGATCCTACGAGATATGATGAACAATGGGGCTTCAAGTAGCGAAGAGTTTGAGTTAATGCAGCAGCTTGCTGAAACTTGTGAAAAGCTGAGACCTCAACTCTTTAAGTTTGCTGCCGATACGGAAGGTTTCATGTTTTCTTTTCTTTATGCTTTCTATAGTTCTTAAAGCTGATCGAGTATTTTTATTCTCAAGACTACGAGCCTGAGAAAATTGCTTGATTTTTAAAAGGGGGGAAACAGCCACAAAAAGGGAAGCAATCTTGATGAAAATCACATCATTATATTCAGAGTATCAGAAAACCCCTCTCTTGGGGTTTTAAGATGGACAAAATGGGAAATTTTACTTTTTTTCTCATAATAAAAATCATGGATGGGTGCTTTTCTGTTTTATTTTTATTTTATTTTTTCTATGAATGACCGTATCGAACAGAACTTTGAGAGAAGGCTCATTCCAAAGGTAATGAAAAGTTATAGTTCCCTTTTTAAGCTACTAAAAAGATTGTACCTCGGGAAAGTGGCGTTTTCTTTCATTTTGTGGTACCAAACAACGACTTTACTCTAAAGAAGACCAAATTGCTATCAATTCTAAGTTCTGTGTTAGCCAATTGATTTAAAAATATGAAACAACTATATATTGGGCTTACCAGTTGCAGAGGAAGCAATACCGGATGGGGATGCATTTGCTCCCGAGAAGTCACGGAGTTCATACAAGTTAAATGGTTAATATGGATATGTATGCTTGATTTTACTTACTTAATTCACTTGATTTTTAATGAAGTTATATTTATTGACGTATAATTGCGCATTAAGGAGGGGTTACAGGCCATTGTGTAGGGGGAGGGGGCAGATGCCTAAAAGAGTGCATTTCAATGTTGAAATTGTCTAACATTCCATGACCCTTCAGGTAAATATAGAAAAGGATATGGGGTTAAAGGTTGGAATTAATCTCTCATCTTCCTTCTAGTGAAAAATGTTTCTGATATTTATTTTAAAGCTTCATGTAACTAAACTGATTTGATCCATATTTCATAAAATTATGTGCAGGCATATATAAGTGCACATCAGCTGTTATGAAGAAGGGGCAGTAGGTCATAATCTGACACCTCTTGATATCCAGGAGTAATTATGGTCTACACCTTCATTATTGGTGCTTGAGGGGGGCCAATAGTGCCCCTCCCATTGCAAAAATCTTTTCCAGTGTCGTGTAAAATTTTGCATTCATATATCTATCAACACAGAGGTGGAGGAAGGGAGGGGGCTTAACGGCAATTGTTACCAGGAGCTTTATTTGCAAAGATTTTAAATGGCAATACTTCTCTTTTTCGATTTATATTGGCTACTATATTTTAATGTATTTAGATAAAAATTAATACTGTGTATTTGAACATCAGAGAACCCTATTGTAGAGGCACAATGGCTTCAACCGTGTAGAAGATCAAACGTCACGCGGAATTTCCATCCATAGGAACAATAATATCCTTCTCTGTCAAACCAGAATTTTGTAACTCAAATATTTGTTGAGGCTGTGCCCCTTCTTCTTTATTCAGATAAATTGTTAATTAGATTTGCTTTTAATATAATTTAAAGAAATAATTTAACTTCCTGTTGCCATGGCAGTTGTTTCGCGATAAGTAAACTTTTGGTTAAATCTATTTCTGCCCGTCCGATCTCAGTCATTGAAAAGATAATGTTATTCAAACAGCTCATTGATTTGACGACCCCATTTATCGGGTTGGGCAGAGTCATTCTGGGGTCCACCCCAACACAACGTTTTCTTTGTGTGAATAAAGTAATTTTGTAGTTAATCTGTTTTCAGAGTCTGTTTTGAGAGTCCAGAGTCTGTTTTTGAGAATCTTTTTCGAGAGTTATATATTGTCGGAGTTGACATTGGAAGGAATACTACAGTCTTTTGAAAGTTCTACTTTTGAAAGTGCTACTTATAGTCCATCATTTTAATTCCTAAGCAGAAAAGCGGGGTGTTACCAATCAATATAAAATTATTGATATACACTATTCAACAGCGAGTAATTGGGGTTTATGGAGCCGGAACCCCACATCATTTCTGGGTTAAGTGTGGGCATGATTTGACAAACGATAAAAAAATAAATTTCTAAAAAGCAAGTTTACTCAACTGAAAGTATCCAAGGTGGTTGCCTTCCCCCCCCCCCAGATATTCAGGAACGATAATTGAATACCCCCCCCCCCCAGATACGGAATAATTTCTGGTCGTTTTAAATCTCAATGTTGCTCCTAACTTTCAGTTGAAAAAGCTTATTTTTAATTTAATTAAAACTTAAAACGAAAAGGGATTCACTATTATAAGATGTTAAATTGAAAATAAAACTGAAAATGATTAAAGACGGTTTACTGAAAACGAAACTAAAATACAATTGAACTTTTTTCCTTGTTTAATGAGACATTTTAGGTTTTTGAAATAGGCCTGCTGACGAAAGAGATCTTTATACAAGTACATTTCTGATAATCAATTTGATTATTCTAATATAGCACTATGTAGTCTGACATAGTACTGATTTCTATCGATCTTTTCTCTCTTTTTCATTCATTCTTTTCGAATTTACTGAAAACCAACAGGCTAATTACAAATTCCAATTTACGCAATCTATCCGAGTGGCACGCTAGCTTTTGTTGGGTTGAAAAGTGAGGGGGGGGGATAGTGCTCATTTTGTCAATTCCTTTTGGCTTTAAGTTTAAGTTCTTACCCTACTTGATTTCTGTTGTTTTGTTTTTTTTTAAGTTTTAATTCTGTTGAAAAACTACGCTTTTTGTTAAATTCAATTATAAAAGCTATGATGGCTCCCTGTGTGCTCAAAGAGCACGAAAGGCTCGGAGTCATGATTGTAAAAAAAAGAGAAAATTATATCATTCGAAGGAAAATTAAATAACCTCATTATCTGACTAAATAATGTAGTTGAAAAATGACTGAAGGACCAATGAATACTATATTTAACGCCCAAGAACCTGCGACTTGGGGTAAAATCATCGATTATCACTGAATCCTTTGGAGCACCTGAAATTAACCAAAGCGTAAACGAACCACCAAATCTGGCAGTAAATCACCAGTTTTGGCAACCCTGTCTGAGGTCGTCTGTAAAACCAACTTTTTAACAGTGCGAATACTGCTTTCGCAGATTTTTGTTTATTTATTTTTTATTTTTGGTCAGCGGGATGTGGCTGTGAAGTCACAAGAGATGCAAACTTGAAATTATTTTTGGTATCGGAAACGTGAAAGGGGAAATAAAAGTTCCAGTGATTTTTTAAGTTTCCAGTAGTTTCTCACAGAAAAGTCATTTTTTCGTATTCTACTTGATGTCAAAACAAAACTATCGTAGCCAGGAAAGTAAACTTTTCAGAAGGATTTTGTGCCATATTCCTGCCGAAAATTAAAGTATCTTTCTGAGAACTGGAGAATCAAATTCTGAATCTCAGCTAGATTTCTTTGAAATGGTTCCGGAAAATTTTATCTCGAATGCCAAATTCCCAATGTTTTGCTTGTTTTCTCAAATTTTTATTTGGATGCCTCTTGTATTTTAATTGAGTAATACTATTAAAAGCACGCAAGATAACATGAACTTCCTTATATACGAAATTGCTTCGTTTCCTTAGAAATAATTTCCAAAGTTGTTATGACACATCCAATGCTTTTGATATCCAAGAGGTAGCTTTTCCTAGACAAGACAGAACTAGTTTTCCAACGTGAATTAACAGATCTTGATATTGTAAGAACTGGAACTGACAGATAGAACTTCATATTATATTTTCGACAGCCCAAGCAAAATTTCCGTATCTCTCATAAATTTTTGGGAAATGATAACGGAAATCCTGATTTCAAAAACAGAAATTCCGATTTTATTATTTTTTTTTGAAAATTTCGAATTGATGTTTATTGTACTTTAAATGTTTAATTCCTCGAAAATCATGCAAGAAAACATGCATCCTTCTATATCCGAAGATAAACCATACACTAAGAAATTAAGGTTCACCCAATGAACAGTTTCACGGATGTTCATTAACCGCAGTAAATAGTAAAGAGTCTTAATGCTGGTAAAACTATACAGAAACAGAGTTTGCCGATTAGTTTTCACGCAAATAGCTTTATCTAGAAGTTCTCTAATTAAGTGTTGACCCTGCGAATAATAATTTACAGTATACAACCGTGATACGGGAGCATGCCCTTTTATTACCCATGAGATATAGTTCCATTTGCTGCTCCACAACTGCAAACCATGGCTCAAATTTGCTGCGACACTCCTCGGAGTCTTAGCGCCAGAGGTCTAGTTAGCTACTCTGGACCCCGATCGAACTTCACTGTTTTACGTTTTTTACATTTTAGGCTTGATTCGTTTGATCTTAAATCTGTATATTAAAAAAAAAACTAAAACCAAAAATGCTTAAAATTAAGTAACCACAAGAGAAAACTGTTATGTCGTGAAATACGAACAAAGAACCCTTAGAAGCCAATTTGGCTACATTCATACTTCAAGATCCATACATGCTGCTTATTAAAATAATCAGCAAATTTCCGCTTAATCTACTTCCCATGCTTATTTTGAGGGGCTATTTGATTTGGCTTCTGAACGGCCCATGTTAGAATTTGAAAAGTTTAATCTTTTTACTTACATAATGTTGTTTTAAGTAAATTATATCTTACAGGTGAATCTCTTGAAGCGATCTTAAAATCAGCAGATGAATTAAACCGAGTGCTGGATCTTTACAGAGACTATGTAACCAAGAAGCCAAGTTCGGCAGCCTTATTGGACTTGGGCGGAAGTGACCCCACTATGCACACCGAAAATCGTGTCCATGGTTCAAGCATGGGTGGAGAATTGCTATCAGTTGGTAATTATTTGTGTGTTACTGCTGTAGTTACACGATAATGATATTGCTATCTTCCCGTTTTTGTACTGCTGATGAAAACTGCTGGGCTTCAAAAAATATAAATGGTGAAAAATGAGTGATCATAAAGTTTAAACCGAATGGAGTTATTCATAAAGTTATTCCGAATCATAAAGTTATTCCCAGTTTAAGTGGAAGGATTAGGTTTGTTTTGGATAAAGTTAACTTTCTCTTTTAAAATAACTACATATTTTCAAACGTGCACCCTTGGTCGCAATGCTTTGATAATTACCTTACGCGAATATGTAAACTGGCCTTAAATGTATGGTTTTCAATAAGATTGAAAATAGTACAATTTTCATTTCACATTTTGAAGGGATTAATTGAGAATTAAGAGTAAATCATATTTCTGATATTGGAACATAAGATGTATTTTGAAGTGAATTTGCTACCTAACCTTAGACCTTAGTTCCTACAGAATCATTGATGACACATAGAGCATCGACGTCTTTCTACTCTTCTCAAGCTGGGCCGCATTCGTTGCGTTTCCCCATTCCGGTACTAAGGAAATCTCAGGCATTCTGAGATCTCGGCTACAAGTCAGTCATAAAGCGGTTTTCGGGAGACCTCATCCTTTTCGGCTGTCTGACATGTAATGACAAGCTGCCCGAGGAAGCGTTGTTTTTGTATAAGTAGGATATATATCAAAAGTTTCTATATGTTTCTATATATATCAAAGTTTCTTAAGACAGCAGTAACAACGGGCTGGCCTTTTCTACTACGCATTCTGACCAGGCTCATGTTTTCTAATGAGGGTACTCTCTTTTGGAGAGAGAGGAATATAAAAACCCCCTCTTGGAGGGGGGTAGTTTCCTTAGGTGACTTATGCTGGTTTTAAGTCTTTAACGTTGCCCTATAGTTTTGTGTGAAATTTTTGCTTATAATTTTCGCTGGTATTTGTAGTGTTCGGCTCTACTTTTTTCATAATAACTAAACTTTAAAATGCACAATTACTTGCTGAAGAACACAACCGCGTGGACACTGAGAACTGGGATACTTTTATATGTTTTTTTTTTACCTGTAGGTTTATGTTATAAGTTTTAGTCTGATGACTTTTTGGGCCAAAAATGTGTTCTAAGGGACAAAATGGACAAAAACTTTGTTCATTTAGGCCAGATATTTTTGGCCACTTAAAAAGGACATTGGAATTCAAATACTTGCTTAAATGGGTCCTTTTCTCGAATTTTTACTGCCATTAGTTGTAGTGAAGCTTGTTGTGAAGTATACCGCAGCTAACGGAATTTGAAACTCAGTTAATGGTTTTTGTCAACCCAGTAAGTCTGAACCAACAGATATTCGGTGTAAGCGAGATTTAGTACTTGCATCCCGCACAGGGAGGGGGCTATACAAGTCTGTGTGAGAATTAACATTTATTTAAAAATATTGACATTTTTATGAGCTCTCATAATTTTACATATATTATTTCTAGCTTTCCATTTTTTTTTATCTGCCCCCTCCCCTAAATACATGCCTAGATCATATTTCAAAAGGCCATTTCCAAATTTGGAAAGTTTTATCCAAGAGCAAAGATGCTTCGTATTTTTTTTCAGTTTTTTTTTCACACACTCTCTGGAAAATAGACAATAGAAACGAAATAAAGCGTTAAGTTAACAGCTAAACTTCTTTTCAATGATCTACTCAACGACAATTGCAAAATGACCAGATTAAAAAAAAAGATGAAATACGCTTATTGAGATTAAGTCGTTTGCAATACTACTCAAAAATAAGGACAATCATATATGTGACAATGAACTTCATCTTTTGCAGACTTCAATTTTACTAGTGCGTCGACTGTGCCGTCTTTACATCAAAAACCTATTAAACCTTCCACTGTAGTCTTGCCTCTCTCTAATGAAACATCTGAAGTGAGCCAGCAATCTCATGGTCTTGACAGTTTAGATTTCCTTGGGGATCTCTTGAAAACTCTTCCAGGTGGTGACTCAAGTATGGCCATGGGAAAGTTTGTTCCAAAGTTAGTATTTTTTTTTATACCTCCCTAAAAACTGTTTGAGACCTCCGTTTTGGAAATTTCGAGAACAAAAGGCTTTGGAAATAAAAATATACTTACTGAAACAGCAGGGTTTTCATCATTATGATGCTTTTGTTTCCTTGTGAATATAAAAATTGAAGAGTAATTAATATATATAAAAATTCTAATTATATCAGTGTAAAATAATAATCGAAACGATAAATTCCACGATTTTAGTTAAAAATAAGTAAGTGTAAAATGATGCATATGAATTTGATTTTTTTTTTTAAAAAAAAATAAAGAAATAGATTTCTGTCTTATAAATAATTTTTAGCCTTTTTGGAGATGGCACTTATTCTTCACTGCCTCAATGAGGGTATTTAATTCTATAAATTCTTGAAAAACCATGTACAAATTCAAGACATTTAAAATATAGCTTTGAGAAGAAAAGAAGGCTGAAGACTTATTAAGATAACTACAGGGAAGCTAGCCAAAGGGAGAACCATCCCAAAGTCTATAAAGTCTAGTCGTAAGAAAGTCTAGCTAATATTTCGTTTCTCATTCAGCCTCGCAGATGAATGAGAAAAATGAAAAGTCTTTGGATCCTAGCCTCTGAATGACTTATTATTAAATAAGTTATTAGGATTCTGGATCTGAAGTATGAAATAGCCAACCATTACCGAAACCAAGAGGGAGAGAGCCAAGAAGATAATTTATTGCAAAACATTGACATTTTGCAACTTTAATCTTCAGTTCTTTTTTCCTGTAATTTGTCTAATAAAATCCTAAAATTATCAATTAATTATTAATTATCATTTAACCGCTTTTGATCGACTAAGTAAAATAAAATAATCGGCTTATTCCAAATACCTAATTTCAACTGATAAATAGATAAGCGAGGTTTTTGAAGAAGTAATTTCAACTGATTAAATAAATGAGCGAGGTTTCTAAAGAAGTAAAACCATCTTTCAGACATAATTTGAAAATTCGGAGTGAAAAAACTTCCAACTGTTTTATCGGAATCCCTCTCTTGACTATATTTCATCAGCACAATTCTGAGGTCCTGAAGTAACGCGGAATAAAGATAAGAACACCATAAATGAAAAACTTTAATCATGCTATGTGGTAATCAGCTTTAAAAAAAAATTAAGCTAGGCATAAGCAGGTGAAAAATGATCAAACGCCCCGTTGTTGTCAATAAAAAATGTATATATAACAGGTTTCTCTTAATCCAAGAATATATCTGCGAAAAGGTGACGTGGGCTTGATCACAACCTGAATATCTAGTAAAACCAACTTCTGGAATGAAAATGGAGCAATTTTAATATAGATTTTACACTAAGCTCTGACAACGTACTTAATTGTGAACCTTTTGCTTTTTTCTTGCTTCGACACCAGGGTTCCTGTTTTAAACACCTGTTTTAAAAGAAGTTAGCACTTGCCCATCTAAAAAGACCAAGTTAAAAAAAAAACAAAAAAAAAAACAGGAGTATAGCCAAAAAAGGAAGCCGGAGAAAGGTTCAAGTGGTTAGAAAATAATCCATCATGGTCTGGAGCATACTTAATCGTAAGATTTTCAATGCTGAATCCAAATCAAAACCGTCAGTAAAAAAAAAAGCGATCCTGATTTGGAAAAAGGTCATCAAGCTCCTAGATCTGTAAAATATCATCATTTGAAATAGGCATTAAATTTAAAAAGTGACCACTCACGTTGTTGTTTTTCTGGCCTCTATGGAAGAGACTACTTCAATCTGCCCTTTTGCATAAGGAAAAAATGTCTAGAATTGTCTATGTTTTTGCACATTTTTGAAGCTCTGACGCATTTTAACATTTAAAAGAAGACATAGCCTCTTTTTTATATCAAACCCGGATTTATTGGTTTGTGTATTGCATTATATTCTGTTTTCTGTTTTTTATATAAACAAATAGGGCACAAAACAGAATAGTTTAATCTCCATATAATACTAACCAAAAAAATACATTACCATATTACATTCAAAATAAGTCCCGACACAAATTAGCGTGTTTGGGACGACCCAAAAAAACAACAACTGTTGTTACACTTCCTAGGAACAAAAACCCTTACTCCACCTCGTTCCTCTATCCCTACTAAACATATTTCCATTTCCTACCCAAACATTTGCAATAAAATTTTAAGATAGCCATTTTGTTCAACATGGTTGAAAGATCCAATTTAAGTCTTTGAGGATTAACCCCCCCCCCACAGTCTTCAGGGCAAGGGTTGTAAGTTATGCCGTGGTGGCATTTAAGGCTTATATAGAAAGAGTGATCGTACAAACTTCGGAGGGGGCTCATTCGATTCGTAATCAAAAGTTCTAGTGCCCTCTTTTTATTACTCAGAGTGATCGGAGGATTGATACCCCTCTCCCCCCAACCTCGAATTATCTCGAAATGCTTCTGATTTTAGTTTTGAGATGAACGTTTGGTGTCGTAGAAATTTTGAAAAAAACTCATTCGATTGGAATTTGGAGGGGCCAGTGCCCATTTTAATAGTAGAAAGAGATTGGGGGGCAACTAACCCCCCTCCCAAGCCCACCATTTCCCTAAATACATGCAATAAAAATTTTGAGATAGCCATTTTGTTCAAAGTAATTGAAAAGCACGAAAATTTTGTCTCTGAGGATGACAACCCCCTCACAGCCCTCAGGGCAAGAGTGGTATGTTATGCCGTAGGGGCATATAAGGTGTATATAGAAAGGGTTCGGAGAGTGATCATTGGATTTGTAATCAGAAGTTCTAGTGCACTTTCTAAAACTGAGGGCGATCGGACGGTGGATATCCCCCACCATACCTCGTATTCTACCGAAATACATCTGATAGAAATTTTGAAATGGCCATTTGTTGTCGTAGAAACTTCGAAAACAGCCCATTCAGTTGGAAATTGAAAGGGCCAGTGACCTTTTTAAAAGTCGAAAGTGATTGGAGAGCAACTAACCCCCATCCCCTGCCAACCATTTCCCCAAACAGATCCAATTAAAATTCTGAGATAGTCATTTTGTCCAACGTAATTGAAAGGACTGAAAATTATGCCTTTGAAGATGACAGCCTCCCCCCCCCCAGCCCATAGGGCAAGGTAAGTTATGTCCTGAGTACATGAGGTTTATAGAAAGGGTGATTGTATTAACTTCGGAGGGGGCTCGTTGGATTGAAAATCAGAAGTTCTAGTGCCCTTTTTAAGATTCAGAGTGATCTAAGGGTGGATACTCCCCCAAACCTCGTATTTTCTCTAATTCATCTTATAGAAATTTTGAGATGGTCATTTGCTGTCGTAGAAACTTCGAAAAAGGCTCACTCGATTTGAAATTGAAAGGGCTAGTGCTATTTTTATTAGTCAAAAGTGATTGAAGGGCAACAAGCCCCCACGCCCATCAATTCCCAAAACACATCTAATCGAAATTTTGAGATGTCCATTTTGTTCAGCGTTGTTGAAAGGTTTGGAAATAGTGTCTTTGGAAACCCCCATACCTTCTCAAGACCAGACCCTTATTTGCACTTTACTGAAAAAATGGCTGTGAATTGTCTGTTTAGTATACGTATACTGATATATGTTCCTTACAATTTTAATAATTTTTAATGTATTTAAAGTTAAAACCTTATAAACGTATATTTTTATCTAATTTTACAATAAATTACTAAGTCAAACTCAAAACGAGCAAAAATTAACATGAGTAGGGCTGACAACCCCCATGTCATCTCAAGGACCAGATCACAAGTTGCACTCTACTGAAAACAAAATATATTTAAAAACTTTTCACTATGTTTTTACTTGTTTAAAATGTTTTTACTAGATATTTTAAGTCCTCCCCCTTGCGCTCCAATTACAGCGCAAGTGTCTGGTGCCCTTTTTAAGAGTAACAACAGATTGGAGGAAATCAGCCCTTTTCTAAAGCCCATTCATTTTCCAAGCGTATCCAGTCAAAATTTTGGGACAGCCCTTTTGTTCAGCAAAGTAGAGCAGTCCAGTAGCTATGTCTTTAGAGACATTAGGCATGTCAACCCCCCAACAATGTAATTGGTCCATTGTACTTTAAAATTAAATTTTTTTCTAAAAATATATGAAAAGGTATTGTGTTAAATGGTTGCCAGAAAGACACATCAGCAATATATTGAGAACGAATGGGGTTATTAAGTTGAAACTTCTGGGGATACTACTATTACTACATCTGTTCTTACAACTTAAATAAAAAAATTAGTGTAAGTACATCCAGGCTGTCAAAGAGCATAGATAGAATTTTTTTGGGATTGATATTAAGTTTTATTTTTCAGGTCATTTTCAGAAGCTACAAAATCAAATTAAAAAATACTGTTTGTGTCAGGATTAAAAACTGTTGAAAACGTTTCTCCAACATACAAATAGCAATTCATAAAACGGATTCTTATAGAAGAAAACTGAAAAGATATACAATATTTCTTTTTCGAAGAAAAGACTATGTCAATAAAAAGGAACATAAATTATTTTAAAAAACTTTACCACATGACAAGCTTTTAAAAGAAAAGTAATTAGCTCCATTAAGCCTGGAATGAGCAAAAATAAAGTCAAATAATCTTTCAAGCGTAAAACTGCCACAAATCACTATCAATAAATAAATGAAACTCAGCGAACAGGAATTACAGTAGATAGCCGAGTAAAACTCAAAATGAGCAAAAATTAACATGAGTAGGGCTGATAACCGTATGCCTTCTCAAGACCAGAACACAATTTGCGCTTTACTGAAAACAAAATACGCTTGAAATGTTTTCACCTTTCTTAACTATCAAAACCTTAACGAAGAAATGTCGGTTTATGTCAATTTAACTGACAATCCAAGGTAATTTTTTTTCAGTGAAGCGCAAATTGTGTTCTGGTCTTGAGAAGGCATTGGGGTTATTTTAGGGGCTTCCAGCTTCCTCAACCCACCAATTAAATTAACCATTATCCAAATTATATTATTAACCATTATGTTTTATATCTTAGCATTGGACAAAGTAACAGCATCGGAGGAAATATTTAATATCTTAATTAAATAAACAGACGGAAAAAAAGATCAGCTAGTCGGTCAATATAAGTCCGCATATCAACTCCTAAATAAAAAATTCACTCAAGAAGAAATTCGCTGAGTGGACACAGTATAGCATATTTTATTCTTTTTTATCAACACACTATAAATAACTAACTCGAAACCAGTACTCGAATCACTCACATATCCACCATCAGTTTTGACTTTCTTATCTATTCTCTATTGGAATTGGAATTGAGGTTAGACTTTCCTTTGATTTATCAATACTCACATTTCCACTATCAGTTCTTACTTTCTTATCTATTTTCTATTGGAATTGGAATTGAGGTTAGACTTTCCTGTGATATATCAACACTCACATATCCACCATCAGTTTTACTTTCTTGTCTATTCTCTATTGGAATTGGAATTGAGGTTAGACTTTCCTTTGATTTATCAACATTCACATTTCCACCATCAGTTTTTACTTTCTTATCTAATCTCTGTTGGAAATGGAATTGAGGTTAGACTTTCCTGTGATATATCAACACTCACATATCCACCATCAGTTTTACTTTCTTGTCTATTCTCTATTGGAATTGGAATTGAGGTTAGACTTTCCTTTGATTTATTAACATTCACTTTTCCACCATCAGTTTTTACTTTCTTATCTAATCTCTGTTGGAAATGGAATTGAGGTTAGACTTTCCTGTGATATATCAACACTCACATATCCACCATCAGTTTTACTTTCTTGTCTATTCTCTATTGGAATTGGAATTGAGGTTAGACTTTCCTTTGATTTATTAACATTCACTTTTCCACCATCAGTTTTTACTTTCTTATCTAATCTCTGTTGGAAATGGAATTGAGGTTAGACTTTCCTGTGATATATCAACACTCACATATCCACCATCAGTTTTACTTTCTTGTCTATTCTCTATTGGAATTGGAATTGAGGTTAGACTTTCCTTTGATTTATTAACATTCACTTTTCCACCATCAGTTTTTACTTTCTTATCTAATCTCTGTTGGAAATGGAATTGAGGTTAGACTTTCCTGTGATATATCAACACTCACATATCCACCATCAGTTTTACTTTCTTGTCTATTCTCTATTGGAATTGGAATTGAGGTTAGACTTTCCTTTGATTTATCAACATTCACTTTTCCACCATCAGTTTTTACTTTCTTATCTAATCTCTGTTGGAAATGGAATTGAGGTTAGACTTTCCTGTGATATATCAACACTCACATATCCACCATCAGTTTTACTTTCTTGTCTATTCTCTATTGGAATTGGAATTGAGGTTAGACTTTCCTTTGATTTATTAACATTCACTTTTCCACCATCAGTTTTTACTTTCTTATCTAATCTCTGTTGGAAATGGAATTGAGGTTAGACTTTCCTGTGATATATCAACACTCACATATCCACCATCAGTTTTACTTTCTTGTCTATTCTCTATTGGAATTGGAATTGAGGTTAGACTTTCCTTTGATTTATTAACATTCACTTTTCCACCATCAGTTTTTACTTTCTTATCTAATCTCTGTTGGAAATGGAATTGAGGTTAGACTTTCCTGTGATATATCAACACTCACATATCCACCATCAGTTTTACTTTCTTGTCTATTCTCTATTGGAATTGGAATTGAGGTTAGACTTTCCTTTGATTTATTAACATTCACTTTTCCACCATCAGTTTTTACTTTCTTATCTAATCTCTGTTGGAAATGGAATTGAGGTTAGACTTTCCTGTGATATATCAACACTCACATATCCACCATCAGTTTTACTTTCTTGTCTATTCTCTATTGGAATTGGAATTGAGGTTAGACTTTCCTTTGATTTATTAACATTCACTTTTCCACCATCAGTTTTTACTTTCTTATCTAATCTCTGTTGGAAATGGAATTGAGGTTAGACTTTCCTGTGATATATCAACACTCACATATCCACCATCAGTTTTTACTTTCTTATCTATTCTCTTCTGCACCATTTTCGTGAACATTTACAGAAATAAAAATTTTGAAAAAGAGGCACATCAATCAAGCAGTTCGTGGTAAAGAACCCTAAGTAAGGAACCACTCGGCCCAATAGTAACCGAAACTCTAAAAAACATAAATTTGATAACAATAGAATTATACCTGTGTGGATGACATTTGCCCACGATGAAACAAGATTTGCCCATTGTTTACATATTTTATTTGTTGCTGGGAAGTATACATATATTTTTTTTAGGTCGGGAAGGAGATTTTCTGGTAGGATTTTTTACGGGATGAATTTTCCATTGGGAGGGAAGTTTCCAGGGGGGAGTTCTTCAGGGGAAATTTTACACGGGGATAATTTGCCGGAATTCATACATAAAATTCGTTTTATTTGTCTTACTTTCTCGGTAACGAATCAGTTTTACATGTGGAGATGTTCTAGGGGAATTGTCAGGGGAAATTTTCAGCGGAGTCTGAATTCGCTGAGGGATTTTTAAGTAGAGGGGGAGGGTGGATTTTCAAAAAGAAATGTTTTCCAAGAGGTAATTGTCATCAGGAGAATTCCTTCATGGGGAAATTTCCGCGGGAGATACTTTTCATTAGGGGGGATTTCTAGGAGCAATTGTCCACATAGGGGGGGGGGGGGTCTGCCATGACCTGAAAAATGTTCCTAATTTAAATGAAAAGCAAGTTTTTTCTAAGGATAATTTTTCAGGCAGAATCGTCCGCAAGAAAGTTTTCTGGCAGGATGATGAATTTGCTGCGAGGATGAAATAGTCCGGTGGTGATTCCCTGGACGGGGGAGGGGGATTTTACGCGGGAAAAACTTTTCGTGGAGGAGGATTTCAATGGAGGGGAAGGTAGATTTTCTGGGATTATTTGAAAAACGATCAGAAATTAAATAAAAAAAAAAAAATAATAAGTTCTTTTCCACTGAAATTAAGGAACAGCCGCAAAACATAAAACGAACAGAAATCATTCCGTATGTGGGTGAGCTGTCTACTCGTCAATGCCTCGCTCTTTACACTAAAGATTTTCAAATACTTAAAAAAAGCTTCTTGTATTAATCAAACAGCTCTAGTGTTTCAGAAATCATTCTTAAAGAATTGGGACAAAAAATTTAACTTTAGTGTAAAAGAGAAGTATTCACGAGTGGGCTGCTCCCCCTATGTATGAATAATTTCTGTTTATTTTAAGGTTTACCGTTGCTCCTTACTTGTGGCTGGAAAAACTTATTCTGTGTTTCTATTTAATTTCATTAAGAATTTCAATGTATGAAAATGCACCTTTCAAATGCACTTGATGTTTGCCGTATTCACAGTGACATAATGACGCCTTGTTTATTATTATATTCATCCATTCATTGTCCACTAGGTTAAGACTATTAGCAAAATTTTCAGTAAAGGTTATTATTATGTTCATCCATTTCATTGCCCGCTAGGTCAAGACTATTAGAAAAATTTTCAGTAAAGGTTATTACTATATTCATTCATTTCATTGCCCACTAGGTTAAGACTATTAGCAAAACTTGTGAAATTATATTCACTTACATTCATTATGAAATATACTTGAATTGCGCAGTTAAAATTTCCTTTTTGTCACTTCAAATATAATCCGATTACAAACACTATTTATTTGATATTAATTAAAAAAAAATTTGCACAAAATAAGCTTTTCAAAGAGAAGTAAAAAAATCCAATAAACCAAAAATGAGATAAAATAAAATCAAATAATCTACCAAGCGAAAAACTACCATAAATCAGTATCAATAAATAATTAAACCCAAAACGAACAGTAATTACAATAAATAACCGAGTCAAACTCAAAACGAGCAGAAATTAACATTAGTAGGGCTTAAACTCTATGCCTTTCCAAGGACAAAACATAATTTGCACTTTACTGAAAATAATACAAATGAATGTCCATTGTCAGTTTATATATATATATATATATATATATATATATATATATATATATATATATATATATATATATATGCGGATATTTATTCCTTAAAATGTTAATAATATTTGATTTATTAAAGTTATATAAGTGAAAACATAAAAAAAAATCAGTTAAGTGCAAGTTATGTTCTGACCTTGAGAAGGCATAGGGGTTTCGAGCCCCACTAATGTTAATTTCTGCTGGTTTTGAGTTTGACTCGGTTATTTATTTTAATTTCTGTTTGTTTTGGGTTTTATTTACTTATCGATGTTGGTTTGCGGTAGTTTTACGCTTGGTACATTATTTGATTTTATTTTTGCTCATTTTGGTTGAATGGATTTCTTTACTTCTCTTTGAAAAACTTATTTTTTGGAAAAAGTTTTTTTTTAATTAATTTCTGTTCGTTTTATGTTGACGTAATCTTTTCATGGAAAAAGAAAGTGATAGTTCAAGTCTTTTCGGGCTTTTCTTTCAGAATTTATAGTTTGGCCTGCTATTTGTATGCTGGAGGAAATTTTTCCACAATTTTTAACAATATACACCCTTTTAAAAATCTGGACATAAATAGTAGTATTTAATTTCATTTTATACCTCTTCTCGTTGACCTGAGCAATAAAACTTGATATCATTCGCAAAAAAATCTATCTATGCTCTTTGACAGACTGGATACACCTACACTCTTTGATTTACTTAAATTTTAAAAGCAGAAGTAGTAATAGAAGTAGCTTCGAAAGTTTGAACATAATACCCTCAGTCGTTCTTGTGATACCGCTGAGATGTCCTATTTGAAATCAACATAGACATAATGCTTTTTGATTCAACCTTAAGGTAACATTTAGTTTTTAAAGATAATGTGCAAATTGCATAATTGTGGGGGGTTTACCCACGCAATAGCCCCAGGGATACAGTTACAAGACTGTTTAGCTGTACCGAACCAATTGGCTATCCTAACTTTTGTTTGGAAGTGTTTGTTGAGCTATAGAGGAGGGCTGATGGCCCTCCAATCACTTTGAATCTTAAAAAGGGTACTAGAACTTTGAATTTAATTCAAATTAGCTCCTTTAAAATATCAATGATATTACTTGCTATGATAGAGAAGCATTGCCTATGATTTTACTTATATGCCCCTTTTAATACTTGCATTCGTATAGCTTTTTCGTTTAGTTGAACCTCCCCTTAAACGTTTTTACTTAATGCCCTTAGTGTCGTTAGTTACAGTAACCTTAAAAGTAGTATCAAAAGTATACACATAGTGTCTGGCTAGTTCAAAACCTGTCACAACTTACCCTGAAAGGTCTAAAGTAACATTGCTTTTCTAAATGCAATTCTAAAGTGCAATCTACATGATCATAGTTCATTTTAATTTAGCTCAGCAACCGCCTATATATTCCTTGAAAGCTTCACCTTAATACCCTTAGTTTTAGTAGCAATAGTTGTAGTAGCAGTATGCAAATAGTACCCTTTTTTTTCTAAATCCCCTTCAACACGCGATGAAATTTTTAACGTAGTAACATTAACTGGTCCTGAAGCATTGCTGAAATAAGCATTGATTTTGGTTAGTTCAACATCCCCCACACCAAGCGTTGGAAGTTTTAATTTCACACACGAAACTGTTCCTAAGAAATTGCTGAGATGCCCTTTTGACAACCTGCATACGGATGACAGGTATATGCCATCCCTTTAGGCATAGTTGTAATAGCAGTAACAGCAGTAGCATAACTACTCAACTTAATACAATTAGCCATTGCTATGATATTGTCGATCTGCTCTTTTGATAACCTGTATGGTCATATATTTATTGATATTTTTATCTTAATGCTCTTAACCTTATAAATAGCTGCGATTGAAGTAGTAAATGGAGCAATAGTAGTAGTAGAACTACTAAATGTTGCAGTAGCAGTAGCATTAGTAGTGTGCACATATTGCCTTTTGGTCAATTGATTTTTCCATTTAAGCAATTTTTGAGAGTTCCAACTTAACTCAAAAATCAGTTCTTAAGATACGCTATTATGACAATTTAAATGAACATAGCGCCTATTGTTAGTTCGAATTTGCCACCAATATTCTCTCAAGTTTTACCTTCATAGACTTTACTATTATCAGTGTAGTTTTGGTGGTAGTAAAATTAGTTCCAGTGTTAGTGTTTTATTAGTAGCAGTAGTGGAAGCAGTATTAATAGTGGTAGTAGCATGTGCATATTGCATTTTGATCAGTTGAACATCGCTTTCATGATGTCCTGGAAGTTTCGCCTTGACACGTTAAGCCGTTCCAAAAACATTGTTGAAATCTGCTTTTGACACCCTTTTGACGCTCTTTTCACCTTAATACCTTAATACCTTAATACTCTAAGCCTTACAAGTTGTTTTAATTGAAATAGTAGTTTGAGCAGTTAAGTAGCAGTAGTAGCATAAGGAAAAGTAGTAGTGGTATTAGTGTTAGTAGTGACGTCCTTATTTTAACTTTTTGTCAGTTGATCTTCCCCAAAAACATCTATAAGAGCCTTATGTGCTCACAGGACACAACTTACAACTCTTGCCCTGAGAGCTGTAGGGGGGGGGTCTTCCTCGCAGACATAATTTCCGAAACCTTCAACTACGATAAATTTTGAACTGATTGGAATCCCCCCTACGTCATATGTCTTGACATATGACTAGTGAATAAAAATTAGCTAAAGAAATCTACCTCGAGGAATGTGGGACGAATAGACTGTTACCAATTAGAAATTTCTAACTGTAATGAAACAAAATATTGCGACAATTTTCTAATTCAGAAAAGGTGATAAATTAAGTTTATTAGAATTTTGGGTGGAAGCGGGGACGAAACAGTAACCTTAGTGATTGCTATATTTGGGAAGAATGTTGAACAGGGAGTAAAATAGTGTTACCCTTTTGTTTTTATTACATCTAGTTTATAAGAGTCGAGATTGTGGATTGACGATATAATTAGGTTTTACATGAAGCAAAAATTAAGTTTTTTACCTCATGAAGGTGTTTCCAAAACAAATTGTTTATTATCTCGTCTCTGATCATACTGGTCTCCTGTACTATATATATATATATATATATATATATATATATATATATATATATATATATATATATATATATATACATATATATATATATATATATATATATATATATATATATATATATATATATATATATATATATATATATATATATATATATATATATATACATATATATATATATTTGTTTTATAGGTCGAAGGAGAAGATTCCAATGAACAAAATGACCAAGTTAAACTCTACCCAAGGTCCCTCCGTCTCTTCTACATTCTCTGGCCAAGAGCTTGACCTCTTATCTGGTGAAAGTTCTACTGCACTGGTATTTGACTCTATCTCAACCTCAAAGCATTCCTCGAAATCTATAGATTCTACATTAAGTAACGCTGGATCCAAAACATCATTGAAGTCTACCAATTCTTCTCTGGATGATGTACTTTTAGTTGATAGCATAAGCCACAGAAAAGATAGCAGTGGTTTTCTAGATATAGTAGATTTGAATGAGATTCAAATGTCCCAACAGGATGTAAGTACATTACTCTAGCTATCATTTTATCTATAAGTTTCGTAAGATTGTAATATTTTTAAACAACTACATATTGGAACGAAGATTGTACATATAGGATGAAAACTCGATAATTGAAACGTAAATATGTATATAAAAAATTACATTTGAAACTTTTTATTTCTGTCCTGAAAGTTTGGAACATAGTAAGCTTTGTTAGAGGTTGTGATTTAGCTGCTGACAAGTCACGGCGTGCTCAGATTGCTAAACTGCTTCAGTGTGTAAATGAAACTATAGGTAGATTTTGGAGAAATTATGAAGCTTGTTTCTGAAAGAGCAAGACTGCATTGTCTGGCAGCCTGGCAGGACTACACTGAGCAGGGTACATCCCGTCAGGAATACCTAAGAATGAGTTTTGACACCTGGAATAACCTTCTAGCTGATGTGATCCCTGAAAATCTCTCGCTTAAAGCATTCAAGTGAAGATACAACAAATACATCAAAGCTGAGAATAAAATGAGGAAATTACAAGGACTAGCGGCATGTCATCGTTGTTGATGGACTCGCAAAGATTGCAAAAAAAAAATCAAACTTCCCGCTGAAAGTCGCGCCTTTATTATTGCGTCACTTTCTTGACTTTGAAAAGTCATTAGCGAGTACACTTGTACCTCTTTGTAAAAGTGACTTGTAAACTCAAGGATTTTTGATTTGGCGTCTTACTTTAGAGAATGTTGTCTCGGGTACTTAAACTATAGGTTGAATTATATAACCTACATATTAAGGCTTTTTCAAGGCTATATCTACAGATTTAACGGTTTTGACTAGAACCCCTACCCTATTCCCCATAATTGTAGGGTAAAGTCAAATTTTTCTGCTATTTAAGGACAAAAGAGACTTGTTCTTTAGTTCAACGTGTTGGTTACTCACGCACAGTAAGTGTTTTTTTATTGCAAATGAAATGTTGGTTTTTTCATACCTTTTGAGGAGGTAACAATTGAGTCCGGTTACAAAAGCAAGCCTCCCAGCTTTAAAGCGTTAACTTTGAACCCCCATATTTGGTAAACTGTGGTAGACTGGAATCTCGTATGTGGCAGATTTATGATTAATGATTGAAAATCAATGAGGACCTCCTGAACGCATTGTTGGAGAAAATTTGCTTACAGGTTTGTAAGTCTTAATCAGGTCACCCATATCCTGATCTCCACTCTGAAAGAGGACATATGTCCCCTGATAAGTTTCTCTAAGTTTATGATGAAATAGTCAATAAAATTGATATAGCCTTACTGCCTGCCGAGTTTTTATTTTATATATTTTTTTCATGACTAAGGTTGATCATGTTGTTTTAATCAAATTTTAATGTAATATAGGTGAAGGTGAATATACCTGTCGACCTCGCCGAACTCTTTATATATTTTGATGTGGAATCTCATCCCACCTCTCCCACGCTCAAGTAACATCTTAGGGATAGCTCTGAACCCCTATCTTCTTCTTAATCCGTTCATGTATAGGCTCTGTGGCGTGACTCTCTAACCTTAGCCGAAATCGACCCAGCTCTAAATAGGTACCTTAAGAAATCCGGGGAAGTTAAACAGGAAGGGTAACTGAAAGCACAGGATAGCTGGCCCTTGACCCCCCATTACATTTGCTGGTTAAAATGCCATTAAACGAAGATCAGTGCCTCCGGTAGGGGCTATAAAATCCAATGCCATATTTTTTACATTTTACCTTTCAACGAGCCAGAATTAATGGCATTAGTTCAATGAATGGTGTACTTTAAATTACATTTTGAAGTAAACTGTTAATTGATTTACTTTCAGACTTTGGATCAACTTTGGTTGTTTCTCAAAGAATGATCTAAAGTTGCTATGGTCTATGAAGATAGGAACATTTACTATTTCGGCTTCCTTCCGAACGTATTTTTTTCATCCAAAAAAAAAGAAAAAAAAACTTGAACCAAATTTAATAAAAAATGGATTAAACATGCTATGTTTCAAAACATGGATAAAGGTGTATTTTAACTATTGAACAATAGCAAAATTGTCATGTTAGTTCAAATATTAAAACTGTGGGGCCGCAGAAAAATAACAAATCGAAAACCTGCACAGAGAACGTAAACCTTAACGTTCCAAGAAAGACTGATCGCATCTTGTGCTGGTGAGAAACCAAATATTATTATTTAAAAAAAAAAAACAGAAGATTTTATTTATTTGAACTCAGCTCTGAAGAAGAATCATGAATATTGGTAAGAAATTCCATAGAATAGAATAGAATAGAATAGAATAGGTTTTATTTGCACAATCTCTCGTAGTCATAAAACTAAATGGCGCTTGTGCTTACAAAAAAGAAAAAAGGATTAAATCAAACGACAAAAAAAAAAAATCAGAAGACAAATAGTTTAAAATCAACAATTGTTATACTTTGGTACAAAGAAAGGGATGAATGAGTTGGAAAAACGATTTGTGCGTGAAGGAGGTGCTGCTAATCTGTCAAATTTCTTCAACCTAGTACCTCGATGTTTCACTAAAACTGGTGGTAGTATCGATCTGTATTTATCACTTCTGAGAAGATATTGGCCAAATTCAAGAATCAAACTGAGACGATGCTCTTGAAGAGAGGGAATTTGTAAAGTGGATAATGCTAACTTATATTCGATAAAAGCATCGCACAATATTATTTTGACTGCTCTTCTTTGTATTGACTCAAGCTGGTCACTTAGGTAAATAGTGTTATTGACTTGTGGGCCCCATACGGGACATGCATACTCTAAAATTGGTCGAATGTAAGTAAGATAGGCTATCCTTAGTTGTGTCACTGAAAAACCAAATCGACGCATTAGTATAAGTGTCCGCATCGCACTATTTGCCTTTTTGATAATTGTATCGACATGGAGGCTGAAAGAGCAGTCGATGCTAAACTTGACACCAAGCACTACTGCCGAAGATTCACTAGGATAAGGAGGAGGAGGGCACACAAAGTCTCTCTTCAGGGGATTAAAGCGAAGGATTTTAGTCTTTCCTTCGTTGATTTGGAGGCTGTTCGCAGTACATTCATCTTTGAAGTTTTTGATTATTTCGTTACAGAATTGGGGGACAGCCTCAGACTTCTCAACAATGTACTTCAGTAGGACTGACAAGTCGTCTACATACTTAAATCTTTCTTCATAGCCGGAAAGGATGAAATTTATCACTGCCAAAAACAGTAGACTAGCGAGCTTAGTACCTTGTGGGCCTCCGCATGTAAGCTCGACCCATTCGGAGTCGGTATCTCCTGGGAAAAGACTGTAAACGCACTGATAGCGGGCTTGTAAAAAATTGATCACTAAAAGGAGAATATGTTTTTGCGCACCCATGGTGCGTAGATTTGTGATAGCAACGGAATGGCGAATAAGATCAAAAGCCTTTCGGTAGTCTACGAGGAGAAGGTCGACTATAGCACTTCCTCGGTCGAGCCACTCGACAATGAGATGGTACATCCGTACTAAATAAACAGTTGTGCTGCTGCCTCTTAAGCATCCATACTGATACGGGTCTAGATGTGCAGAGACCTGTGACATAAGTTTGCGGTAAATAAACGTTTCTGCAACTTTAGAAAGGTTCGGAGTTATTGATATAGGCCGGAGTTGATCACAAGATTTTGGACACCTTACTTTTGGAATAACGCGGACATATGCTCTTTTCCAAGCACTAGGGAATACTTGCTGAAGGAAACATTGGTTGATTATAGAAGAGAGTGGCTTAGCAAGAAAAATGGCGAATTCACGTAACAGCTTTACTGGAAGCTCACCTGGGTAGGACGCACAGTTCGCTTTCAGTCTTAGGAGTTCCTTATAAACAGTGAATTCAGAGACCTCACATACGTCCTCAATCTCTGCACCAGCAATGATAGTATCGATTTCTGATTTGGTGATTGATGGAAATGAGGTACAAATGTCAGCAAAAAAAGAATTGACTTCATTAGCTGAGGTTAAGGCACCGTCCTCTTTGAGGAGCCTTAGATCTCTGAGTGTTGTCTTACCGGTAAGTCTTTTTACTGAGGAATGCCATTTGTGGGGGTCTATTGTGAGTAAGGGAGTAATTTTATCCCTCACATACTGCCTCTTGGCACGCTTGTTTAGTTTAACAATATGATTACGCAACTTGGCTGAAGCTACGGTATCACCAGCGATATGAAGGCGACAACGGGTTTTTATTAAATTCTTTAGATCATTGGTTATCCACGGTTTATCAGTGTCACTCACAGTAATGACTTTTACGGGAAAACAAGTCTGAAATTGCTCCTGAAGCAGAGTATTCAGCTTATTGACTTTAATATTAATATCCTGTTCAGAGCAAATGTCCTCAAACTGATAATTACCGATCCAGCGACCAAATGTAGATATCGAGTCCTCAGTAAGTGGTCGCACCGTATACTTGACTCGTTTTGGCTTCGGAATTGCCGAACTGGCTTCCCAGAAGATGATAAAGTGATCAGAACTTGTTCTATATCTGCCTAACCTCATTGGATTGTATTGATCTTTCTTTTCTATTGTTGTGGATTTAGTCGCCATTTACACGGGGTATAGGGGTTGTCGTAGTCACGCCTAGGTAATGAATTTGGCGCAAGATTTGAAAGTTGAAAAATATGGATGAGGAGGTTCAAGACTTAGAGTTTTTGTGTTTAGTTTTGGAGTTTAGTCTAGATTTGGACTATATGTGCTTATGGCAAGCCAAGCTAGAAAAACAGAAAGAAACAGAAGGATTTGGACAAGGGAAATCTTCAGAGATCAAATAAGATTGTTTGAAAGCCAGGTCCAGCTTTTTCTTTGTCTTACCATACATGCCCAATAAGTTCTTCAAGAAAATCAACTCTTATACCAATCCATATCTGTACCAGTTGCTCAACCTCCATTCCTGACAAATTTCTTGCCAATAATCTTCGATGTAATCGGTTGAAACCTACTCTTAGTTGCTGGTGAGTTGATCCAGTTTGAACTATTATTACGCCAGGGGCTGAGACTCTGAGACCGGTGTGCACGAGATTTCATTGCCAAGCCGCGACCGCGACTATGACTAAGCCCTGTGTGAATGGTCATTTAGTCTGCTTAAATCACCTAAACCTGAACATATAGCGTTTACCGTAAATTACTAGTCATAAAAAACGGACACCTTGTGCTGGAGTTTAGATTCAATGGGCTTCTTATTAAAGATTTTGTAAAAATAAAACAAAAAGAAGAACTCAATAGGACTTGAAATAGGGCCAAAACGAGGTCAACTGTGTACTCTTACAACCTCTATTTGATGCTTCCTCAATGGCTGTTTCATACAAGCACATCCACCACCCTGTGTGGTTATGTCTACTTGCGTCGTCGTTTACCTTGTCAATACGGAAAAATCGCAAAAATACGGTAGGGTCGGATTACCTACAAACGGTTGAGCTTGTAAAATAGTTTTTACATCTCTTTAGAAGGAATATGATAGAATTATAAGGTTTAAACGTAGACTAGTGACATATCAGGTCTATATTTTTTGGCGACCTGGTGTCAGGAAAATTGTCATAAAAAATATTTATTTTAGGTATCCGGAGTGAATATCCGACTTGACAATCAGTCCCAGTCCAGTAACTGCCGTGAAGTTAAACCACTGGGTGACCTTACTGTATCTGTTGAATTAGTTAAGCCTGGTATGTCCAATTTTTATCAGATACTTCTTTCTGGAGCTCTAAAGCTTTTGTTTCAATTTTAAAGGAAATGTGGTTGATATTGAATCAATCATCAATCATTTAATTAATACCAAAACACTATTACAAACGTAAAAAAGTTTTTTGGCCCAAGAAGCTGTGCTTGTTATGAAGAGCAATTACATTTCCTTTTTTCATTTGGGCTCAATGCTGGGTTAAGAAGGTGCTAACTTGCTTAAATTGTTAGCTTTTAATAACCAACTTACCAAGCGAATCTTTTGACATGTTTTTTTTTTTATTTTTGATAAATTTTGTTCTAAACCTACGTAGTTATGTACTAAGCTTAATTTGGTTTTTGTAGCCGCAGTGATAATAGATTCAGTTAATATCTCTAACTGACCTTATGTCGAATCTTTTGGTCACCCTGACGTTACATGTGGTAATTTACAAGTTGTTATGTAGCTTCTTCTGTCAAATTTAGATTTATGTACCACCTACCCTACTCTATTTGAGACGATGAATCCAATGCATTTTCTAGTAAATTATTTTGTGTGTTCGATGTTTTTCTGTTTTCTGATGTTTTTTATTATCATTATTATTTGTTCGTGTTTTTGTTGTATTTCTTTTTTCAAATGATAGATCTTTTTTCTTAACTTTAATAAGTCTATACGCAAAATTCATCGATTTTCTTGCATATTGTGAAGTAGCAGATTCTATACTGAGACATTAGTAATAACAATTAAAAAGTTCGTCTATGGCTGTAATTCCCACTTTCTCGAAGTAAAATATCTTATTTGGGGACCAAGCTGTTTGTGTACCTCGTCTTTTTTTTCTGTAACCTATGATTTATGTAAAGGAGTTAGAAATACAAAATTTATTTTGCTTTACTCTAGACCAATCTTAATGGACCCTTTCAACCTGTGGGCATATATGTCAGTAAAGTAGATTATTATTTCAAATTTGTATTGGGCTATTTTGAGGTCTGTGTAATAAGTCGTGTAATAAATAATTGGTTTGACATTAGCTTTAGTAAATAAGCCAATTTACTAAAGAAAATTTTGTGTGAATCAACATTAAACTTTTTTTTCTTAAAAATTTTGGACTACGGAATGCTATTCATTTTCCAGTGATCGCTTCAACGGTCTGAAATTAATAAGAATTAGTTCTATCGGTAGCCTCCGCAGTGTTCAGTTTCATTTATTTATTTTTTTTTTATTTTCTTTATAGGAAGTATTCCGCCGATGAAGATTTTTGAGAGAAAACATGGACTAGACATAACGCTGAATATTTGTTATGATCGACCGAGACCAGATGTCTCTGTCATTGTTTTAACTACAGTTAATCGAAACTCCAGTCCAGTCAGCTCCTATATAATGCAAGCCATCGTGCCAAAGGTATATAAGTAGGATATAACGTATTCGTGCAATTTAGCTCTAATCAAGATCTAAATGCAAGATTTAGATCGAAGATCAATAACTATCATAATTAAGTTTTGCACACAGATATTTATTATGCGCATATAGCCTAATTCTAATATGAATAGCAAAGAATTCAAAGAATTCGCAGAATTTTAGTCTTTCAAGGTCTTTGAAAAGGTAGAGAGGAGGGGGAAACATTCAGGGCTCCAGGTTTAAAGGTCAGCAAAAACAAAGGCTTTACCTCTTATTTGGTATTGTTTCTTTTTATTAATTAATGGCAGATATGGAATATTTATAAAGTTTTTTTTTCGATGTTTCTGTATAAGAATTATGATTTCGGCTTGCTATGTATATTTTGGACAAAATTTTGCAACAAATTTTTCATGGTATTTGTGCTATTAAATTTTGGATGAATGGTTAGGGGAAAAATCATTCAAATAAATGGATTGAAAATCTACCTAATTTTGGCTTTCTATAGGACTGAAGCCATACTGACCGTCATCCTGTGGCTATATAAAGGATGTAGATACTACTGAGTCATTAATAGGGTGTCGAATTGACATTTAATTTGTAGATCTTTTTGCAGGGGCAAGTAGCAAGCCTGTTGCCCAACCTCGCAGCAACTGAGATCGAGTCCCAGGTCTCGAGTTGCCAAGTAGAACATCAACGCACTGTTCTACCCCATATTCCTTCATGTACTGGGTCATAATAACGCTATGATGTCCATCTTAATATCTGTTGAGATCAGTTTTATCTTAGTATCTTCCTGATTAATATAGTTCACTTCAACTACAAGGGCGAGTGATCCACGCTGCGATGTTCTCGCAAAGAGCACGGCTTAAATTATACCTGGGTTTGTGGCAACTACAAAAGAACAAGCTGTTGTAACTGTTAATATGTAAAAAAAAACTGAATGGTGGGGGGATTGCGGGGGCTCAGTTACTCCTTAAATCCCCTTCCCCCAGATATTAAAAATACCTTTTCTCGGTATTTACATTGCAAGAAAACAAAACTTTCCCTTTCTCTAGGCTTTAAAATACATTTTTTTTGCATCTTCATTAACTGCAAATTGAAATAATATTAAATAAAAAAAGCTAGTTTTTTAGCTGAAAGTAAGGAGCGACATTAAAACTTAAAACGAACAGAAATTACTCCGTATATGAAATGGGTTGTCCCCTCCGCAATCCCTCGCTCTTTACTCTAAATCTTTTAATTGTTTTAAAAAGCAGAATTGTGGCAAAGAGTCCAACTTTAGCGCAAAGAGCGAGGGAATGCGGAGGGGACAACCCATTTCATATACGGAGTAATTTCTGTTCGTTTTAAGTTTTAATGTCGCTCCTTACTTTCAGTTAAAAAAATAGTTTTTTTTATTTAATTTCTGAACGTTTTTGAATTAATGCATGTTTGATTTTGGCTCTCCGCACATAAATTATTGAAATGAAATTTATATATTAAATCTTTTTTTGGCTAAATCGCTTTCTCTTAGTTTTGATCAGACGATTTTGAGAAATAAGGGGTGGGGAAGGAGGCCTAGTTGCCCTCCAATTATTCGGTTACTTAAAAAGGCAACTAGAACTTTTAATTTTTAACGAACGTTTTTATTAGTAAAAAATATACGTAACTTAAGAATTAACTTACGTAACAAACTTTTATATTCTTATATTTTTATTACGTATAGGAGGGGGTTTGTACCTTCGTTAATACCTCGCTCTTTACACTAGATCGTAAGTTCTGTCCCAATTCTTTAAGAATGACCCCTGAATCAGAAAGGCCGTAGAATAAATAGTTGAAATTACTAAAAATACTTAAGCATAAAGAGCGAGGTATTTATCTCCTCCTAAATACCTCGCTCTTTATGCTAAAGTATTTTTAGAACCCCTCATGTGCGTAATAATCTCTGTTCGTTTTAAGTTTCAATGCTACTCCTTACTTTCAGTTGAAAAAAACTTTTCATGTTTATTTTTTCATTGTTTTTTTATAGTAATGCTAGAAAATCCTGCTCCCTTTTCATTGAATTTTTCTTCCCCCTTGACATATTCCTCCAAGGAAAGATCCTCCCACATAGCCCCTCTCCCCTCAACCCCACCCCCCAAACCAAAAAAAATCCCCCTGAAACGTCTGTACACTCCCCAATAACCATTACTATATGTAAACACTGGTCAAAGTTTGTAACTTGCAGCCCCTCCCCCAGGGATTGTGTGGGAGTAAGTCATCCCCAAAGTTTTCGACTACGCGGAACAAAATGGCTATCTCAAAATTTTGATCCGTTGACTTTGGAAAACAATGAGCGTGGGAGGGGGCCTAGGTGACCTCCAATTTTTTTGGTCACTTAAAAAGGGCACTAGAACTTTTCATTTCCGTTAGAATGAGCCCTCTTGCAAGATTCTACGACCACTTGGTCGATACGATGACCCAAGGGAAAAAAAACAAAACAAACAAACAAATAAACACGCACCCGTGATTTGTCTTCTGGCAAAAAATACGAAATTCCACATTTTTGTAGATAGGAGCTTGAAATTTTTGCTATAGGGTTCTCTGATACGCCAAATGCGATGGTGTGATTTTCGTTAATATTCTATGACTTTTAGGGGGTGTTTCCCCCTATTTTCCAAAATAAGGCAAATTTTCTCAGGCTCGTAACTTTTGGTGACAAAGACTAAATTTGATGAAACTTATATATTTAGAATCAGCATAAAAATTCGATTCTTTTGATGTATTTTTTAGCATCAAAATTCCGTTTTTTAGAGTTTCGTTTATTATTGAGCCGGGTCGCTCCTTACATACGATACAGGAAATGCACAGGGGAAACGAAAATATACATTACTTTTTGAATGAGTGTGAATTCTAAAGCTTTGAAGCTGATCGCTGATCAAATACAAGGCTGTGATACTTTTTAACCGCCTTTGGCACTGCACATAGCCCTTTTCTACAGAACACTAGAAGAGTATTTAGAGCCAGGTCCCTTTTCATAATGTCTGCCATAATACATTTTTGAGAATTTTTTTTTTGAATTGATTAGATCTCGTTGATTAGGCGATTTATAAAGGACTGTTTATTTACTTTGCTTGCACGATTAATAAATCTACGCTGTTATCGTTGGTCTGGGAAAATGACATGCCAGATTCGAAAAAAAAAATCTATTTGGGGGTAGGGATATAGATCGATTTTTATTAAATCTTTTTAACTAGCAACAGGATCAAACAAGGGGTGGAAGAGAAAACTTTCTCGGCTGAACAATATGCATTAACAAGGGCTGGTTTTAGATTCTACAACTCTACAACATTATAATCAGGCAAAACCTAGTTTTGGAGAGGAGGTTTATTTTAAATTTAATTTAGCGGTTATGATTCTACGTCGTTGGATTCAGCTTAGGGCGAATTGTCATCCAATCCAGAACAGGCAAATCGTTCGACAAAAAAAAAATGATAGTTGGTCCTGATAGGCGGTATGTTTGTCCCCTTTGTAAAGATGAGGGTGAAGACTTGGATCATTTTCTCCGGAAATGCCCGGTGCTCTTGGATTTACGGGAAACTTATTTCTTTTGTTGTTAGATTATGCATTTTCGCGTTGTATTCTGCTTTTTTGCGTGTTTGTAATTCGTACTGTTGTTTAATTTCCTTGCTTGTTTGTTATTTATTTATATTTTTGTGTGTATATGGCCCATGGGCTTTTGAAATACACTCATCTATCTATCTATCCATCTATGCATTAACAATTTGTTTTGTGCCCTTGAATTGTAATTTTTGCCTTTTGTGGCTGTATTTCTGTCTCTAGATGTGTTCACAACTAACAAGGCTTTCAGTTAGATTGCGACATTGGCAAAACAATTTGTCAACATGTTTTTTTTTTATTTTATATTTTTATTTCGTTTGATAATTTTCCTTGTTATGAACATTAACAATACGTTTGTTTGATTAGTTAAGACTACTCCCCTGAGAAACTGTTTTTCAGCCTGTAAAAACAGGCACGAAAAAATAGTTGTATGTTCACTATATAGGAATGCAATTTTTTAAAACGGAACTAGATGGGTCATAGGAATCGTATTGAGCTAATCAGCCAAGAAACAGGCTGAATGGAACAGATCCATTTGTTTTGCAGTGAACGTTTGAGTGCTCTTGGGTGGACAACGCTATATTTTTTTCTTATTGTGTGATATTTTACCCCCCACCCCAATTCATGGATCCAAGATAGGACCGGAGAATGGTCAGCTAGTCAGGTTTTGCTAAATAAAAAGAAAAGAAAAAAAATCCGTTTTTCTGCATTTACTATGAAACTTTACTTTTGCGGCTGTTCTAAGATGGTAGATGATATTATTCTGTAAATTATGCAGTTAAATCTGATCTCTTTGAAGAATGATATGTCACCATAGTTTCGATTTTAGGTAGCCTAACTCCTCTACTCGCACTTATTCTCTACCCAAATTAATTTTAAGCCTCGATCCTTACCACTCTTTTGAAAGCCCAGTTTCTTGCTCATGTACCCGTGCATTGCTTGTTTTCCGAGTGTGGGGTTTTTCACGCCAAACTGGTGCAAAAATTTGCCCGACGGTTACAGTCTGTGAAGCTATGGAGTAAGGAATATAGCTATGGAAGCTATGTAATATGAGGCTAAAGTTGAGAAATAGTGTCCTAAAGTAAATTTTTATTTCTTTTTTTTTCAAAAACTGACAATGATCGCAGTTTCAATAGAATTAGAATTTACTTTTTCAATAGAATTAGACAGTGCTTTGATAAATTTTAGGACCTGCATTTGCGGCAAAATAAACACCAAATTTGCTTAGCATGATTTTTGGTGTAGTGACTTGAAGACCAGAAAGGTAGAGGACAAAATTATCAAAAAGAAAAAAAAAACAAGAAAAAAAAAACTACCCAGTGCCATGTCTAGTATACTTTTTGCGACAGGTACAAATCAATTTGAATTTATTTTTAACATCACGTACATGACTGTCGTAGGTTAAAATAATGGCTAACCACCTAAAAGAAGAAAGTTGTAGAGAAACCGTGTAATACTAGAGGAGCATGATGTAAAGTTAAATGATTAAACACTTAAAACTCCTACTTAGGGTTAATTTTTATTTTATATTGAATTAGAGCAGCTCCTACATAAGCTAGTTAAGAAGCATCTGTAAGTTCAATGAAATGTTTCGCTGCAATTTCATCTAAGTACCACATCTGTGCGTTTTAAAAATACTAGATAATAAAATCCCTCCCTGTCTCACCTAATGGCTTGGAAATGCCGAAAGGAAAGTATTTGAAATTTTCAGGTCACGAAATCAACCTTTATTTACCAAATTTGGTAAATAAGAAGCATTGTCGTAGGAAAATTAGCATTTTTCCTAAATATAGTTCCTCCATTTCTTTTGTTGTTACTTTTGTTAGACTCACTTTATGCTTATGCTCATTGTTTTTTTTTTTTTTTTTTTTTTTTTTTTTTTTTTTTTTTTTTTTTTTTTTTTTTTTACCCAGAAGACCAATTTGGCTTTATTCGCTTCTAGTAGTTGTTTGTGACTAAGTAATACCTTATTTTCAGTGTAGTTAATTTTGAAGATTACTTGATTTTATTCTTACTATCTTACGAAAATAATTATTTTAAGCCGTTTCATTTTTTTCCATAGGAATGTCGTATAAAAATATTACCAGCATCGAGTTCGAATTTACCAGCTTTTAATCCAATTCTTCCGCCTTCAGCAATTACCCAAGTCGTACTTTTGGCTACTCCACATTGGGTAAGTGAAATATTTGCCATATTTTAACATATTATTCTCTCAAAAAAAGGAAAGTAATGCCGTCAATG
The DNA here is from genome assembly GCF_032884065.1 of Artemia franciscana. Taxonomy (NCBI): domain Eukaryota; kingdom Metazoa; phylum Arthropoda; class Branchiopoda; order Anostraca; family Artemiidae; genus Artemia; species Artemia franciscana. The sequence goes on along the minus strand of NC_088882.1, from coordinate 18,983,134 downwards.
TGTAAATCCTAAAATACTTTGTCTTAATAGGTTTCGTCATAGTTTTTTTTTCAAATTTTACTTTGAAGAAATAAAATGAACATTTTACTAGAAAAAATAGCTGATCTTTTTATAAAATTCATCAGTTAAGTTAACAGGCGTTTTGGGCCGAAACATGGCTAGGCTTTTGATTTAGTAAAGTTGTTATTTAGACTATTACTACACATTCATGAAATAGCCGACTCTGGCTCCATTTTATAATATTAATTAAGAAGAAAAAATTCAAATAAAAGTAAAGAGCTACATTAAACCAAAGAAAAGCAGAAATAAAGACAAATAAATCATTGAATAGAAAACTGCCATGAAATCTACCATGATCGATACATAAATGAAACCCAAAACAAACAAAAATTAAATAAAAAATCCAGTCAAACTCAAAACGAACAGAAGATAAGAGAACTTGGGCTGACGCTCCCATGCCTTCTACAAACTAAAATATTACTGAATTTACTTTAGAAACTACCATTTACTGAAAATTATTATTTCGAGCTATACGTTTTATTTATTATGATATTGAAAAAAAGCAGAAATAAAAATCACCATCATAACCAAGATTACTGAAAAAAAAGTTGATTGACAGCATAATATATTGGCTCGTACTCATTCCTAAAAGTCCTTATAATCTTACATTCATTACTTAAAAAAAAGGAAAAAAAAAATCAAAATGTATCTTGTTTTCTTAAAATGAAAAATTATGTATTTGCTCTTTGTTAGTTTGACTCAGTTACTTATTTAATTTTTTTTCCTTTGGGGGTTTCATTTACTTATTGATTGTTTCTTATGGTAAGTTTACGCTTGAAAAACTATTTGCACTTTGTTTCTGCTCGTCTTTAATTTAATTTAACTCTTTGCTTTTCTTTGAAATACTTCTTTTGTGGAAAAAAGTCCTAAAATTAATTTTTTTCGTTTTCAATTGCTATGGTCTTTTAATTTATTTAATACTTTATTTAATACTTTTACTTTAATATTTTGAATATTTTCAGTTTTTCTCTACAAAAATCAATCTAATCAACCTTTATTTAGAAAATTTGGTAAATAAGAAGCATTGTCGTAGGAAAATTATTATTTTTTGAATATTTTCAGTTTTTCTCTACAAAAATCAATCTAATCAATGCAGGTTTTGGATTACTATTCATATGTTAGACAAAATTTTCGAACAATATTTTTGACAATATACGCCCTTATGAAAATCTTGATACACGTTCTCCACAACTTTCACCGAAAACTGAATCTTGTCTCTACTCTGTTCCAAAGACATTGTATCTACGCTTTTTTAACAACCTGGATGCATTTATGCCCTTTTTGTTTAATTCAGTAGTAAGAGCCTAAGTAGTAATAGTAGTAGCACTGAAAGTTTCAACTTAATACCCTCAGTCGTTCCTGAAATATTGCTGAGACGTCTTATTGATAACCAGCATACACATGATTAGGTTCTAATCATGAATTCGGTTCTGAATTAGGTTCTAGATTAGGTTCTAGGGCAACATAAGCTTTCCTTGAAAGTTTCTACTTTATACCCTTTTCCAGCTCTAAGATATCCTTCATGGATATCTTGACAACCTGGTCTATTTTGACAGCCTGCATCCACTTAAACTATTTTGATTTAGCTCAGTAGTAGGAGTAATAGTAGCAGTAGTAGTAGAAGTAGTACTAAAAGTAACAGTAATATTGGTGGCGAAGGAAGTTTTAGCCTAATACCCTAAGTGGTACCAGTATGTACGTAACGCATTTTATTAGTTCAACATACGCCTCGTCATGCCCTGAAAGTTTCAAACTAATACTCTTAGTCGTTCCTGAGATACTGCTGATACGCCCTTTTAACAACCTGCATACACATAGGGTGTTTCAGTTTAGCTCAACATCCCCCTCAACATTTCTTGAAAATTTCTCCTGAATATCCTTAGCCTTATAGTAGTATTATTAGTCCCGTTTGAAGTGGTAGTTGTGTTAGCGCACAAATAATGCCTTTTTGTTAGTTCAACATCCCCCTTAACATGGCCTGAAAGTTTCCACTTAATACCCCAGACCATTCCTGGGATATTGATGATACGCCCCTTTGACAACCTGTATGCACAGAGTGTTTTGATTTAAATCGATATCCCTCTGGACATTTCCTGGAAGTTTCATTTTTCTTACCTCTAGCCTTAGTAGCAGTAGTTGTTGTTGTTGTTGTGGCAGTAGTAACATGCAAATATTGCCTTTGCTTTTATTCCACATCCCCACACAACATTCCCAGTAAGTTTCAACTTAATAGTCCAGTCTATTCCTAAGTTCTTGTCGATACGCCTTTTAGACAACCTTCTTGAAGATAATATGTTTTTGTTCAAGTCAAATTCCACCCAATATCCCTATAATTTTCGCTTCCATATTCTTAGATTTTGTAGCCTTAATTCTCTACACTGTTCCTAAGATATTGCTCATATGACCTTTTGACACCATTCATAACACCCTGCATTTATAGTTTGTCTTAATTTAATTCAACATCCCACTCAACATTCCTGAAAGTTTCAACTTATTTATTTGTCTTTATTTGTAAATAATTTCTTATCAATTTAAAAAAAAATTAACCAAGAAAGAAAAGGTTTTAATTTCAATAAAGCAGTGAGCAAAAAATAAAAATAAAATAACACTTTAATTTAAAAATATTCCGAATATTTCGGCCCCACGTCCGGGAGCCTTTCTCAACAAAAAAAAAAACAAAACAAAAATAACAAAAAAATATAAAAAATAACATACACGAAAAAAGACACGACAACTAAACACACGAAAAAGGAAAAAATATAAAAAAGAACAACTCACATTATAAACAAGTGCTTGAAGTTTGTTTCTAATGTGAGTTGTTCTTATTTTTTTTTCGTGCTTTTAGTTGTCGTGTTTTTTTGTGTGCGTTTTTTAAAACATTTTTTTTTGTTTTTTTGTTCTTTTCGTGTTTTTTTTTCTGTTGAGAAATGCTCCCCGACGTGGGGTCGAAATATTCGGAATATTTTTTAATTAAAGTGTTGTTTTGTTTTTATTTTTTGTTCACTGCATTGTTGAAATTAAAGTACGTTTTTTCTTGCTTAATTTTTTGCCATTTTTTTTCAACATTCATTTCTTATGCGTTATTTTGACAACCTGTATGCAATTAATTCGTTTTGTTTTAGTTCAATATGCTCTCGACATTCCCTTAAATTTTACCTTAATACTCTTGGCTTTAGTAGCAGCAGCAGGAGTAGCAGTAGTAACAGTAGTAGTAGTAGCAATAGTAGTAGTATTAGTAGTAGCAGTAAAAGTAGTAGTAATATGCAAATTTTGTCTTTTGGTTCGTTCGATATCCCCAATGACATGGGGGATAATCCTCAAATTATCAAATTCATTTGATATCCTCAAATTAATATAGTATTAATTTTATGCCTTGTAGGCTTCAAATTCATTACTAAAGTATATTCCTAAGATATTGCTGATACATCCTTTTGACATCCTGTATGCACATAGTGTGTTTTTATTTAGTTCAAGTTCCTTCTCAATAATCCCTATATTTTATTTTTATTAGCAGTAACAGTAGTAGCAGTAGTAGAAGTAATTATACAGTAGTAGTATGCACGTATTTCCTTTCAGTAAGTTGATAACCTCCCTTCACATCCCCGGAAAGTTTCAATTTATTGGTGTAAGCCTTTCCTAGCATATTGCTAACACACCCTATTGACAATCTGTTAGCAAATATTGTGTTTTATTTATTTTAACTTCCCCCTCAACATTTCCCAAAATATCACCTTAATACTCTCAGCTTTAGTAGCAGTCCCAGTAGATGTAGTAAGTGTAGTAGTAGTGGTAGCAGTAGTAATAGCGGGGGTAATAGCATTCACATATTGTATTTTAGTCAATTTATCATCCCCCTTATCATTCCCTGAAATTTACAACTTAATACCCTAAGCCACTCCTGAGATCAGCCCTCTTGACAATCTTTAGGGATATAGTGTTTCGATTTAGTTCGACGCTACCCTCACCATGCTCTGAAAGCTTCATCTGACTGCCCTCGCTCTTTTTGGACACCAAAAGTCAAACACGCGCCTCTTACGCTAAAAAATGGGTAAATTTCATAATTTACAGCTCTTGCCCGAGGGATGTGTGTGTGGGGGTGGGCATCCCAAGAGTTATTGGACCTTTCAATTATCCTGAACAAAATGGCTATCTTTAAATTTTGATCCACTGAAATTGGAGGCGAAAGACGTGTGTGAGGGGGCTGATTGCCCTCTAATCGTTTTGATTCTTAAAATTGCAACTAGAACTTTTAATTTCTAATCAAACGAGCCACTTCCAAAGTCTTCACGACAATTTGTTCGGTATGAAGCGCCCTGGCGAAAAAAAAATACACTTCTAAGCTTAAAACTACCACAAATTAGCATCGACAAATAAATGGAACCCAAAACGAACATTAATTACAATAAATAAGTGAGTCAAACTCAAAACGAGCAGAAATTAACATGAGTAGGGCTCAAAACCTCCGTGCCTTCCCAAGGCCAGAACATAATATGGACTTTACTAAAAGAAATACAAATGGATATGCATTGTAAGTTCAATGAATGTGCATATGCTGATATTTATCCCTTAACATGTTAATAATATTTTACAAATTAAAGTTATAAAAGCGAAAACATTAAAAAAATAAAATTCAAGTAAAGTGCAAATTATGTTCTGGCCTTAAGTAAAAGAAGTAAGTAAGACGGCACTAGACTCTTAAGGTCCAAACCGGTGGTGCATATCTCCGTTTCATGGCACTTCAGCCAGGAAGTGCAATGGGGGGTTGGGGGCCAACCATCCTGTGCTTTCACACACCCTTCCTGACCCATGTTCTGGCCTTGGGAAGGCATAGGGGTTTTGAGCCCTACTCATCTTAATTTCTGCTCGTTTTGGGTTCCATTTATTTATCGATGCTGACTGGTGGTTGTTTTACGTTTGGTAGATCATTCAATTTTATTTTTGCTCATTTTTTATTTAATGGAATAGAAGATTATAGAGCTTACTTCGCTCTATACTTCGACAAATACACAGTAATGGACAAAATTCAGATATAGATATTCATCGATGTAATTTTTCTTTTTGTTCGTTTTTTGTGTTGGTTAAATGATATTTTCCTAATCATTGAGATTTTTAATGCTTTTAAGTGTTTGCGTCTTAAGGTGTGATGTCAATGTTGAATGTTTACATAAAAATCTTAGATCAGCATAACGAATTGACGTTCTGGAGACAAAGTATCACCTAAAATTTTGACTCAACCGAGTTTTTACTTTCGAAAAAAAAAAGAAGAGAATAAATTCAGCTGCCCTTTGTTGTTTTATATTAACAAAATATTCTTTTCAGGAATGCTTATGCTTAAGAGTTTCCTTCATTTCTACTTCTATTTCGGTTTGAATACTGTTTGTGAAAGTTGTGTCTCTCTTCAATTCTTTTTCGTGTAAAGGTATTGGTGGTTTAAAATATGTATTTCGATGGAATCAGATTATGAAAAAGTTTGGAATTGAATTATCAAAGAAGAGTTTCAGGAAAAAGCTCTAGGTATCGGAGTTTTGATTCAATCTAGCAACAAAAGTCTAGATAAGAATTTTCGATTTCACAGTCGAGAAGAGAATTTGATTGTCGGATTATTCACGCCAATTAAGTTGATGGTTAACGCGCTCCAAAGTAACCTTGAGGAGTGACGCCCCTTGAGGTAGTTATATCGTAGTAATTGACACACCATTTGTACCGGATCCTGATTAGCAGATGATTCTTGTTCGTTTGGTCTGTTTTGGTGGACTTTTTCGGGCTGAAAAACCTCTTCCTAGCTAATTTATTTACTATAGGGTGCCTCACCGTATTAGCATAATATTTGTGGGCCGGAGAAGTATAAAGTCGAATAATTGGCTTGAGATTGTCTGTACAGGATTTCGACTCTTGTTGATAGAAGAGCATCGCCAAGTGCTGAAAACCACTGTAAGACCAAGATGGGCCCAGAATTGCACAAAGCGACATTCAACGGGAGATCCTCAGGGACTTCTTGCTGTCCGGTTCAAAGCTGGCTTATTCGATTCGTGTAGACCTTAGAAGATGTGTTAGTCCCTGTTCTGCACTGGTTCTGAGACCATTGCTTTTCTCGAGGCCAAAATAATTTCAATGATATAAAGAATAAGAAAATTGCAACTTGTAGTGTTACAACGTTAAGAATTAAATATCCTACTGACATTTTGATTGAAGAATTTAGACAATTCGAACTGAATTTATTAAGAGTTCCCATCAAGGAAGGATGGGGTACACAAACAGGGAGTAGGGCTCACAATGAATAAGGAAGCTGTTAAGTGCTGTTTAGGTTGGGAAGATATTCATAATATAATGTTAGTCGCTCATTTTATGGCTAAAAAATGCAGGGATCAGTCATAGTAGAATATGCCCCCTTTAGAACCGGCTGACACAGATAGTAGTGACTCAGATGAATTTTACTTAAAGTAGGAATAAATGGACAGGGTTCCAGGTAAAAATATCGTGTTTTTATTTGGAAATTTTAACACCCAGGTCAGTAGAAATAGGGATCGATGGTATTCTAGCCTGGGTAAATTTGGTGTAGAAAAAGAAAACACTAATGGCTACAGACTTCTGTGATTGTGTAGGTATAATAATTTAGCTATAACCAATACAGTATTTGGTCATAAAATGGTCCATAAGTTAACATGGTATTCGCATGATGGTAAGACAACTAACCTTGATAATGTTATTCTAAACCAAAGACTAAAAGGATTATTACAAGGTAATTGGATATATAGGAGTGCTGCTATTGATGTTAAAAGTATCGATCACCGTCCAGTTGTGGCTAGGGCTAATTAAAAGCTGAAATTTACGAAGAGTAACTACTTTCCGCGAATGTAATGACCTTGGTAGACTCCAGGATGAGAATTTGAAAGAAACTTTCCAGGAACAGTTGTATACTAAACTCGAGAATTTAAAATTTGACAGTGTAGAAGATGAATTGGACAATATCACGAAAATGTGAAGTCACTGATGGTATCTTAGGGAAGAAAGTTAGAAACACAGCTAGGAATGTTAGTAAAATTGCTTTACCAGAAGCAACGCCATAGCGTTGTCTGTAGTAAACGCAATAAGGCTCCAGTGTTTTAGTATTTTTTTTCCAGGGGCACTTCATATGGAAGGGGTGGTTGCATAAACTTCGGGCTCATTCGATTGAAAATTGGAAGTTCTAGTGGCTTTTTTAACAGTCAAAATTAATCAATGGGTAACTAGCCACCCTTGAGATAGCCATCTTGTTAAAAATAGTTCCATAATCAGATGACAAAAACTTCACTGTTGACACAGCTACCCAGGGCCCGGGGGCAGGCGTTGTAAGTTATGCTCTGGGAGCGTATATGGTTCTTATGGAAGGGGTGTTCGTATAAACTTCAGTGGGGGCTCATTTGATTGTAAATTGAAAGTTCTAGTTCACTTTATAAGAGTAAAAAGAGATCGGAGGGCAACTAGTCCCCCCCTACCCTTTTCCCCAAACCCATCCGATAAAATGTTGAAATAGACAGGTTGTTAAAAATAGTTCTAACATCAGGTAACAAAAATTCCGGGGTCGACACAATCCCCCAGTGCTCGGGGGCAAGTGTTTTAAGTTATGCCCCGGGGGCATATAAGGTTTTCTATGTAAGAAGTGGTGGGAGCTATCCCCTGCCCCCACCATTTTCCCCAAATGCATCCGATAAAAAATTTGATATAGCCAGTTTGTTTGAAATATTTCAAAGATCAAATAACAAAAATTTCGGGTCATCATAACCCCCACTGCCCGGGGAAAGGGTTGTAACTTGTGCCCCAGGGACATATTAAGGTTTCTATGGAAGAGGTAGTCGTATAAACGGCTTAGGGGCTCAAATGATTAGAAATTGAAAGTTCTAATTCCATTTTTAAGAGTAAAAAATTGTCCGATGACAACTATCTCTTCCCCTTCCCCAACTTTCTTTTCTCCAATTGTGTCTGGATTTATCGAATTTTTTATAAATATTTTTTTTTCAAAATAGATCTAAGATCATATAACAAAATCTCTAGGGACAACACAGCCCCCCAGAACCCTAGGGCAAGGGTTGTAAATTATACCCCAGGGGTAAATAACGTTTTTATGGAAGAGGGTGGTCTTATAAACTTCGAAGGAAGCTCATTTGATTTGAAATTGAAAATTTTAGTTACCTTTTTAAGAGTAAGAAGTGATTAGAGCCACCCCCCCCCAACACACACACAAACCCTCTTTTCCTCAAATGCATCCGATCAAAATTTCGAGATAGCCCGTTTGTTGGAAATAGTTCAACAATCAGATAAAAAAACTTCGGGGTCAACATACCCCCCCAGCGCCCAGGGGAAGGGTTGTAACTTGTACCCAGGGGACATATAAGGTTTTTATGGAAGAGTTGGTCATATAAACTTCAGAGGGGATTCAAATGATTAGAAATTGAAAGTTCTAATTCCTTTTTTAAGAGTCAAAAGTTGTCCGATGGAAACTAGCCCCCCCTTCCCAACCTTCTTTTCCCAAAATGTGTCCGATCGACTTTTTTTATATAGCCATTTCGTTCAAAATAGACATGAGATCATATTACAAAAGTTCCAGGGACAACACAGCCTCTCGGAACCCAGGGACAAGTGTTGCAAATTATGCCCCAGGGGTAAATAAGGTTTTTATGGAAGGGGGGTGGTCGCATAAACTTCGGAGGAGGCTGATTCGATTGAAAATCGGAAGTTCTATTGTCGTTTTTAAGAGTCAAAAGTGATTGGAGGGTAACTAGCCCCCCTCCCCAAGGCCTTTCCCCCCAAATTCATCTGATGAAAATTTTGAGACAGCCATTTCGTTCGAAATAATTAAAGATCAAATAACTGAAACTTTTGGGTTAAACCCCCCCCCCCCCAGTGCCTGGGGGCAAGTGTTGTTAGTTACGCCCCGGGTGCATATAAGGTTTTATCTAAGGGGTTGTCGCATAAACTTCAGAGGTGACATCTATCCCCCCCCCACTCACACACACCCTCTTTTTGCCAAATGTACCCGATCAAAATTAGAGATAGCCATTTTGTTTGAATGAGTCGAACGGTCAGATGACGAAAGCTTCGGGGTCAACTTTTCGCCCCCAGAGCCCCGGTCAAGGGTTGTAATTTATGCCCTGGGGGCATATAAGGTTTTTATGATTAGAATTGACTTAGAAGAAAGAATTGAATTAGAATTGATTAGAAACGACTCAAATGATTAGAAATTGGAAACTCTAGTTCCCTTTTTAAGAACCTTTTCTAGTCCCCCCCACCAACTGTAATGCCATAAAGCTCCAATATTTTATTGTTTTTCCCCAGAGACACTTCAGATGGAAGGAGTGGTCGTATAAATCGGAAGTTGTAGTGCCCTTTTTAAGAGTCAAAAGTATTTGGAGGGCTACTAGCCAAACCCCCCCCCCCCCTACGCCCTTTTACTTAAATGCATCCGATAATTTTTTAAATCGTTCAAAGATTAGATAACAAAAAATCCGGGTCCGACGCAACCCCCCAGGGGCAGGGGGTTGTAATTTTTGCCCTGGGGGCATATATGGTTCTTATGGAAGGGCTGCTCGTACAAACTTATGATGAGGCTTAATTGATTCGAAATTGAAAGTTCTAGTTCACTCTTTAAGCGTCAAAAGAGATTGGAGAACAACTAGCCCCCCCCCCCTTGTCCGAGGGAAACAAAATCTTGAGTTGATCAGGTTTCAGAAATTAATATCGTTATATATTAAATATTTAGTTAAATTTTATGACGCAGTAGGTTTTAGACTTTTAAAAGTGAGAAAAGGGGGCAAAACGCAAACCATTGTTTGTAGTGATTTTTTTTCATTTCAAGTTTGATTTGCATATTGAATTTAACTTTCACTCGTTTTAAGATTTATGTATTCATTTAGAATAGAATATGATTTATTGGCTAAAATAGCACACAAGCTAGTATAAGCACGTCAGAACAATTATAATTACAATGATCAAATAAATGTTAAGGGATAAACATAGTTACAAAGTTAAATCAATTATTAAAATGCGAAACAAAATAGGGAACGAAAGAGTTTTTGTACCTCATTGTCAACATTTGGGGACATAAGTCAAGTTGAGTATTTGGAGCTCTACGAGCATTAAGTCTTGTATTGGGAAGGATTGGGGGGTTTTCTTTGAAGGGGAGAAGAAGACGTCGATGATAGTCAGAACTAAAGCACTTGTGCCCGAAATTCATGGTAAGGAAGTGACGTCGTGATTCCAATGTAGTGAGTTCAAGTCTAGCCAAACCTTCATCATAAGTAGTATAGGACGTCCCCATTTATATTAGTACCTATTGTATGTTTGTTTGCTATGATTGTTTATTTGATTTCTATTTGTTTTGGGCTTCATTTATACTTAAATAGTAATTTCTGGTCGTTTTGAGTTATTGTAGGTTTCTATTTATGATTTTAAGCTTAATTCATCCTTTACTTTTCTTTAAAAACTTCTTCGGAAAGTTCTTTTTTTGATTAATATTTAATAGAGAGGAGGAGGGGCTTGCACAAGAATTATCCGAGTGATAGATCATATTAAAATAAGAGGAATGCAAAGAAATTGGGAAAAGCATTAAAATATGAACTAAGGAGGTGTGAAGTGGAGGCCGTGGATAAAATTGCTGAAGATCCGGAAGATGCAGCTAGACGGCATAATAGTAAAATATTGTACGGTATGTTAACAAATTGACAGGGAGTAGTAAAGCTTGACTTGTCCCAGTTAAAGATGGGAATGGGGGCAGTTAATGATAATGAAAAAGTTAAAGAGAGACGGGCAGAACATTTTGAAAATGTGTTAAACTGTGACAGAGTTACGGGGAAAGATATAGAAGAGTATAAAAAGTTTGTGAGACCTTGGATGTGATGGAAGATAAGGAAAAGGCTAGGAAGATAGGCTAGGAAACGATTGGGATGAAGGTGTGCGTAACTGTGTTGACCTCAGGTGGCTTGGTGCTACGGTAAGTTTTTAGTAGTAGTAGTAGTAAAAGCTAATGTCTCAGTTTCCTCTTAGGAGGTCAGAACCTGATCCGAACATTGTATGGGAGGTCGGAACCAAATTTGTTCCGAAGCAAAAGTCAATGCACCATTCCCGCCTTCTTGAAGTTCGACAGATTTGAGATCTCTTTAGAGAAGGAGAAAGGGTGGCTCAAACCTCTTGTCTTTAAGACATCTTTCGGAAGAGGTTGGTTGATTTCAATCAAATTCACTAGGGAGTAAGGACTAGTGCCATAATTTTATCTTTTCGCAGTTCGGGCTTGGTCTTTCCTCTGTGGAGGGCATGGGGAAGGAGTTCTTAAGTACATATCATATAAAATATCTGCCAGAAGACAACTTCGAATCCCAACCAAACCTGTTGGAAAGTCGGAGTTAGTATCCTAGGTGTTGTTTTATGTCTGAACGGATTCCGATCCCCGGCAGAGGCGGTTTGTGTGGGAGTACAAGCGACATTGGTGGTTTTGGGGGCTAAGGGCCTAATTTGTACCTCTAGTCATACATATTTAGATTCCTTGCGAGATTTTGGGTTTATCTTGGTGCCAAATTCCCACCTTTTCTACTTAATTAAATCGTTCAACATTGAGCGAAGTACATGGTCGGTTAAATTCGATTTGCCCTTTGCGCTGTGAACCTTATTGATTATTCTGAGTCAAATGGTTATCTTAAGATCTTGATACGATACCATGGAGGTTACGGGGTATATGGGCAAAAAAGGGCATGGAAGGTGGATGCCTTCCAATCACTTTTGTATCTTAAAATTTCCTAGAGCTTACAATTTCCGGTTGAATGAGCCCTTTCCCGTGTTTTTACGATACCCCTTTCTGTACAAAGGTGCATGAGAATTTATTTCAAAACTCGAAAATGAATCTGGTTACAATTAATATGATCACAAATTCTAAGCTTTTTGCATGTTTCTGCCCTACCCCCTTGGTATTTTTTTTTTTTTTACTATGCGTGCCTATGATTAACATTAATATTTGCTTTTCTTTCTTTCAGGATAAAGTAAACATGAAATTTGTCCTAAGTTTTGAAATAGATGGTGAAACTTTGACTGACATGGAAGAAATCGAGTCTTTAAAAATCTCAAATTAAGTGTATTTTGCTGTTTTAAATATTTTTTTTAAGAGTTCAAGTTTCGTCATAAATGCTTTTTTGCGACCTATATTGAAAATTCTACATATATGTTGGCACGATATTTTTTTTAAAGGTGTTAAGTATTGGGCCTTACTTTTCCGTGTTGAATTTAACTTCCTGGCTGATCCTGTCTCACCAAAACGAAAAGTATACAGACAGTCAAAACTAGGGCTAGCCAAGTGGAAACTACAGTCTACAAGCCTAGCAACATTGCAGCATTGTATTTGGACAACCCCAGGGGGAACGGTCCTAAATTACGTAAGTTAGCCATTATTTCACAGATAGGTTTTAGTAGAAAAGCTCTTAGGGATTGTTTACAAGACCAAGATCCTCAGGGTTTAAAAAATGCTATAATCTGGAAATGATAAAAGTTTACTAAGAAATGGTACATTCATTTGTATGTGAAAGACACGTGAAATATTTGAAAAGGAATAAAAAACAGTGAATGTTTTCTTGTCTAGGAGACAAGGTCCGATTGCCAGCACACACTGGCTCGTGTCTATTGGGAAAAAAAAGTCCATGTGTTAAAGGGCTTTGGAGAAACTAGGGGTTAGACATTCTTGAATGCGGCTCCAGGATGCAAGTCTGATTCTAAGGAAGATATTTTTTAGCTCTGATGTTTCTTGTAGACTATCACAAGCAGGTAAGTAGGGAAAGAGCGGATGAAGAAGCTTCAAATAAGGTTTTCAAACCCTAATTCGGATTTTCCTTCCAGCTAAAACGTCAAAAATTTGATTTGGTCAAGGAAATCTGACCACGTGTAACGTTAGGTTGGATGCTTTTTGCAATCCAAATTTAATTTTCGTTGGTAGTATACTTTCTGGCTGCCCAAGTTTTACTGTTAATTTAATTAGCAAGAACAACTTTTAGTGGTTAAAATTTATATTATTAACGGCAAAATTTTTATTTTTGAGAACTTATTGCTTTTTTATTAAAATATTCGCAACTGGTGCACCATAATTACTTGTTAAACATTTTATTTGCGATTTTGCCTGCAACTGCAAGTATTTCCAGGAAATGTCATTACATACTAATAAATAAAATACAGTGTCTAAAAATTATAGACACCCAAAACTGTCAATTGATTTTTTTTTCTTTCTAATGAAATTTTTAGAGGTTAGCTCTGGTTTGCTATCCACTTAGCTAGACATGACCTCCTTGGGTATGTGCCTGCTATAAATTCAGCTTGACAATCTTGTCCAGTAAAAGACTGACAATTCGAGAATCCGAACCATAATCGGATTACGGACTGATTTCCTTGAGGACAAGACCGTTTTGATTTTACTTTAGGGTGCTAAAGTGCAATACTAATCTACTTAAGGTTTGGGCGTGCATCTACATTGTTTGCTATTTTGCAGCATCAGCATGTTCAGCAAAAATTATCCCTGGTCATGTTAGTCCAATACCTAGGAACGAAACGGAATTCCCGACATAAATTACAAACAGCCGCTGGAAACGAATTTTGTTACTTGGGCTTTTAAGAACGCACAATTCTGAAGGTTCCAAAAAGAAGAAGAACAATAGGGAATTTCTCAAGACAGTGGGAAACAAATTAGAATGAATATTTCGGCCCTATGTCCAAGGGTCGTCCTCAGCAATACAAAATATATAAGAAGAAACAACTTACAACAGGATAAAATCAATAAAACTAAAATGAAAAGTTTTTCAAAACAGTCCCAGCATCCTTACCTCACCGAAGTTCAACCAGGACTGAAATAAATTGTGACGAAACGAGGCAATTGCCTCGTTTCGTCAAAATTTATTTATCTATGTTTTATTGATTTTATCCTGTTGTAAATTGTTCCTTCTTATATATTTTCGTATTGCTGAGGACGACCCTTGGACATAGGGCCAAAATATTTATTCTAATCTGTTTCCCACTGACTCGAGAAATTCCCTATTGTTCTTCTTGTTTTTGGTGTTTGTGATGGAAAGGCAGTGTGGTCTTCGTCGCTATTTACGTCTCGCTTATGGGGAGCAGTTGACCAAATATATATTTTACTTCGTTAGTTTAGGCAAAAAACACGCTAATATTATAAACCAACAAAAATTCTTGGAATCTTGCAAATTTGAAAATCTTATTCCCAAGTCTTTAAGATTACACTTAAATACCTGAAAAGAAGAGTGACTTGCTCATACATTACAATTAAAAACATTAATACACATTATTAAAGATTATAAACAAAGAAGATACATTATTTCCTCTGAAAGGTAATATCTAGAAAAGGTTTTATTCGAAAATTTGTCTTCTGCTGATTTTAACCAAGTTACTGGATTGGAAAGAAATTTATTTAGTCTAAATCGATTTCCACTTATCAAGGAAACAACTTACTAAAAAATTGGAAAACCTACGAAATGAATCATCAATAAATAACCCTATTTATGCTCCAAGATTCACTCCTGAACCGGCTGTGGTTAATTTGTCCTCTAGAACGCTTGAACCATTGGAATTTCAAACTCTCGAAAAAGGTCCAAAATTCTCTTTTCTTCCGAAACAAGTTCCTGTGGCGGATTTGATTTCCTCTCTTGAGTCTTCTTTGCACAAATTTTATTCATCTATTTCCAACCCAGACGAAGTTAGGGCTAGTCTTATTGATACCCTTTACAATAATAAAAAAGGCTAATTCTCCCGCCAATATAAAACCAGATAATTTGCATGACCTAAGAATTATATCTAGTCTCCGCAAAGACCCGTCCATTATTATAACTAAAGCAGATAAAAGCAATTCTTTGGTTGTCATGGATACGACAGATTACAACACAAAAATTTATGTACATCTAAATGACAAAACTACATATAAAACTATAGCCCACGATCATACTGATCAGTTTGCTAACAAAATTATAAAACTATTAAAAGATCTAGAACAAAATGGTAAAATTACTCCACAATTATATAATAAATTTTTCCCCCGGGGCAGCTTTTGTCCAAAATTTTATGGTCTACCAAAATTACATAAGCAAGGCATTCCTTTAAGGTCCATTGTAGCTTGTACGAAAGCCCCTGCCTCCAACATTGGAAAATGGTTATGTACAGCCTTCAGACCTTTGCTTTTTTCTTAAAAATCTTATATATGTAATTCGGTTGACATAGTTGAAAACTCAAAAATGTAAATATTTCAAAAAATACAATTATCAGTAGCTTTGTCATTGTATCTATGTATACAAATATTAATGTAGCAGAATCCGAGAAATCACTAGAAAATAAAATAAATGAAAATTACGACTTAATAGAAGTTTCAGCAACAAGATTAGATTGCGACGTTTTGATGACCTTGGTTAAACTTTGTAACAAGTACTCAATGTATTTCAAATTCCGTAATTCTTTCTACCAACAAACAAATGGCTTACCCATGGGTTCGCCTCTCTCCAGGTTACGGGCGAATATTTATGTAGAGCATATCGAAAATTGGGCATTAAATTCGTATTTTTTGAAACGTATCTTTTGGGGACGTTACATGGATGACATAATTTCACTTTGGAACTATGGGGAAAATGAACTTAGGGTTTTTTAGATCACCTTAATACATATGATAGGAATTTACAGTTTACCTTAGAAATTGAAATTGCAAATAAAGTCTCATTCCTAGATGGGCTAATTATTCGTAACTTAGATGAACTCAATTTTACTATTTACAGAAAACCAACACAAAACAATAGATATTTACATTTTGAATCAAACCACCCCCCATAA
The DNA here is from genome assembly GCF_032884065.1 of Artemia franciscana. NCBI lineage: Eukaryota > Metazoa > Arthropoda > Branchiopoda > Anostraca > Artemiidae > Artemia > Artemia franciscana. Next base: position 18,967,243 of record NC_088882.1, on the reverse strand, counting down.
GTTAAAAGAGGTGTCGTAATATCTCTCGTCGATCGTGTCCTAAACATTTGTTCTGATTCCTACATTACAGCTGAACTACACTTTTCAGGGACATAATTTTTGGAAATTGGTATCCTCTTTTATTTATTAATAATACAATTAACCGTAGATTGAAAAGACGCTCCCGTAAAATCAGCGATAATTTACCATGTGAGAATCCCGATAAGCCCCAAAACATAATTTACCTCCAATATATCCCAAAAATCACTAGGAATCTTAAAAAAGTATGCACACAAAATAATCTGTATGTTGTATTTACAAATAATTTGGAAATCATAAATCTCCTAAATTCCGGTAAAGATAAAACTCCAGTTATTCGCCAATGAGGTTCTATCGAATACCATGCGACAGTGACAAATTCTATGTGGGGAGAACCCACCAGAATTTCGAGAAAAACGCCTACAACAGCATAAGGATGATATCACCAAAGCTTTGAGTTCTAATATTACTTCTGTTTGTTTTGATTCTGCTTTAAGCAGCCATGTTTTGAAAATCCTAGCCACAAAATACTTTTTGAAGAATCCGCCATTATTAGCAATGACCTAGGCATAAAGCAAGTAGTTTGAGAAGCAATTGAAATCAGACTTAAGATTAATAATATTATTTCCTTACTTGGGAGAATATTCACTAAATGCCCTAGACACAAATTTAATTAAAAATGACCTTACGAAATATTATAAAAAACCAATAGATATTAACACAGAACCTGTCACAAATAGACCCACGAGATAAACAGCCAAAAAAGCAAGGCTGGCATTAAAAACGTGTTTTTAAATCATTCTCTTTCATCTCATTGAATTGCCTCGTTTCATCACAATTTATTCGTCAGTCCTGGATGAACTCCGTTGAGGTAAGGATGCTGGGACTGTTTTGAAAACTTTTCATTTTAGTTTCATTGATTTTATCCTGTTGTAAGTGGTTTCTTCTTATATATTTTTGTATTGCTGAGGACGGCCCTTGGACATAGGGCCGAAATATTCATTCTAATTTGTTTCCCACTGTCTTGAGAGATTCCCTATTGCTCTTTTTGTTTTTGGTGTTTATGATGGAAAGGCAGTGTGGTCTTCGTCGCTATTTATTCTGAAGGTTTCATAGAGAAATCGCTTAGTTAATGAAAACAAGATTTGATAACATGATGCTAAAACTGTCAATTGAAAACTCAAAACTCGTGACAAGTCAACAATATTAACAAACAAATGAATATAAACGTCTAAATAAAGTCTATTACTTAAAAAGTGTAACAAAACCGTTATAATAACTTCATTTAGGGGGTGGAGGAGCCATTCCACCACCAATCAATTGGGGACCACCAGAGACAGCTGCACCAGGGCCAAGGAGTATGGCCCTTTGTTGCTGTTTCTCCATCTCTAACATTTGTCCTCGTTCAACTTCAAAAGCAATGGGGGCAAATAAAATAGCGGCCGTTGTGAATACAACCCAACTGATTTTACGGGTAAGCTGATAAAGCCCTGAAAAGAGAAGGTAAGATTCATGATAAGAAATTTCATTATTACTAAGCTTCTATTACAAAGCTATTAGCTTTGACTACAGAGTTAGGTCGTTCTGTCGCTTCTTAAGACATTACTTTTAACGAGAAAATTAAATATACAATACTCTACTTCTCACAATGAAATTACTCAAATTTTAGCTTGTGGCACTCTAAATATTTGAGGGTCATTCTTGCACTATTGGGCAAAACAAGTTATTTTGATTTTTATCTTCTAGAGTTTAAATTAACTACTATTACAATTTTCCTATGCCATCCAGCTAGATAACATCTGTGTTGAAATCTACACAGTCTCTTTAGGCTATATCATGGCTCTTTATTTACCTCATTCAACTAAAAATTTAGGATAATACCAAAATGCTTTCAAAATCACATTAAAAATAGATTCAATGTATGGCGCTTTTAAAGATGATCCACTAAACATCGGTTAGCTTATACCAAACACACTGGATGTTCAACAGACCAGTCCAAAGAGATGAAGAATTTTCATCATGGTTCAAATACCTTCCTGCATACAAAGAATAAAAACTCAAATTAAAGTGGGAGTCTTAGTACCTAGAAAAAGTTGCCCCATGATGCCATTGTGAAAAAGCTATGTATGTGCATACACCAGCGGTTTAGTACATACTACTATTTGACCAAGGTTCAAGGTTCAATCGGGTTTAATTAAAAAAAAAGGAAATAACTAAACTTAAAGTACACTGCTCTGTGACAAAACTCACGTTAAGACCCATAAACATAAAAGATTCTTCACTAACACGCAGTACGGCTCCCACTTCACTCTGCGACACAACCACACGCCTCCTCATTATATAATTTTTTTTTTATTCTTAACCATAGGGTTCCTCCCTCCCTCCCCGGACGTACAACCACCTCACCTGAATCTACTAAAAAAAATCTAAACTCCAAAGTTTCTTTTAGCTTAATCTCTTGCTTGTAGTTACCGCTTCGTATTCTTGCAGGATACATTAATAATTTATTGAATTACCTCAAAGCAACACAACAATTCTTCCTTACAAATCTTGAGTAAGGTGGCCTTACCCTGAAGGAGGTCTCAGTCATTTACAATAATAAGATATCATTTCACACTATTTAAATACGTTAAAATCTAGTCTAAATTTATTGCAAAGCAATTTCACCAAAAAACTGGCTTAAATTTTAGAGTCCTGGATCTACCTAGGTTTTACATTTTTAAGGTCTATCTTACATAATTAACAAGCAGTAAAAATTCCCTTGGTTAAAAATCCAGAAATTAAGGATTTTTGGACTTGGATAAAACTTCTTTTAGGATTTTTGAGTCCAATATTTCTGGATATTTCTAAACTTTTTCTCGATTTATTGCTGATTTCAGCAAAAATTTGGGATTTAGGGACAAACTACTATAGTAGAAAAACAGCATGTTAGTTGACAATCTTTGTACCTGATCTGAACTTCTTCTCATGGCATTTTGTGATATCGGAGCTTCAAAACTCGCCAGAATTTGAAGTTGAAAAGCATTTTATATCACATTTCACCCATCTTAAACAGCTTAAACAGAAAAGAGGAGAAATGCCAGTAACCTAGCACTACCATTCCGCTAGCACTAATACTTATCCAAACTGAGCTAGACAGATCTGAGCATCAGACTTGCACAACATAAAGGTACCTGTCTTTTCATTTTAGTATTGGCAGTAAGCTTTTTCAGTAAAATTCTTGCCATGAATACTTTATGGTTAAAGATGTGCTACTGGGTTGCACAAACCTGCTATTGATTGGATCTCTGATTTTCGAAAAGACCGTTAGATCTGCTATCACTATGGGACATTAGCCTCATCTATTTGTCAGAACCAATACGAGGCCTTAGCAGCAAATCGAAGGGAACAGTCCTTGCACCAACCCTCTTCACCATTTATATCAAGATGCACCAGAAAAAAAAAATTAAACTCATCTCTATAGTAACGACCTAAAACTAATAGGTCCAGCATACCATAATGATGATGATAATAGCAAGACACTCCAAACTGACCAAAATCTACTTATGGCATGGACTTCAACCTGTCTTCTTGAATTTAGCATTGGTAAGTGTAGAGTTATCAACTTTGCGTCTTGCAGCCTCAAGACTACATATTTTCTTAAGGAGGGTAAAAATTTCAATCAAGTGATCCTTGCGCCATTAAAAGAAGGGGACCTTGGTATAATTGTTGATGATAAATTTAAGTTCACGTCCGACAACCACTCCATTGAAAGCACTACTAACAAATTGCTTGCACTCAACAAGAAAACCATAGCCAGCAGATCAAAGAAAGTTTTCAATAAACTCTATTAAGGTTTAGTCAAACCAAAACTAGAACATGCATGACAGAAACCTGCTCAGTCAAGAATGAAGAAAAAGCTTCAACCGAAATAGTTCGAAGGAAAGCAACTCAATGTGCAAACAGTTTTACCGAGTTCCCTTATCAATAACAACTGAAGATGATACATTTACCCACACTTACTTACAGTAGAAAAAAAAGAGGAGATGTAACCGCTCCCTACTAACCTTCACAGAACCAGAGTAGTCTTCTCCATTTAGAACCAAACACAAGGACTCACATCTATAGCCGCAAATTATTGGTATAATTCAGATCGAAAAGAAGCAAAGTTACATTCTTTTCAAACAGGGTGGTCTCATTTTGGAATGTTCTGAGTGAAAAAACTGGTGCTTCTGTTTCTACCAGCAAATTCAAGAATGGTGGGGATACCGATTGGTTTATAAACTATGGAAACCAGGCTGTGAAGCTCCCATCAACAGTGAAAGCCAAAGGCATCTAGTATCTACTTATTGTTTCTAGATCACCACCCACAGTGAAATCAATAGATGTATTTTCACCTTGTCACTTGCAAGTGTGATTTAAGGCAATTTATCTACAAACTGAAGTTCATTTTTTTCACATACCTTTCATTCAATAACAAGAAATTTGTTTTAGATGGTGCTATAGCAATATCAAAAATAATTCAAAACCCTACAAAATAGAGCTGAAAGATATGAGACAACTTCATGGGTTCTTTAACATTTTGTGTGATCTTATATTAAGCTTCTTTCAGGCAATTGCTATTAGATATTATATAGGCCTACTATAAATAAAGCTTATTTTATGTAATTAGCAAGAATTTTGTGCAATTTATTTAGTGTTTTTTCCTTTTGGCTGAAATTGAACAAAAGCTAGAAAAAAAAAAAAAAATGCTTCTCCCACTCTGATCCAATCCGATTGAAAAAAGAACCTGCAGAATTAATCCCAGCTAATTATCTCCTAAAAGCATATTACTTTCGAATATACCAGCAATATGTGTTATCTTGTTCTAAAAAAAGAGCACATTTTGTGTCCAAATAATCAGAGCTAAGGTGCAACGTTACAAACTTCCTCAAAATGTTCAGGAAACAGTGTTTATGGGGAATTACCACCCCTTCCTTTTACCATATGTTTGGAAAATATTTCTCTGAAAAGAGCAAAAAAATCAATTTTTCATTCAAAACTTTATATTACATACTAAGGTTAGAAAAAAAACTAAATAAAACACGCAAAAGTGACTTCAATCGTCTTGGGAACGTATTCAATTTATGTAATATATTAAATTTAAACAAGTTCAACTACTGTACCTTTAGTAGCACTTAATGAGCCAGAGGTCAGACTACATACTCCTGACCTTAAGGAAGCAGGAAACATTTCTGTTAGTCCAATCAATCGTTCTGTCATGGTTTCTTCATATTCCTAGAAATTAATAACACTGTGTTAAACTAATTTTTGAAAGGTTTTTCAGCATACAACAATGCTTAGAGACTTGTAGATCATGCAATAAAATACATAAATCTTGAATAATTTAAACTCTGACAAATAAAAACGAATTTGTTTTTTCCTTCCTCATTTTTAAGAACAGAATTCAAGCTATTTATCTATATTGTACCCAAGATTAGGAATCTGCTGTCCATACTTATGAAAGATTAATTTTGATCAAAATGCTTGCCTAAGTGTAGATGCTGTCTGAGTACTCAGAGTTTTACCCAAGGGCTATGTCTGGTACCCTTAGGGGGAGGGGGCACATTGTAAAATTAGCAATATAATGTTTGGAAAGAGCATAAATTGGGAAATCAAATGGTTTCTTTCAGAAGAACAATTGTTCTTTGGTACAATTTGTCTTTCAAATTTATGTATTTGAACACACTCTCAAAAACCTTGAAACCTTGGTAACCCTAACCTAAATTGGGATTTAGCCTAGCAAAAGAGTGAGGCTTAGAATACTTTCCTTCGTTCTAGTTTAGTGGTGGCTCTCTCAGAAGAAAAAGCTATAAAATTCTGGAAACTACTTTGAAAAATCCTGAAGTGTTAAACTTTATATCATTCCTAAAAGCACATCGCTTTATTTTACCCAATTCTGGTAAAGGTGCAGATTAGCAGCTCTCCAGAAAGAAACATATAAACAAAACATAAGTACCACTATAGTTACGGTATTGAATGACGCTAAGGGTATTGATATGAAACTTTAAGGGAATGTTTAGGGGGAGTTTCAATTAAACAAAAAAGCCGTATGCAAGCAGGTTTTAAAAAGGGCATATAAGCAACCATTAGATTCCTTATTTCATACTTCCTTTCAACATAATAGTTGTTACCGTAGAACGGGGTAACTTTGAACGCTAGGCGTAACTTTGAACAAAATCAGTAATGAACAATGAGTGCTCTCTTTCAGAAAATAGTGGAATTATTCCATCGTACTTGTTACTGGATTATTTATAGATGGCATATTAATCAGTTGGTAATACTTACAGTCAAATTAAGACAAAATATTAGCTTTTTATTCTCAAGAGAATTTGAGCTATCCAAAATTATCAAAAAGTGCTAAAAGTAAGTTATCCTTTTTTACTTACATAAACTAGGCCTTTCAATCTTACCTTTTTCTATAGCTAAGGAGCTGATTAGTTAGGTTTTTAGCTTAAATAATTTCCTTATTCCATGGATACAGGATGGCAGCAGGGTTTCAGAGAACCCTTTTTATTATATTGATTCTTAGGAAGGTGCAAATCCAGTTCATCTCTTCAGCTACTGTTAAAATGTTTAACCATTTCCTAATTCCTTCACACCTACTTTTATTTCTTCTTTAGGGGGGAGGAGAGTCATTTGACAATCAATAGAAGAGAAACAAGATTATAAAGTTACTTATAGCGCAAAATATGAAAAAGAAAAATACGATTTGCCCTCAGAAAAATATGAAAAATTAATTGAAGGTAATTTAATTTGGGTCCTTTGTAATTAAATTTGATACATTTAAAATATGATAGTATTTAAAATATTATTTTCAGATAAGGCACATGCCTTCTGCTTTACCGCTAAAGAGGTTTATTAATCAGGCCGTGGTCTATCGCTCAATTTAGCAGAGTAAACACAGGGCAAGTGAAATCATCCACAGGCACCCAAAATGGAAACAAAATCATAAACATAATTCAATCCTTGGAACAGTGTCTATCAGCGGCAACGCACTGCCGTTGCCTGTTGTAAAGACCACAAGCCTTCAATGTACTATTTTTTATTTTTCGGTCACTTAGTAGAAAATCGATGTTCGTAAAAACTTTGGAAGAGAATCATTTGATTTAAAATTCTTAAAGATTTTCTTATGGATTTTTTGTTTTTCTTTTTATTCATTATAAATTGAATCTTAATCAACAATTCTTATAGATGCCCAGAACAAACACGAAACCAGTGAATGCAAGAAAGTATGCCAGTTATGATGAGGAAGTGATGGAAAAAGCTCTGAAGGAAATAAAGAAAGGAGATCTAACAATGAGAAAGGCTTCAGGTAAATACGGGATTCCTTTGGGTACTTTTTATCACCGAATGAACAAAAAGCACAATAAAAAGGTGGGAAGACCAACTGTATTGACAGGACTCGAAGAAGAAGCTATTGTCTCCCATTTGCTTACATGTGTTGAGGGGGCGGGGTTCCTGTTGATTGCTTTGAGCTGAAACTCGTAGTCAAAAGTAATCTTACATCAATTGGAAAAACAGTAAATTGCTTTAAGAACAATATACCTGGACAAGACTTCATCGATCTTTTTCTAAATCGACATAGTTCAAAGCTTCGATTTGAGACCCGTAGCAAAATACTCCAAAAAAGATTCTGCTTCATCTGAAATGTTGAATGAGTACTACGACAATTTAGAGGTGACTTCAGGATGTGCTTTTGTCGAAAATTTACAATTACGATGAGACTAACTTAACAGGCAACCCCGAGAAAAAGAAATGCATTGTGAAAAGAGGTGCCAAATAACACTTCAGAATAATGAATGAAATAAAGGGAGCAATATCCCTGATGATATGTGGAAACGCAGAAGGCGAACTGCTTCCACTATTTATATACTACAAAGTTAAAGGCATGTTTAGCTCTTGGCGTACAGGAGGCCCTAAAGGAGCTAAGTATGCTGCATCTAAGTCAGTATGGTTTAAGAGTGGAACTTTTGAAGAGTAGTTTATGTCACTGGCCAAACAGGGGTGAAAGTTTTGTTGGGTGACAACCTCACTTCCCGCTTTTCTGCTAAAGTGTCTGTAGAGAAAACAACAGTCGCTTTGTATACCTTCCACCAAACGCAACAGATATACTGCAACCTCATGATGTTGCTTTTCTTGCTCCAATGAAAAGAGCGTGGAGGAAAATGCTTGATGATTACAAAATAGATAGCCCAAGAGAAACTACAATGAGAAAAGACAAATTCTCCCAGCTTTTGAAGTTACTCCTGGAGAGTCTATCATCAAATGGAAAGGAAAATCTACAGAATGTCCATGACAAGTGTTTACCATATTCAAGAGTCATCCAAGACCATCCACTTCCCGCCCAGCAGATTCCTCAAGAGGTTGTGGACAACATCAGCTAAGTTTTACTAGATGTCCTGCAAGCCCGCAGATTTGAAAAATATGTAAGGAATATCACGCACAAACGTCTTAGCATCACACTAGGGAAAAGCGTTAGGGATGCAGAAGATTCAAGTTGAGTCTGACATGATCAACGCATCTGGATGCGACAGTGAGTCTGAAATGGAAGTTGTTGAGTTGACGAGCACTAGCCCTTCTATTCTGTCAGCAAGACAGCAGCCAATAAAGGTTCAAATTATCCACCAAAAACCGATGGACACTAGTTCATTGCTAAGTTCTTCGTGGGTTGTATTTATTAGCGTTTGTAGTGTTAGAGGTAGATGCTCCTTCTTCTGACGGCTTGGTGAACGTGATATGCCTCCGAAAAGACGGATCCTTCTATTTTCCCAGGGTGAAAGACTCAGCATTCACCCCTCCCGACCAGATAGTAAATCTTCCGGCGCCTTTATCACTCACAGCACAATATTTTTATTTGATTATGACTGGTTATCTGATACTTCACTAATTTACTTTTTCTTCAGTTTTTTTTTTTATTTTAGAAGTAATTTTGTAGATCTTTCTATAAGCGGTTTTTTTTTACTTTAAGTTTGATGCCATATGCCTTCAAACTCCTCCAACTCTTGTTCAATGTTACCTGTCAAATTCAAATGTGTTCAAAGTTAAACGCCCCATGAGGTAACTTTGAACAGCATTTTAAGATTGGTACAGCTTTCACAACATGAAGACCAGCAGTTTGGGACAGTTACCATTCAACGCAGAATGACGTATTTCCCAAAGGCCAAAAATAGTTTTGAGTAAACACTAGTTTAAAGAAAAATATCACAAAATAACCCCTATTTTCTCATGATTTTTAGTTCAAACTTACCCCATTCCACGGTACCCATACAATGCAATCTCCATCATCACCCTCCCCCATTATGGACCCATATATAGCCTTAATAATATCTTGCTTCGTTGTTGTTTCTACTGCTTGATCTGCTATATAAATTTGAATATATTCAGTTAGGCTTAAGTGCCAGATTTAATATTGGATAAAAAATACCATTTTTAGTTAGCTAAAAATTTGAATCAAGTCTTCTCTTTTTAACTACAGTCCTTTCAGCAACTGATAGCCTATCTGGTACCCTCATGGGAGGGTAACGATAGACAAACTTGCCTATGCTGATAATATAGTCCCAATTCCCGAGTCTCTCTGTGATCTTCAATCCTGGATTGATACTTTCCACATGACAACCCACCTCTTTGAAACGATCATCAACACCTTGACAACAATGGCCATGCACTGCTCATATAAACATGATTCTTGGTTTGGTATTCCCCAATGTTTGGAAATGCTTATCCATTTTGTCTATCCTAAAGAAAAACAAACCCAAACATGACCCTGTTTCTTATAGGCCTGTCATGATTACTGCTCAGCTAAAAAAAATTTTCACAATCAAGTCCTTTGGTTGTAGAGAAAAACAATATGATAACCCATACTCAAACTGGTTTCAGGAAACACTATTCCTCTACAGATGATTTTGTGTCCTTAACAAATGACATAAATGAATCACTATCTAAAATAAGATGTCCTAGTGGATACAATCCTAGATTTTAAAGATATGTCGATGTGTTGAGGACTTCAGAATGTCAGCTCTGAACTTCGCCAGCACTTCATGCCTTCTTTCATCCAGGGTTGGGAGCTTGAGCTTGCTCAAGCTTTGTTTATAGTTTTTGTAGTTAGGCCCAAGAATTATTTTGCAGGCTCTCTTCTGAATTGTTTCCAGTTGGTTTCCGTGTTTCTCTGTAAGCAACAGGTGCCAGACAAGATGGCTGTACATTATTACGGGAATGACATAAGTTTTATAGCACGAAAGAAGGAGTTGCTCTGTCATTCTAAACCTTCTGAGATTTGCAAAGGATTTTAGAAAACCAGCTGCTTTTGCTGTGATCTGGCTGGTGTGATCTCCAAACAAAAGATTGTCAATTAATGTGACGCCAAGTATTTTTGGTGATTTCTTTGTTTGGAGAGTTGCAGACTTGTCTATGCTCTTCTTCTTCAGGAAGTTGACACACATTATACAGTGTTTCTCGGGGCCTCAACCTCAAGATCAGTTGTTCAGGTTGTTCATCAATGTTGAGATCAGGATGAAACTTCATGGGAAGAATAAGCACAAGCCCTAGATACGTGATTGACATAACCAGACTGAATCCGCTCTCTTTGGGGAGTTGGAGGGGATATTAATTTGGAAAATTAGAAAAATTGAGGTAGGCTATTTTTAACTTATGAACGGGTGATCGGATCTTAATGAAATTTGATATTTAGAAGGATACCATGTCTAAGAGCTCTTATTTTAAATTCTGACCAGGTCTGGTGACATTGGGGGGAGTTGGATGGAGAACCTAAAATCTTGGAAAATGCTTAGAGTGGAGGAATTGGGTTGAAACTTGGTGGGGAAAATAAGCGCAAGTCCTAGATACATGATTGACATAAAGGAACGGATTCGCTCTCTTTGGAGGAGTTGGGGGGAGGGTTAATTCTGAAAAATTATAAAAATGAAGTATTTTTAACTTACAGAGGACTGATCATATTTCAATGAAATTTCATATGTAGAAGGACCTCATATCTCAGATATTTTATATTAAATTCCAATCAGATCCAGTGTCATTGCGGAAAGGTGGGGGGGGGTGAGAAATCTTGGAAAACGCTTAGAATGGAGAGATCGGGATGAAACTTGGTGGGTAGAATAATCAAATGTTATAGATACGTGATTGTCGTAACTGGACTGGATCCACTCTTTTTGGGGGAGTTAAGGGGGTCCATTGCTTTGGCGAGTTTGGTGCTTCTAGATGTGCTAGGACAATGAAAATTGGCAGGCATGTCAGGGACCTGCACAAATTGAATTGATAAAGTCAGTTTTCCCTGATTTGACCATCTGGGGGGAGGGGCTGAAGAGAGAGGAAAAATTAGAAAAAAATGAAGCATTTTCAACTTACAAGTGGTTGATCAGATCTTAATGAATTTTGATATTTAGAAGGACCTCCTGTCTCAGAGCTCTTATTTTAAATCCCAACCAGCATTAAGCCTCTGGTTTTCCTTTTAAATTAATCTATCGATTCTTAGAATGTTGCTAGAGCTCATGCCATATGAGCTCTTGGCTCCTCCAACCTTGTCACAAGTGCCATATGAGCTCTTAGCTCTTGTTAGACAAAGAATTGGAGATGCGAAAATCCTTCAAACTTGTAAACAATGACGATTTTCGAAAACATCAAACTTTTATGTACCTCAAATTGGTCTCAGAGGCTACCCCACCCTCTCCATCATCAGTCCAAGTTGCTGTTTATGTTTGATGTATTAGGGATGTTAAATCAAACCCTTAAACCACTCCCTAAATTCAGAATTGTCTTTTGAGAACAGTATTCTTTGGATTGAAAAACTCACCCTCAACCTAAAAAAACTCATCTGTGAAAGAGTGTCAAATTTTTAGGATTTGAAATCAGCAAATATTTTTAGGATTTGAAATCAAAATCATATTTTTTTAGTCAGATAGTGAAAGAATCATTTGTATAGTGATTCATTTGAGGCTGACCCCTTTTTTCATAATTTTCCTTCAACCTCTCCCCAACCTCACTCTCTCTCAAAGCTTCAAACCCCAAATAGTTCTTTTAACTTTAAACATTTAGTTTCATGTTCATTAGCAAAAAAAAGAGCATAGGAATGACATATCTAATCACATTTGCTGGTATTAACCCAATCAACATTTTTTGCCTTAACCTCAAATTCAACCTTAAAAAACACAAATTTGTGAAAGAGCTATTATTTTCTCTAAATATGACTGGGCCAGTATAGTATAATGCCTTCCACGTGACATTTTAATGGATCATTTATGATATCTATTTCAGACAAACTTTGTATTAGTAAATCTTCTTGGTTATGATAAGTAGATAAACCAAAAAAAACTTTGATTAAAATATTTAAAAATATTTTTTATATATAGAGAAAATGAAAACATACCTCTCTATGACTTTATTCATGTTTGCTCTATACTAGTATCAGGTATAAACTCATCTATATGACTTTATTTATGTTTGGTCTATAATAGAATGAGGTAGGCTGTAGAAAGTGATTTTGTATGACTTTTCTTTAACTTTGCTCTATAACAGAATGAGGCATAAAGTCATTGTATGACTTTATTTATGTTTACCCCATAAAAGAATGAGGTATAAAAAGTTGTATGTATGACTTTTAAGAAGCATGATATTGCATTTTGTTTGACTTTATACTGACTTTTATATAGTAGCAAATGACAAACTTGTATTACAAATAGTCTGTATATATAGAGAAAACCAAAAAGGCATGTATATAACTTCATTCATGTTTGCTCTACAATAGTACAAGGTATAAAAACTCTATAAGAGTGTGAGATATAAAAAGTCATCTATGTGACTTTATTTATGTTTGCTCTAGAAAAGAATGGGATATAAAAAGTTGTGTGTATGACTTTCTATCATTCTAAATAATGAGAGAACACACAATATTGTCTTTTATTTGATTTTATGCTGCTTTTTATATAGTAGTAAATGACAATTTCTTATCCTTAGTATATAAAGGATTGATGACTAGCCTATTAAAATCAAATGCTGTAACCCTAAGAATTTTTATATGCTAACTCTTTTTTCAAATTAATTAATGACAAACAAGTAACAGGAAAATTCAGAAAACAGCTATATATAAATTATTCAAGGATACATTTGCATATTAGAGGTTGGGAGTAAAGTAAAGAGATGTCCTCATAGGCATGTTAATGCCTAATTTCAGAGTTTTTCAAAGTAGTTTTAAGAATTTTATTGTGTTTTCTTCTGAGTGGGCTAACCACTAAACTGGAATCCTTTTGTTAAACATCATTTGTGTAGAATACTTAATTGATTTTGATTTGATTAAGGTTTAGATTAGGGGCTATTGAGAAGGAAACAAGCTAAGAAAACAATTTTTACTTCTTATTATTCAGAATACACTAATTCTAGCAGAAAAATTTTGACTGCATCTCTACTTTACTTTACCCCTCCCCCCTGCTTGATCTTGCTGGCAAATGCAATTTAAGGTAATTAATCACTATTGTTTTGTCAAAGTTATTTTAGTTTGTGCATACATGGATTGAAACAATAGAAATACATGGGAAATATAAAATTTGGACATATAGCCTATTTGGATATTAGAGGGGGAGGGGGTAAAGTATAGTGGAGCTGAAGTCAAAGTGTGTTATCTATAATTACACTGAAAATGTTGAAGTAAGAATTGATCTGTTAGCATGTTTTCTTCTCATCAGCCCCTAATCTTGACCTTCAATTTTAAAGGATAGGCTATATCTTGGCCCTACCTCTTCTTCATCATCAGATTCCTTGTCTACCCATTCATCTTCATCCTTTTTTGCTGTAGAAACAACACCAAGTGAAGGCTCTTCCTTGGGTGCAACTGGTGAATCTTTCTTAGGAACTTCTTCAGCTTCACCTGAACTAATCTCATCCTTCTTGGTTAATTTTGACTCATCAATATCATCATCTCTAACAATACTCTCTATTTTTTCAATCTCTTCTTTAATGTCTGGTTGATCACTTTTCACATCATCTGCTAGATTTAAAGCAGCTTCAATCACAGGATCACTGTCAGGTTTAGCATCTTGGTTAACATTCAAAATCTGAGATACTTCTAAGTCCAAATCTGAACCATTAGAGTCACTCTGTACAGCAGGTACCATTACAGGAGACTCTGACGTACCAGATGCTGGACCAGAGATTATTTCAATATCATTACTATCCTCTTCGATATCATTTACCGTGCTAGCCATTTGTATAATTTTTAATTTGGACGCGGTTTTCTTTTCTATGAAGATCTACTTCTTCTCAGAAGGTATAGCGGCGACAAATAGGTTGACCAGCTATCTATTTTAAAAGGCATAGATGGCAGTTCTTCATCCAACCATAGTGGAAAGCTAATCAAAAAGTAAAAATTTAAGAAATCTTCATTTTCAGCAAAGATATTGGGGCTTTAGGAGCAATTTCAGTTTCTATAGCCTTTTCCTCAATCTCGGTTGTCACATATCCAAAATCAATTGAATTCTAACATAAAAAGGGAACAAAAACTATGCAGCCAGTAGACAAATCAGACACACCGTTGTTTGACAATTTGTACTGCTACTTACTTTAACGACCAAGACTTTAGAAATACTATGATGTTAAAAAATAGACCATGATTGATACCATTTGTATTTGAGATATTCCCTCCCGTAGTGTCAACCCTATTCCCTCCTGTAGTGTCAACCCTATATTTCTTCTCCTTGATCATTTTTACGAGCCGAGAGGTCCTTCTAACAGTGCGTCAAAACATATTATATAAAATCATATTTTAGCTTAAAAATGGGACATAGGAAAGCAAATCATAGTGCAAACCCAGTAAACTTAGTTTAACTTTTTATCCACAAGTATAAGGAATAGTTTCAGCTATGATAATAACCATTATTCAAAGGTTGATCTTTTCTTAGCGTAAATGAAAAGAAAAGATGATAAGTTCTCTAAGAATGTTCTTATAATACTTTATATTCTTAAAGCTAATTTTTTTTTCTGACACCCAGTCAATTTTACTACATCTAAAAGGATCAATAATACAGGCTAATCCTTTATTACTTCGCTTCGAAACGTAAAACCCAGTATGATCTATATTGTAATGATTCGAAGTTGAATCAGCGTGGGTGTTCTAGTCCTAAGGAAACAATCAGCACGGATGCAAGCAAATATTTCCTTAGAAGGCACACATATACTTCTGTTTGGATCCATATAAGCCCCGCATTCAAAACATTATATATCCATTTGGTTACTAATTTACTCTAATTTTTTAATTAGGAAATCAGTTTTCCGTGTGCTATTCAGTTCCCAATAAATCTAGCGAATTAATTTTTTTTTAAATGCTTCAAATTTCGCTTTCTCACCTGGAGAAATACTTTTAAATTTGGTAAATATTTTTATTACGTCCAATTACAGTACCACGAGTCATCATCCAACTTTTAATAGTTTTCGCTTAAACCATTGGGAATGGGACGAAAACTCAAGAAGCATATTTTGACAAAGAGCTGTTTGGTCTCTTTTCAAACACCCTATACATGTAATCACGGTTTCAATATCCATCCGATTAGTCCTTTTTGTCTTGAATCATCGAATTTTTCTTCTTTAGATTTTTTTTTTTTATACATTTGCTTTCTAAATTAGAAGTCTACTATTTTATCTTGAGTTGTGTTCTTGGGCATTGGATAGACAAAATGATAGCCTTAATTGGTATATACACAGACAAACCTTTACCCAAGTTCAGTTAGTTTTCGATTGCTAACTTAATAATGTGGCACGTCTCCTGTAAAAAAACATGATATTAAAGCGCTCAGAAGATAATAATTTTAAAGTGGAATTCCTAAATTCTCAAAAAGAAAAATGAGAAATTCAAAATCCACTTCAACTTTACAATTTCTATGAGGTAAACATGATCTCATTAAAATAAGAACCATTTCTCTAATTCCACTGCTTTCCAACTTATTAAAAATAAATTGTATTATCAACTATTCTTTAATGTAGAAAAAAGAGTTGTTGCCAAATGACTATCATAAGTAGCCTGTAATAAAAATGATATAAAGGCAGCTAACAAGAGCTAATAACTTTATTTAGCCTTTTAGGGATCACATAGAATAATTTTTAGATTTATATTTCATTATATCTGAATTTCAAAACCATTGCTTCACTCATTACATTTTTCCACTTTTAAAAAAACCAAAGATATTTATTCAGTTCCAAGGATGACCAAAAAACTTGAATGTTGAGGAGTAATTTTGATTTTAAAGCATATTTCATTAATTATGTTTCAAAACAACTTCAGCTCGTGCTCCTTACTCAACCATGACAGTGAATATACCGTCCAGAATGAACTCCCCCCTACCCCACGGACAATTAGTTTTTCGTTATAAAAATTAACGTTTTATCTTCTTTTTGCCCTTTATGAAGTCTTCTTTATAGTTTTTATTTATTTCCATTGTTTGTTTTTTTCGTGGAATCATTTGTAACCAAGAAAGTCATATAGAAATAAGATTTAAAATTTCGTATTAGATGACAATACTACTCGTAACTATTGCAAAGGAAATGAATAACAAGACAAGATAAATTTTATAATTTCTAGTTATCAATAAAAGAATAAAAATAAGAATACTACAACTGTCCTCCAAGACCTCTAAAAGTGAAGTGTGCCTAAGATTAGCTAAGGACCTGGATTAAAAAAAAAAAAAAAAAAAAAAAAAAAAAAAAAAAAAAAAAAAAAAACTGAGACTACAATGGCTTACTGAAGCAATTTAAATATCATAGTGTTACCTTTTAAATTCAGATTTAGTCTTGAATAGATCTTTTAAATTTTTACACAAGTGTCAGTTAATCCATAGAGAGAGAAATTGTTATTGAGAAGAAAACCCTTGCACTATTTAAAATCCACAAATAAGTTGCATATGCCTCAATTGATGTAACACGTTCAATGCGCTAAAAAAAAGTTTGTTATTAATTTTCCCACTGTTTGTTCAATGTTTCCAAATTTAAATAAAGAAAATTGGAAAATTAGAAACTTATCGTAGGTTTTTTAAAACAAATTTTTAGTTTACTTATTCCTGGAAATTTTGATCTTTTGGCCTTAAAAGGAAAACTTAGATCATTTAATTGTTCTGCTGCAGTTTTCTGTGCAAAAATAAAAAAATTTTTCCCTCAAACTTTCGTGTAACGAATTTTTGTAGATTTTTCTATTGAATTATTGGTGGTTCAGGCGTAAGAAGTTTCAATAAACTAGCACACAAAAATGCGGGAGTTAGACCAAAATGTCATCAATTTTCTCAAACCAGTTGTAAAAACTCCACAGGAGATCTTTCATGTAACTATTTCTTTTCTCTTTTTTTCAGTCTGAAAAAAAGAATTCTTATAGAAATTAAAAAACTATCAAAAATGGAACAAAATATGATGGGCTAAAAACGATGGGATTTATTTTTTTATTTATTTATTTGGATTAAATGTTGCATTTCTAATTTTATTTTGTCTTCCATCTATTACAAATCCCTTCCATTTCAATTTGATCTTTTAATTTAGGAGAGTTGCAAAAGACTTGATACCAAAATCCTCAAAAATAGGAGAATAATCCTGTTTTTAAATAAGTTTAGATCATTCTTTTAGAAAATATCTTAAGTAATATCAGAATTCTGGCTTGGTGAACGAATAGATCTCAAACTAATACTACTACCTCTTCTACTAACAGCTCACCGCTGCACCAAGCCACCTGAGGCCAACACAGCTATGCACGCTCCTCCTCCATCGCAATCGATTCAAAGGCTCCCTCTTTACAGCCTCCCAAGAAATTCCCATTTCCTTTAAATCTTTCTTTATGACATTCTCCTACCCCAGGCGAGGACGACGTGCTTTCTGTTTAGCCCTAGATGGTTGGCCGAAAAGGACAATCATCGACAATCTGTAATCCTTTATCCGTAGAACGAACCCTAGCCATCTCAACCCTTCTTTCATTATAGCCCTAGAAAGCGGGATTGAACCGTATTTTTCCTACAGCCTACAGTTTGAAATACGGTCATTCTGCCAGATACCCAGAGCAAGCCGTAGGCTATTGCTCTGAGAAACATTTATTAAATCTTCATCCGATTTTTCGAACGTCCATACTTCAGAGCCATTTTTGACCACTGTTATGACTGTACCTTCCAATATTCTAATCTGGGTTTGTATACTTATCTTCCTACTCTTCCAGACTTTTTTCAACTGTGAAAAAACACCCTAAGCCTTGGTCTATTCTACTTTTAACATCTTCGCTGCTCCCACCATGTTTACTAATAATACTACCAAGGTAATTGAAGCTGTCCACCTGATCAATCTTTTTGCTACCCAACATCACCTTTTTATCTTCACTTATTCCTAGCCTTAGTGACTTACTCTTCTTAATATTAATTTTCAAACCTACTCTAGCAACCTGAACTCACAAAACCTCTAAAAGTTCATTAATTTTTGCTCACACTTTGGTCTAGGATGTTTAAATCATCATTATAATCTAAGTCCAGGAGATTTTTTCTTCTCAATTTTATTCCATGGTCTCCCATTGCCTTTCATGTGCTTCTTAAGACAAATCTATCAAAATGAGTCATATAAAGGGGAATTCCATACAAGGATAATACCTTTACTAAAGCTTTTGTATCAGCAGAATCGAACGCTTGCTCATAATCTAAATAACTGGGGACCAAAGGTAATTGGCAACTATGGCACTTCTCAATTATTAACCTAAGAGTGAAAATTTGTTCATTGCATCCCTTACTTTTTCTAAAACGGCACTATTCTTCTCTTAAAGCTTTGTCTACGGTCTCTCTTAGTCTAAAAAGTATCACATTACTAAGTAATATGCTACTTTCAGAGACCAGACTAACGTCTCAATAATTACGACACTCACTTTTATCACCTTTCTTACATGGTGGTTTAATCAAGTTTTTCCTAAAATCGCTAGGTACTTCCCATTTTTCAAAAATCATATTCATAATCTTCAGTAACTTATTTCTAACCTCAGAACCACCATTTAACAAACTCATTTACAACACTATCAGCACCTGGAGCCTTATTGTTGTTTACTCCCTTTAGTACTGTCACTAATTCTTTCTTACAAAACAAATCTTCCTTGACATCCAAGGTATCACGAACTTTTTCATTTTCCTCTATATCTTTTCCTGCAACTGCACCTCTATTTAGCACATTCTCAAAATCTTCCCCTCATCTCTCTTTAACTCTTTCCTTATTACTCATAGTAGTCCCATTCCTATCTTGAACTGGGACAAGTCTGGGTTGTGTACTCCTTATCAATTTATTAGCATGCAAGTACAATATTTTACTATAATGCCGTCTAGCTGCATCCAATGAAGTAAGTATCTTGTCCAATTTAGGGGCGTCATTTGTTATGGGGCTGGGGGAGCAACTATTTTCCAGGCTCCTGTTTGCTCCACCCCCAGCTTAAAGTTAGTGTCGTCAAAAACCTTGTCAAAACTAAAATAAGCCTACATAATACTAGCATCCACTGAAACAGATCGTTTTTTAATACATCATTGCCTTTATGGTACTATAAAGCTCATTTTTCACTGTTATTTTCACTTGACTTGGGAAAATTGGTTCCAAATTTACCTCTCCCAGGACCTTGATGAGGTTACGCTACTGGATCTATTGATGCAACTTTCAGCCGTAATCTTGTTGCGAAATCGTATGCTTTGAAGAGAACATAAATCTCAAGGATAACCAATAACCTTGAATTAAACTGGAAACCTTGGTTTAGCCAAGGTTAAACTCCAGTTTTAACCTTTCGTTAAAACCAGAAATGTTTATTTTGCAGCTGTTAGCATTAGCATCATGAGGATTTAGAATATTTTTAACAGGTGTATTTTTTTTTCTGCTGTCAGCAATGCCATTTTTGCCATCTCTACTGTGCACGCTTTTCAGATTAATCATTGAGTATTTCTGCCAGCGCATGGCCCAAGTGCAATAACTAAACTTGCTCTTTTTTAACTTAGGCTCAGTTAAGACTCATTAAACTTTAGGGAACACACAAGTATCTTCTGCCAAATTTTCTGCCAAGGAATGTACAGTCTGGCTCGCACTGCGTGAAATTAAATGATCGGGAATGTGCAATTTATCAATTTATCATTCCCTCCTTTATGAATTTTGAGTATTAGTGTTCTCGTCAGTATTTTTTATTTTCCTTTTAATTTCCATCCCTCCATTTTCCCCATCAAAAAAGAAGAAAAAAATGTGACTTCTCAAACGTGTTTTTCTATCCGATAATGTATGGTTTTCTTTTTTTGCTTCTTTTTTCTTACTTTTCTTGTTCTTTCGATGAACTTGATGTGACGACAACTCTTTCGTCATTTTTTTCTCTATTTTCCTATTAAAATGTTATTCTTTCATTGTTTGAGCCACTGACAAGTTATTATTTCTAGGATAATTCAGTGTTATTACGATGCGATATATCTTGAGGCGAGATTCAGTCAAATCCGCCCATGGCCATGGGTGAGTAATGATTCATCCACACCAATTGCCATGAAAACCAGCTTACTAACGAAATATAGGTTTCAACAATTTAACTTTTAACGTTAATTCTTAATATATCGTATTTTAAGAATTCAACATTACCTTTTAACGTTTGTTACCATGAGGATATATGTTTAATTTTAGAAAACAATGAAACACTCCAAAAGAGGGTGTAGTCTTACTGAAAAGTAAACTTTCATTTTCATTATTTTAAGATAACCAAAGTCCCTCTTTTAAATAAACACTGAGTTCTATATATTTTGCTCAGTTTTGGCAGACTGTTTTTGCTCTTTATTGCTAGGGGTAACTGTATGAAAATAGTGCTCTGGCATCCAAACCACTGCAGTATTCATAAGAAATTGAGAGACAGTCGTTTAAATGGAAATTTTGATTTTTGGTGACGCATTTCAGCTCTATACATTTAAGCAGAGCACAATAATTGAGCCAGAGTTAGAGACATTAATTTTAAAGGTTATTTTGTGGGGGTCAAGAGCTCAAGCTTATGTAGTGTATCTCGTTGTCCATTACCTTTTAAACCAAGGGAAGAAAAGTATTAGGGAGATGATTGGCATCCAATGCTGATTCTTTACTTAATTTACTTTTGACAGGAGCTAGACATCCCTCTGCCTCGCCTGGCATTAAAAATTCCGCCAACAAAGGTTTTCAAAACTCTGACTCCTTTGTAGGTGATAAATGCTTTCTTCTTTATCTAATATATTACGTAACTGCATAGGATAGAGAGAAAGTTGTTATTTTTTTTTTACTCCCAAATCTCCAGTGAACTTCAAAAACTTTTTGGCATAAGCCCATAAAGAAGCTCTACAAAAAATGTTAGTAAGTGGCAAACCAGTGGGGGATTCAGGGGAGCTCAAGGGAACCCCGAACCCCCCAGATTTTTCTGGTGCCCTCATTCTGCGTTTTTTTTCTGTTTTTCACTCTTTTCTTTTTTCGAATAAACTTGTCAATTTGTTCAATTATTCACACCCTTTTTGCATAGCCCCCCCCACCCCTAGATTTTTCTCTAGATCCGTCTTTGTCACTGACTCTATCATTGGAGCTACTGTAGAGGCAACCTAAGAGCCAATTCTTCAATGCATACTCTTCTATTTGAAGGTCTGCTTGCTCTTACTACGTTAGTTATTCTGGGGATGAAAAGCACCAAAATTTATATATTCTACGTAAAATATTTTAGGTTAGTTTAGGTAATCTAACTTGAAATACCCTCTAATGTTCTTGAACATGAATACTATTGAATTTACTGGTTTAAGTGTGGTAATGAGAAGTTGCCCTCTTTTTATTGGAAAAACTGGAATGTAACGGTGAAGGTGAAGTTTATGTAAATAGGTCTAAACAAAGGAGATGACTAACAAGAGCCTTTTCTCTTAAATATATTCTGAAACCGCATTGACTGTACAAGACATAGGATGAAAGAACGAAGAAACGAAAAAAAAGCAACGAAGAAACGAAAAAAAAGCAACGAAGAAACAAAAACAGGGTAATTTTCAGCCAGTGAATACAGCAAGAGATAAACACAAAGCAAAGAAACTGTTTGTTCAGTCTGTTTAGTTAACTCCAAAGGGTTGGTGTTTTTCCTTTTGCATTGAGAACGGCTTAGCAGAGGTCTTTGTCGATGCGTATGCTCAATATTTTTGTCGTATGGACTGCCTGAGAATTACCCTTGCTTTTCTTCTTTTTTTTTGTCCATTTAGTTTCGGTTAGGTCCTATGGGGATATTTAGTTTTATATTTAACCAATTTAATTGAATACTTCTTCTATTATGGATGAAGAGTATTTGAAATCCTCAGACCGTTTTGAAATTTATAAGTTCTGGAAACAGACAGAGAGGCAAGGTCTTGTTAACAACTCCGCTCCGATCCCAAGAACGTGTATAATGTAAAAGTTTATGTCTTTTTTCTATTCTGTACAAAAACCATTTAAATATCACCAAAGTATTAAAAACCTGTTGTAAACGAACAGAATGGGAGGTAGATAGAGAGGACAGAGATTTAGGTCTTGAAATCTCCGTTCTAATTCCACTAATGTGTCCCATATCAACCTCTCTGCTCTTCTTCCATAGTGTGTAAAGACTAACTAACTAATACTAGTAGTGGCAACTTACTACAGAGTAATCAAATATGAATGCATTCTCTCCTATGACTCCTCCTCCCCCCATTTGAAGAGAGCTATAAAAGTAAAACATTACGAAAACAAGAAAAAAGGTAGTGGGTCGTTTTTATTTGTTTCTAATTTTGAAAACGTAAATGCAGCCTGTACATCTTAATTTTATCTTTGTATCTACTCTTTAAGCTAACACGACATTAAATTATGGTCTTAAACCGTTGTATATGGTAGTAGATTTCTTAAAAATCATTTGAGTTAAATCCCTCTTAGAAATGAATGAACTAAAAAAGGAAAAGTCTAACAGAATATTTTAACCTCATGAAAAACATCGAATTTCTTGTGTTTTAGGTAAGTTGAATATAGCCTAGCGATAATAATTCAGCTTTTATTAAAATCGTCTTCGGCTTCAGAGCCCAAGAGCGTAAACAGTAAAGATTTTTGATTCATTACTTAATTATTAGAATCATTACTTAAAACTTTTCTCAAAAATAGCAACATATGAATCAGATAAAATTTTCTATCATCTGTCGGGAGCCCCTGTATTAAAGAGTCCGATATATTAATACTTGTTTCAATATAAAGCTTCAACCCCATTTTTCCAAAATACAAACTGCATCATTTTGGGTATCTAAGGTATCAATTGGGTATCTTTGGGTGCGTAGTGGGTAGGACGAGCATTTTTCAAACGCTTAGTTGCTGGAGTTTTTGCTAAACGATTCCTTAGGAATTATTCCTTGAGCATTTTCTTAGGTCTTTACACAAGTTAAAAATTTTTATTGAGGTATTATGCACTGTGAATTAGATTGATATGTTTAACCATATTTAGCTATATGTATACAATTATTATATTTAACTATATATATTAACTATATGTGTATATTTGTGAGCGCTGGAACTGTTAAGGGATATAACTATGTTCAGAATTGTAATTTAAGCTTGTTTATGAAGTATTTAACACCATATTTTGTAACCTGAAATGTTAAAAGTTTAATATTACTTATATTTTTACCATTTTGATATTTTCACACTGCATAGGTGAATGTTTCATTTGTAGCGGATTTAACTTGGAGACTTAGGGTTGGCAGCCCCCTTGTATACAGAATTATAATTGCTTGCTGGAAGTTTCAAAGTCATTGTTTGCTTTCATTTGAAATCATTTCTGGACCTGAATTTAGTTATAAGATAAATATATATATTTCTGAGCTTTTAGTGCTTAAATTCTGCCCTCCCTCTTCTGTTTTCTTCTATGTACTTACCTCGTCTTATCAAATGAACAGTCAAAATATATTATAAGACCACTAATTAACGTGGAAATTTAAAATTTGTACTTACTTTTTAAATAGGTGAAGAAATACTGCCAAACTGAATGATATTTTTCGGAGTTTTAGAAACAGATCTAAAATTTTGACCTCCCCAACCCTAAAAGGGGGGTATGAGATTTTTAAGAAATGAAGGAAGGATTAAAACTTAGCCATGAAACACTGAAGAATCTAGTAGTAAACTACCATGCAATAGTATACTCCATTCTTAACCCCACGTAGGAAATCATATAACTAACTATACGCATTGTAAACCATGGATAAACCTCATTAAGAGCACAACCCGTCATGATAAACTTTACAGAGTAAGTGTTTAAGCAAGGGAAGGTTGTATGGATGAGCTATGCTTTGCTGGTATATCTTGGGCCCAAGTAGGTGATGACGATAATGACGATGACAAACAATGACAACAACGACGATACTGGTTACTTTGAGAACCGTAAAAATAATGATCTTGTGGAGTTGACGACGAGCCGAAGTTGCTCTTTCATAGTTTCTACCTTCCTCAAGAATAAAATAACTGGCAAACGTTGGATCCAAGTCGATCTATTTTTATAATAAAGATTAAGGATACTGTCGACACATAACTGGAAGGCAGAGCCATATCTTTCGGATTAGAATATTTTGCCAGAAAATCTCGAAGGTGCATACACGTGCTGCGTATCGAATTGCGTTATTAATAATTAGGGGCCATTGTTTCCGAATTCAATCAAGGAAAAGATAAATTAAATGGTGTTTTTTTCTATCTCTGAATTAAAATAGATTAATACTATCCCCCTAGCTTTTGTCATATTGAAGCTAGGCAAAAACATTTTAAAAAGAAATTATTGTCATGGTTCATTTCCTTTCTTTCTAAGCCAAAATTTATCTTTATCACGCATTTAATTGATGAACACTTCAAATTTAAATATCAAACAGAGTATTGAATTCATAAACCTAGAATTAAGTTTGAATTTTTTTGAAAGTAATTTTTCCTTTCGATTCTTGTAAAATTCTCTAAGGTACAAAAATAAATGAGAAGGCCGATACCAAAAATTAGTATCGTTCTATTTTGCCAGTTTTGATTTTTTTTTTTTTTTTATGATTAAAATATTTGTCTATTAAAAGAGAAATAGAATATAAACTTGTTTTTTCATGCATGCATTTTTTTTTTTAATGAATCACTTCCATTTTTTCAAATGGTTTAATGTCTGAACCTGATGACAGCAACGAATTAAATAAAAATGAATACAATATTTAGAATGGGCTAGATGTATGGTTCTTTCTATAGCAGGGTCTTTAGAATTTGGGCCAGTGCTGTTTGGGATACAAAATTGGAGCAGTTTACCAATTTTGGGATCCAAAAGCTTCTAAGCCCAGGATACCAGCTTGCTAGTTCTAGTGCATCTGGGAGTTCCATGAACAGTGTAGAGGACATGGTAGTGTCACCCTGAATATAAAGAGCTCTATATGCTCCATTTCGCGCTTAGACTAAACTGTGATATATGGAACTCCAAGAGCGCGAGTTTGTTGCCATTGTTTAAGCCATTAAGACATACTGCTAGATTGTGACGTCAATTTGTTTTGCAGTGTGTGACGAAATTGCTGAAGCAAAGCTGATCAGACTGTGACGGTATTTTCCTGTTATGCTTTTGAACTTTCAAATGCGCTCCGCCTAAGAGTCAAAGTCGAATACGCAATATTGAACGTTTGGAGTCCCTCCGTACTCCTAGCCCCATGCAGTAATTATCAGTCGATCGATCATATAAAGACGAAGTGTTCGAGCTATCCCGGCTGTTCTCGTTACAATGGTGCCCAATTGTCAACGAAAGATACCTAATGAGTCTTGGATGAGCCTAAGCGTGTAATGTGTGGCGTAGTTCATGTGGCGCTCACCTTGAATTGGCGTTATGTCCGCAGTACCCTAGCTAAGTATTCAAGTAAAAATAAATGAAGTAAGTCGTCACAATCCCTTTTTTTCCGTTTAATATAACTGGCACTAAGGTTAAGAATGATTTGATAAATTAGAAACTTAGCAAGTTCAGTATCCTGTTAATGCTTCAAGTGTACTGGAATTAGTAGGCTGCTATCCTGACTTTAAAAGTCTTAGGGTCCCGAAATTAGCAAACCTACTACCTCCGTTTTGGGTCCAAAAGGACACTGGCCCAGTTTCCAAAAGCCTGATTTTAGAGAAAACCGTACATTTAACGCATTCTACAGATTGCGTTAATTTTTTGTTTCATTCAAGAAACTGTTTTCAGATTCAGACTCTAAATCAATTAGAAAAATGGGAGTGACTCGTACTCCAAAAAACACCGACTTATACAAGAAAAAACAAATGTATGTTGATTTTTTCTTTTAATAAAAAAACATTCTAATAACAAAATAATTAAAGACTGATATATAAAAAATGGTGTTGGTCTTCTCATTTGTTTTATGTTCCATACAAAATGTTACAAGAATGGAAAGGAACGTTTATTTTCAAAAAGCTCCAACTTAATCTAGGTCATTTTAATTAGCTATTTCGCAAGTTTAATCGAAAAGTGTCTTGCTTTGTGGATTCACAACAACGTTTAATGGACAAATTTATAGTCTACATCAATTAAATGCGTGATATAAATTCATTTTGGTTTAAAAACAAACAAAAGAAGCATAATACAAGTATCTTCTCATAAAATTAAAATCAAAACAAATCATGTATTTCTCGGTAGATGTCTAATTTCAAAAACCATTTGCGGGGTTGCTGGTACCCTGGGAAAATTAATTACAATGCCCTCCTCCCATCTCAAATATAAGTACTAAGCCGGATCAAAGGGAAAATTTTGATCAAAGTGGGCACCCCCCCCTAACATGGTTTCCCCCATCCATGGTGCCTGAGGCTGCTGCGCTGTTTGCCCCTCCCCCTTTTTAACGGTCGTGATTTTTACCGAAGATGGAATTCCAAGGTTTTCTGAGCTTGCTTATTACAAATCTTGGAGTAAGGTCAATTTGCATGTGTTGCGACAATTAAACATCACTAATATTTCTGTATTAAAATCTTCTCCCCTAGAAACTTTTCCAGTATTTTTTTTAACCTTGTTTTCATTTAAGTAGAAATAATGCCGCGAGGAATTCAGATAAAATATCTCTGAAAAGGCTACTGGAGTCGCGGCAGACGACCAAGATTATGGTTTGAAAGACGAAACAGACGATTTTGAAAGATGAAATAGGCGATCTGCCCTGGTGAGAGACAATTTTTGAGAAATTTTCTTTAAATACAGGCTTTTCACACCCAAAAGGCAAGATAACAGGACAGTTCTGAGATACTAAAGAATCAGGAATATCCAGCAAAGAATGAAAGAACGTTTGTATTATGAAGGAAAGGAATTTGTTTAAATTAATGACAGTATCTTGAGCAAAGGCGGATCCGGGCTTTCTATTCGGGGGTGTAATTTTTTCTGGGGGATTTTAGATTTTTTTTAAATTACATAGAAAATTTGTTTATTTGTTTGTTTGTTATAAAAACGCTTTTTTACGTTTTTACGAGTCGGACTAAAATTTTAGGGTGCGCCTTCAAACCCAGTACCCCCTCCCCCCCCCGTATATGGTCTTGCTCGTAAGGCTACTCTTGACAGGGACATATTCTCAATTCAAGATGAGATGATTGCACCAATAAAAATTGGAATTTAAATGAAGTTTCTGAAATTGAAGATTTTAGTTCATGCATTCAGTTGGAACGTATTTCACATTCAGTTGGAGATTCAACCATTATTCATTTCCGATCCAGAATCTCAATCATGAAAATTAGAATTAGAAACTGGCGAAATAAAAATTGAACAGTAGAGAAAGTGTGATTAAAGCTGGAGGAATATCCCATCAATAAGTACAAATGACACATCCACCTAAGAGTAAAGGGAGGTTAAATATACTGCTAGATCTTTTTCGACGGAGAAAGTATAGTATTAGTAGTTAAAGGATTCTGGATCCAGGAGGTACAATAGCCCGACTTGCAGTGCTGACAATCCCTAACACAAAAGATGGAAAAACAAGAGCTAAGAGCTCATACGGCACTTGTGACGAGGCTGGAAGAGCCAAGAGCTCATATGGTATGAGCTCTAGCAATATTCTAAGAATCAATACATTGATTTACAAAGAAAATCAGAGGCTTAATGCCGGTCGAGATTTAAAATAAAAGCTTTGAGACACGAGGTTCCTTTTAAATATCAAAATTCATTAAGATCCGATCACCCAGTCGTAAGTTATAAACACCTCATTTTTTCTAATTTTTCCTCTCACTTCAGCCCCCCAGATGGTCGAATCGGGGAAAACGACTTTATCAAGTCAATTTTTGCAGCTCCTTGACATGCCTACCAATTTTCATCGTCCTAGCACGTCCAGAAGCACCAAACTCGCCAAAGCACTGAACCCCACCCCCTAACTCCCCCAAAGAGAGCGGATCCAGTAAGGTTACGTCAATCACGTATCTACGATATTTGCTTATTCTACCAATCAAGTTTCATCCCCGCTTCTCCACTCTAAGTGTTTCCCAAGATTTCCAGTTTCCCCCTCCAATTCCCCTCATTATCAACAGATCTGGTCGGTATTTGAAATAAAAGCTCTGAGACATGAGTTCCTTCCAAATATCAAATTTGATTAAGATCCCGTCACCCGTTTTTAAGTTAAAACTACTTCAATTTTTCTAATTTTTCTAAATTAACACCCCCTAGCTCCCTCAAAGAGAACGGATCCGTTCCAATTATGTCAATCACTTATCCATAACTTGTGCTTATTCTTCCCATTAAGTTTCATCCCGATCTCTCCACCCTAAGCGTTTTCCAAGATTTCTGGTTTCCAATATTTCTGTTTCCCCCCTCTAGCCCCTTATGTCCCCAGATCGGATTCGAATTGAAAATGGAGCATCTGAGACATAAGATCCTTCTATATATCAAGTTTCATTAAGATCTGATCACCCATTCGTAAGATAAAGATTCCACAATTTTCCCGTTTTCCAAGAATTTCGGTTCCCCCTCCAACATCCCCCCCAATATCACCAGATCTGGTAGAGATATAAAATGGGAGCTTTAAAGCACAATATCCTTCTAAATATCAAATCTCATTAAGATCTGATTAACCGCTCATATGTTACAAATACCTCATTTTTTCTAATTTTTACGTATACCTCCCCCCCAACTCCACCAAAGAGAGCGAATCGGATCCGGTTATGTCAGTCACGTATCTTGGACTTGTGGTTATTCCCATCAAGTTTCATCCTGATCTCTCTCCTTTAAGCGTTTTCCTAGATTTCCACCCCCCCCCCCCAACGACACGGGATCCAGTCGAGATTTATAATAAGAGATCTGAGTTACAAGGAACTTCTAAATATAAAATTTCATTAACATCCGATCTCTCCTTCGTAAGTTAAAAATCCTTCATTTTTTCAATTTTTTCAGAATTAACCCCCCCACTCCCCCAAAGAGAGCGGATCCGTTCCAGTTATGTCAATCACGTATCTAGGACTTGTGCTTTTTTTCACCAAGTTTCATCCCGATCCCTCCCCTCTAAGCGTTTCCCCAGATTTTAGGTCCCCCCCAATTCCCCCTCCCCAATGTTATCGGATCTGGTCGGGATTTAAAATAAGAGCTCTGAGACACGATATCTTTCTAAACATTAAATTTCATTAAGATCCGATCACCCGTTCGTAAGTTAAAAATACCTCATTTTTTCTAATTTTTCCGATTTATATGTTTCACTATAGCGACTATATGTCGCTATAGTGACATATAGCGATCGCTATATGTCACTTGTGAGATACCAAGTGCTATAAAAAAAAAACCAATTGCCATTCTTTGGCGTATGGAAGACCTGCACTTTCTTGGAGAGCAATACGAGGGACCACTGTATGGAAGGATCGTGGTTTTTTTCATTTATGTATAAAGCTTGGTTGTTTGAAATGATTTTCGTATGTCCATACGGCCCTGAAAGGTCTATTTTATGAACAAAATGTACTATTAATAATTGTGATGAGTTGAATGCTAGGAACCATTCTTACCTTTTTTTGTTGTTTCTTAACTAATATGTATATCTTGGAAGGGATATAAAAAAGGAGATTTTTAACACGAGTTTTAATGCAACGTTTCAAAATACATTTCAAACTCTGAATGACAAGATAAGCGAAGTACAACAGTCTATAACACAGACCAATAGTTAGCTCTTATATTTGAAACTTTCGAAATTAATTACTTTGAAGAATTTGTTGTTATTGACGATAAAGTCACATGTTGGTGTCCTTTCTTTTCAAAAATTAAATAAGTATCTGACTATCCTTTTCATTTGGGGAGTTCTGTTAGTTACTTCACTGCGCTGATGTGTCAGTTTTGACGTTAATACTTTATTTCTTTTTATGTTCAGTAACATCCCCAGCTTCCACTGAAATTGGATTACACTTGCGGGAGTGATTGACACTTTTGCGAACGATAAAACTAGATTCATCGATGGTGGCTATACTTATGAGGAAAGAAAGGTGGGATGGAAGAGGTTAGTCATCAATATATCCAACCTACGTTAAGTGTTTAATTGAGCAGTAGAATTCAATATGTATGGTAATTTTTGCGTTAGAAATAACATTTGAGATATATAAAATAACTATTGTTTTGTTAGGTCGGTAGTAGAGATTATTTTGGAGGGCAGAGGTGTGCGGTAGTGGGGTCGTATACTTCGAGAACGGTTCTATTCAGCGAGGAGGCTGTAAATAGCAGGACAGCAAAATTATTGATGAGGATACTAGTTGACCTTCCTATGCGCGTTTTGTACAGAAATGAGGAATTCTTATTGTTCGTACATTTTAGAAATAAGGCATGGATTCTGTTCAAGCCCAGAGAGTATGGACGGAAAAACTAATAGGATACAGGTAAAAAAGGGCTTTCAGAAAAAAAATCCATTATGTGATACGTACATGGGTCAACTGTTCAAAAGTTTGGTAGGAGAGAAAAATTTTAATCTCTGTTTGTGTCACAAATTGAAATCTATCACTTTTTCTGTCAGCTCCTGTTTTGCAATGGAAGTCTTAAATTGGTTGATTTGTTAGTATTTGGCTTCCAAATTCTGTTTAATTCAATTATCGCTATTACTTGAAAGACCTAATGAGTTTTGACACAACCTTATAATTTACATATTGGACACACATCGTAAATGCTATTTATATCTTCGGCTTCCAATCCTAATTAGCTTTAGTAACCAACCTGTACATGCGTTTGTTCTTACACGCCGAGAGTATGGCCTATTTGGACAACAACCAATGTTTTATCATGAGAAAATATTTTCTTAATGCTTGCTAGCGCATTTCTTACACCTGATCGTACATCACTTGTTACCTCATATCTGGGACAGGAATTCCACCCTCGCTGGAATTTTCCCTAGGTCTATTTAAAGACGGTTGATTGAAAGACAGGTGATTCGCTTCCGAAAGCTTCAGGTATTTGACTTAAACGATCCTTGATTTGATGAAAAGGTTTGTTCAGATATACAATGATAACGGTGAACTTGCAAATATAGGAATTTCATTTCTTGGTTATATTTATCTACAGTTCAGACTCCAGAGCTCATACATTGGGCTTTGACATTTTCCCGAGGATTAAATCTAGGTCGAACTCGTAAGAGTTCTATAAAAATGTTTAAGCTGAGCATAGCAAGAACGACGAGGCCCAGATCGACAAATAAATGTTCCCTTGGATGGAGGCTCGAACTTGAGTTTTAACACGCCACCCCCTTTAACTGTCTTAACCCTCTACAATTTTCACGGTGAACAAAATTAACCAACGGATGAAAAAAAAAAATGTGAGAGTTCTTTGATGACTATTTTTAATGATAACTGTTTTTCTATAAAAGGTATTTATCAATGTCAAAATCGTTACGGCGATAATAAGCTTCACAAAACTTGAACGAAAGCCTATTCATTTGAACACTTGAAAAAATGTGTATAAATACACTTTTGATTCTTTTAGGTACAAGTTTACGAATATAGTATATAAATTGTTATTTTTTTAGTTGAGAATGAACAATCACATGGTATCTTCATGCGTAAAAAATTACTTAAATAATAGCAGTTCTTTACAAATATTCTTCCATATTAAACAGTAGTTAAAAGACAAAAACTGTTGACAAAAAAAGTTTTCAGTGTAATTTTATAAGTCATAACTTAAAAAGGAAAGAAAACCACAATAATAACTGAGATTACTGAAAATAATCAATGAAAGTAGGGTAACTGTTTAATATACGATGATATTCGTCGCTGGAAGTCCAAGTAATTTTGAATGATTATAATAAATTTTCTTTTCTGTGAAGCACAAGTTAAGATTCATCAAAGGTCATGTCAGCCCTGTAGGCATAGTTATAGGACCTTTCTGAAAATTTCTATCTGAAGTCTAATGTCTTTAGAGGTTGAGGTGTGGCTGGGCAGCTAAAAAGGGTGTGGAAGAGGGACTGGTTACCATTCGATTCTGCTTTGCATTAGAACTATCCTTTTCCCATCAAATGTCTGACCATTTTTTGGTCCAACTTCGGATCAGAGCCGCTTTTTTATTCGTTACGATGACTATGTAAATGAAGGGAGGAAGGAGAAACGGAAAGGGACGTAAAGGGAAGGAGAAGAACTTCAAACATATTCGGGAGAAGTTGAAAAAAAATGATCCCATATAATTGGAGGTCGAAGCATCACGAATTTATCAGTTTATTCGGGTTTACCAAGATTTCTTCGTTATCTTACTCTGTAATTGCAGGAGTTTTATGGGGTAAAAACATGATTATCTTATGGTGACTAGTGTGAAAAAAAAACAGTTAGCGTAAATGACCAGCTTGTCGGTAAAATCTGAATTGATCGCTTCACTAAAATCCCGGCAAATATTCTTTCTCCTCCCCCCTATTGTTTGGATAATGACAAATCAGGGCCATTAAGTGAAATTCGAAAAAGGTATAGTGATATAAAATATAATTTCTGGTCAAAAGTTTCCCTCGCCTTTTGTGAAGTTTAACGGCAGCTTTTTTAAAACGATTTGGGTTCTGATTTGCTTTGAGCTTACCAGACCTAAACTATAAAAACATAAAATAAAAACCATTAATTTAACCTATGAGTTTGTCATCGCTAAAAATACGGAGCAAAATCGTTTGAACAATGAAGAAAAGTTAAACTACTGATAAGAAATTTTGGCTTTTTGAAGCAGATTGCCTAATATTTTTTAGCGACAGTGACATTTTTCCTGCTTGGTCTTGAAGAGTGTCAAGTAGCAAGTCAAGTAGCAAGTAGTCAAATAGCAAGTAATCGAAAAATGAATAGCAGACAAACTTCAACAAGAAAATTCTTTAATTTTTAGTTTCTATTACATTTAATCAACATTATTTTTTTTGCTCTAAGAGCATCTTTATCATTGTCAGTATCCTCATAATTTATTGCCTTCAGACATTTTTCAACAGGAAGACCCCCCAGAGACATTGATGGCACAGAGGAAACCGACAGGTTATTGCCGAAGCTTTAGTTGCTCTTTTGCAGGAAAGGTAGCAAACATGCCGCTTGACCTTGTTACGGCTGGAATCAAAACCTGAGCCCATGTTACCAAGCAGAGCATAAGTCCACTCCACTGCCGCAGGGTTATCAGTCTAGAGGCCTATCCCTTTATTTCCATCGGTCTTCTATCCCCCAACGTTTTATTTTCCCTTCAACTCCTGGTTTTTGGGAAGCTTAGTTGTTTCTACTCTTCCAAATTCCATCATCAATCACATTCTTTCTCACAAATAAGAAAAGGACGGCATTAATGCCAAGATCCTTAAAAAGTTATCCATATCTAAGAAGTTGATCAAAATTAATAAGCTCTTTTAACAAACTTGGATGCGCATAGTGTCTTTTGTTTTAGTTGGACATTCCCTATAACAACGTTGATAGACATTTCGGAGGTGTATTTGAAAGCTAATGCATGTGTTTACTCTTTGGTGCCATTTCCCTTCTTGAAAGACGGCAAGGCATAATTTTCCGTGGCTATAAACCCTAAGCGGGAGGTTTACAAACCTCCCAATCCTCGAATACTCCACCTTCCATCTCCAATAGTAAGGGAAAACTAAAAAATGCCTTTTGAAAAAAAACTACCCACTGGAAAAAAATTCACTGAGATTTGATACAGTGATAACATCTATTGCTTGTGTTTATCTTGCCATTAAAAGTTTATCACGAAAAAGCTCCTGGGGAATTTGGAAAAGAAGCATGAAAAGCTGACGTCTCTATTTTTCTTTTTTTATTTCTTCAGCACTAGAAGAGTACTGGAACATCGTAAAGAAGTGTCTAAGAGTTCGTTTCGTTTGAACGTTATTGTCGACATCTAAGTGCTTTGTGTGAATTCGTCTTGAAAACACATCGCGAAGTACCATCTGTACCAAACAGTATAATAAAAAAAGACAAAAAAAAAGTATAATAAAAAAAACAACAGTATAATAAAAGAAGACGAAAAACTGCAAAATCCTGGATTAGGACGTACCACTTAAATCTTCGACATCATTTTGTACGTCGTTAAAACTGATTCCAAAACTGTTTCGGTTTTGTTTTAAACAAAACAAATACGTTAAACACAAGTTTGATGAACTCTGTCTCAATATCGACCCTCTTAGAAATATGCAAGAAGAGACAGGTGTATAATTTGAGTTGAGAGATATGACAAGCTATAGCCTTTATATAATAATATAATTCTTAGAATTCGTAATGACTTCGTTCAAGAAATGAATAAAGAAGTTGCTAATTTGGTTTTAATTCTAACGTTATTGCGGTATTAGGGTTGCCTGCAAGAGGA
This sequence comes from Artemia franciscana, assembly GCF_032884065.1. NCBI lineage: Eukaryota > Metazoa > Arthropoda > Branchiopoda > Anostraca > Artemiidae > Artemia > Artemia franciscana. The sequence continues at coordinate 18,932,490 of NC_088882.1, read as the reverse complement.
GGGGTGGGCCAGATCATTTTTTTTTAAGTTGAAAGTCAAAGATAATTTTTGCTCCTTAAAATAAAAATTATTAATTGAATGATAGATTCATCATAATTTTTGTTTTTCCTTGAAATTTTTATCTAATTCTCAACCCCAACTCTCTTTACCCCTTCCTTGAAGCTTCAATTTCCCTTTATTCCTTTCTTCTGAATATCTCACACCCCATTCGGTGACAATCGCTCTTTCGTTTGGTCACATTTAGACAGACGGCAAAAAGCACAATCTTTAGAATTTTATCCATATGACGTAGCCAGGTAATCTATTATTTCTTTAACTATAGCCCTAGAAAAAGGGACTGAACCACCCTTTTGTACGACTAATTGCTAAATACACGGTCAATCAAACGAGTACCTCAAACTCAGAGCCGTTAAAAGGGGGAGGGGACAATCCGGGCAGCCACCCCGGGTATCGTGGCTGGGGATTTGCCCACTTTGTTCAAATTTTCAATTCACTTCGGCCTTTTCTTTGCTTATATTTGATTCGAGGAAGGGGCTGTATATAATTTTTCCTCGGGCACCACCAGGCTTAGGGACAGCTCTGTTCAAACTATCATCAGACAATCCGTCTTGAAAACATTTAACATATCTTCCTCAGCCCTTCCAAGCGCCCATGATTCAGAGCTATATTTGACCGCAGTCACTATGTTTGTTTCCAATATTCTAATCGTAGTTAGCAGATTTATCTTCCTGTTTTCCAAACATTTTTAACAAAAAAAAAAAAAAAAAAAAAAAAATCATTCGTCTGGGCTGTTCTATCTTTAAAATCTTCATTGGTGTCCCTTCATTGCTTTCTCTTGCTCTTCAATTTTCAGCCTCTCCCCTTCAGGGGCAACACTATAGCATTAACTACAGTAAAGGCCATAAGGCGTCAATGTTTTGGGGTGTAATGTTTGGGATGTATGGGGTGTATAAGGTTTTATGGAAGGGGTGGTCATATAAACTTCAGAGGGGGCTTATTTGATTGGAATTTGAAAGTTATTGTCCTCTTTTTAACAGTGAAAAGTGGTCGGAGTGCAACTAGCCCCCCATCATCTTTTCCCCAAGTGTATCCGATCAAGATTTTGAGATAGCCATTCTCTCCAAAATAGTCCAAAGATCAGATAACAAAAACTCCAGGATCAACAAAGCCCCTCAGAACCCGGGGGCAAAGGCTGTAACTTATGCCCCAGGGGCATATGAGGTTTTTATGAAGAGAGTGTTCGTACAAACTTCGAAGGGGGCTCATTCAATTGGGAATTGAAAGTTGTAGCTCCCTTTTAAAGAGTCAGAAGGGGCCAAAGGGCAACTAGGCCCCCCACGCCCTCTTTTTCTCAAATACGTCCAATCAAAGTTTGAAATAGCCACTTTGTTCAAAATAGTCAAAAATAGGATTATATTATTCGATTTTTCAAACTTCGATTTTGAACTTCGGGGTCGAAACCAACCCCCAGAGCCCGAGAGAAAGCATTGTTAACAATGCCGTGGGACATATAATGTCATTATGAAGGGGGTGGTTGTATAATTCTCGGAGGGTGCTTATTTGATTAGAAATTGAAATTTCTAGTTCCATTTTAAGATTCAAAAGTAATCGAGGGCGACTAGCTTCCCCCTTCCAAACCCCTTTCCCCCAAATGAATTAGATCGAAATTTTGAGATAGCTATTTGGTTCAAAAGAGTCAGTGTATCATATGGCAATGCCTCTGGTGTTAATATACCCCGGCAAAGCCCGGGGTCAAGGGTTGTAAGTCGTTCCCCTGACGTACGTAAGGTCATTTGAATGGTAATTGTTCTAGGTTCCCCGTTTTAAGAGTCAAAAATGATCAAAGCGCAACATCTCTTTTTTCCCCAAATGCAACCGATAAAAATTTGAGGTAGCCATTGTACTCAAAATAGTCCAGACATTGTATAGCGATGTCTTTTTTTTTTTTTTTTTAGTAGTAGTAGTATTAATTTATTAAACCAAAGGAAATAACACAGACAAAATCAATCGGTAGCACACCAAAAGCGTTGCTTGCGAGGGTGTGTTACTAACAAAAAAGAACAAAAAATAGAAGAGAAAAAAAAAAACAAAAGCAAAAAAACAATGAGTTAATCTAAAATGAGCAGAAAGGTGAAACCGTGTACCGAGACATAAAAATTACATAAATAATTCATACACAATCAAACAACATAATATCATGATCCTGAAGCAAAAAAAAAGAAAAAAAACAATAAACAATTATTTCCAATATTAAATCAATCAATCTCAATCTATTTCAAAGGTATACCTACCAAGAAACCCCACACGCAGCACGGCTTTAAATTGATTAATGGGCAATTCTTTGGTACTTGGAACAAGATTATTCCATAGATTAGCCCCTCTATAAATAACTGAAAAAGCAGTCCTATTTGAAACTAGGCGAGGAACCTCAATATCTCCACTTGTTCGAGTTGTGTGATCATGAATATTAGATCTATCCCGAAAAATTCCTGTAAAACATTCTGGAACGCACCCATAATGGTACTTATACATAAAAACCAGTGTATAAAAATCACGCAATCCGGCTGCAGGCATTATATTTATCATCAAACAGTTCGTGGTAACGAACTATAGTAAGGAGCGACCCGGCTCAATAGAAACCAAAACTCTAAAAAATGGAATTTTGATACCAATAGCCACATCAAAAGAATTGCATTTTAATGCTAATTTTAAATATATAAGTTTTATCAAGTTTAGTCTTACGCATCAAAAGTTACGAGCCTGAGAAAATTTGCGTTATTTTAGAAAATAGGGGGAAACACCCCCTAAAAGTCATAGAATCTTAACGAAAATTACACCATCAGATTCAGCGTATCAGAGAACCCTACTGTAGAAGTTTCAAGCTCTTATCTACAAAAATATGGAATTTTGTATTTTTTGCCAGAAGGCAGATCACGGATGCGTGTTTATTTTTTTGTTTTTTTTCCCCAGGGGTTTTTCCCCAGGGGTTTATCCAGAGGTTTATCGACCCAGTTGTCCTAGAATGTTGCGAGAGGACTCATTCTAACCGAAATGAAAAGTTCTAGTGCCCTTTTTAAGTGACCAAAAAATTGAAGGGCACTTAGGCCCCCTCCCACGCTAATTATTTTCCCAAAGTCAACGGATCAAAATTCTGAGATGGCCATTTTATTCAGCATAGTCGAAAAACCTTATAACTATGTCTTTGGAGACGACTTGCTCCTCTACAGTCCCCGTGGGAGGGGCTACAAGTTACAAACTTTGACCAGTGCTTACATATAGTAATGGTTATTGGGAAGTGTACAGGCGTTTTCGGGAGGATTTTTTGGTTGGGGGAGGGGTTGAGAAGAGGGGTATATACTGGGGGAACTTTCCATCGAGGAATTTGTCATGGGGGAAGAAAATTTCCATGAAGGGAGCGCAGGATTTACTAGCATTATTTAAAAAAAACAATGAAAAAATAAATATGAAAAAGTTTTTTAAGCTGGAAGTAAGGAGCAGCATTAAAACTTAAAACGAACAGAAATTATTACCCATATGAGGGGCTCGCTTCCTGCTAATACCTCCCTGTTTACGCTAAAGTATTTTTAGTAATGTCAACTATTTATTCTACGGCTTTTGTGATTCAGGGGTCATTCTTAATGAATTGGGACAAAATTTAAGATTTGGTGTAAAGAGAGAGGTACTGACGAGGGGGCGAACCCTCTCATATGTGTAATAAATACATGAGAATAAAAAATTCTTTACGTAAGCTAATTTATAAGTTACGTATATCTTTTACTAATAAAAAGATTCGTAAAAAATTAAAAGTTCGAGTTGCCTTTTTAATTAACCAAATAATTGGAGGGCAACTAGGCTTCCTCCCCGCTCTTTTTTTCTCAAAATCATTCGATCAAAATTGTGAGAAAGCCATTTAGCGAAAAAAAAGAAAAAAAAATGCAAATTCCTCTGCGGAGAGCGAAAATCAAAACATGTATTGATTCAAAAACATTCAGAAATTAAATAAAAAAAACAAGTTTTTTAAACTGAAAGTAAGGAGCGACATTAAAATTTAAAACGAACAGAAATTACTTCGTATATGAAAGGGGCTGCTTCCTCATCAGTGCCCCGCTCTTTACGCTAAAGTTTTTTACTGTTTTAAAAAGAAGAGTTGAGAGAAAGAGCCAAACTTTAGCGTAAAGAGCGGGGTGTCGAGGAGGAAAAACCCCTTTCATATACGAAGTATTTTGTATTAGTTTTAAGTTTTAATGTCGCTCCTTACTTTCAGTTTAAAAAACTTGTTTTTTTTATTTAATACTGTACATTGACCTGACCGAATCCTGGTTCCCTATTCCACAAAGTGATCTAATGGCATTATTCTGCAGTACGCGGATTGGGCGAAGTATTGAGGGGAATGTCCCAAGCCATACAGACGAGCAATACAAAATATACGGATGAATCAGAGAAATATATAATAACCGTATATCATTTGAAGGAAATAAATGTTTTAGTTTACGGATAATCCCTAAATTCCGCGATAATATTCTACTTATAGCTTTTACATGGCACTTAAATGATAAAATTTCGTCTTTAGGGTTGATACAACCCCAAGAGCACTAGGCAAGCGTTGTAAGAGGGGCCTATAAGGTTCTTATGGAAAAGATAGCCGTTCGAAAGAGGCTCATTTGATGGGAAATTAGAAGTTCTATATTCTTTTTAAAGAGTTAAAAGTTATCGAAGGGCAAATAGTTCCCCACTCCTGCACCCTCTTTTCCCCTAATGCATTAGCCCTAACTTTCGAGATAGCCTTTTTGTTCAAAATAGTCCATTCAGTATCATTTAATAGTGCCTTTGGGGTTGACAGAATCCCCAGAGCCCGAAGCAATAGCTTAAAGTCATGCCTCGGGGTAATATTAGGTTCTAATTTCCTCGAGGGGTGCCACTACTCAAGCGGGACGAAAGCATTAAAATATGGACTAAGGAGGTTTGAAGTGGAGCCCATGGATAAAATTGCCGAGGATCTGGAAGCTGCAGATAGACGGCATAATAGTAAAATATTGTACTGGCATGTTAATAAATTGAGAGGGAGTAGTCAATCTGGACTTGTACCAGTTAAAGATAGGAACGGTGCCACAATTATTGATAAGGAAAGAGTTTAAGAAATATACGCAGAACATTTTGAGAACATACTAAACTGAGATGGGGTTGCAGGAAAAGATATAGAGGAAAATGAAAAAGTTTGTAATACCTTGGATGTGAAGGAAAGTTTATTTTGTGAGGAAGAATTAGCGACAGTACTAAAAGGACTAAAAAATAATAAGGCTCCCGGTGCTGATAGTGGGGTAAATGAATTTCTTAAATATAACGTCTCTGAGGCTAGAAAGAAGTTACTGAAGATCCTGAATATGATTTTTGAAAAAGGGGAAGTACTTAGCGATTTCGGAAAAACCTTAATTAAACCACTGTATGAGAAAAGTGACAAGAGTGACTGTCGTAATTACTTTGTAATATGATACTTTTTAGAATGACAGATGCTGTAGACAAAGTTTTAAGAGAAGAACAGTGCGGTTTTAGAAAAGGTAGAGGATGTATCGACCAAATTTTCACAGTTAGGTTAATAATTGAGAAGGGCCTGAGTTATCAAACACCTTTGGCTCTCAGTTTTATATATTGAGAGCAAGCGTTCGATTCTGTATAAAAGAGCTTTAACAAAGTTCTTATCCTTGTATGGTATACCAGAAAAATACACTAAAGTGATTAGTGCTATATACGAGAATAACACTGCTGCGGTTAAGGTAGGAAATGAGGTTAGCAGCTGGTTTTGTATTAAACCAGGAGTTAAGCAGGATTGTGTTCTAACTGTCTTTATATGGATTATTTTAATGGGTTTTGTCTTAAGAAGCACATGAAATGCAATGGGATACCATGGAATCAAATAGGGAGGAAAAACTCTCCTGGACTAAGATTATGCTGATTATTTAAGCATCCTAGACGAAAGGTTTTGCGAGTTAAAGGTGCTAGAACAGGCTTACAAATAAGTGTCAAGAAGACTAAGTCACTAAGGCTAGGAATGAGTGAAGATGAAAAGGTGACGGTGAGTAACGAAAAGATTGATCAGGTGGACAGCTTCACATACCTTAGTAGTATTATTAGTAAACAAGAGCTAAGAGCTCATATGGCACTTGTGACGAGGCGAGAAGAGCTAAGAGCCAAGAGATCATATGGTATGAGCTCTAACAAAATTCTATGAATCAATAGATTGATTTAAAAAGGAAAAGAAGAGGCTTAATGCCGGTCAAGATTTAAAATAAGAGCTCTGAGTCACAAAGTCCTTCTAAATATCAAAATTCATTAAGATCCGATCACCCACTCGTAAGTTATAAATACCTAATCTTTTCTAATTTTTCCTCTCCCTTTTGCCCCCCAGATGGTCGAATCTGGGAAAACGACTTTATCAAGTCAAATTGTGCAGCTCCCTGACACGCCTACCAATTCACGTCCTGAACCTAGCACGTCCAGAAGCACCGAACTCGCCAAATCACTGAACCCCTCCCCCCAACTCCCCCAAAGAGAGCGAATCCAGTACGATTCTGTCAATCACGTATCAAGGACATTTGTTTATTCTATCCACCAAGCTTCATCCCGATTCCTACACTCCAAGTGTTTTTCCAAGATTTTCCCCTCCAAATCCCCACAATGTCAAAAGATTTGGTCGGGATTTGAAATAAGAGCTCTGAGACATGAATTCCTTCTAAAAATCAAATTTCATTACGATCCGATTATCTATTCGTAAGATATAAATACTCAAATTTTCATGTTTTCCAAGAATTCCGGTTCCCCCCTCCAACTCCCCCGAATGTCACAGGATCTGGTCGGAATTTGAAATTAGAACTTTAAAGCACAAGATCCTTCTAAATATCAAATTTCATTAAGATCTGGTTACCCTTTCGTAAGTTACAAATACCTCAATTTTCAATATTACCCCCCCCCCAATTCCACCAAAGAGAGCAGATCCGGTCCAGTTATGTCAATCACGTATCTTAGACAGGTTTCTATTCTTCCCATCCAGTTTCATCCTGATCTCACCGCTTTAAGTATTTTCTAAGATTTCCGGTCCCCCCAACTGCCTCCCCCCCCCAATTAAGCTTGATCCGGTTGAGATTTAAAATAAGATATCGGAGTTACGAGGTCCTTCTAAATATGAAGTTTCATGAAGATCTGATCACTCCTTCGTAAGTTAAAAATACGTCATTTTTCTTATTTTCCGAATTACCCCCCCCCCCCCCGCAATTGAGCGAATCCGTTCCAATTATGTAAATCACGTATGCAAGACTTCTGCTTATTTTTCCAACCAAGTTTCATCCCAATCCCTCCAATCTAAGCGTTTCCCATCATTTTAGGTTTCCCCACCCCAAACTTCCCCCAATGTCACCAGATCCGGTCAGGATTTAAAATAAGAGCTTGGAGACACGATATCCTTCTAAAAATCAAATTTCATGGAGATCCAATCACCCGTTCGTAAGTTAAAAATACCTCATTTTTTCTAATTTTTCAGAATTAACCCCCCCCCCCCAACTACCCCAAAGAGAGCGGATCCGTTCTGGCTATGTCAATCATGTATCTAGGACTCGTGTTTTTTTTCCACCAAGTTTCATTTCGATCCCTCCACTCTAAGTGTTTTCCAATTTTTAGGTTTCTCCCTCCCAACTCCCCCCCCCCCAATGTCACCAGATCCGGTCGGGTTTAAAATAAGAGCTCTGAGCCACGATATCTTTCTAAATATCAAATTTCATTGAGATCCGATCACCCGTTCGTAAGTTAAAAATACCTAATTTTTTTTTTATTTTTCAGAAATACCCCCCCCTCCCCAACTACCCAAAAGAGAGCGGATCCGTTCCGTTTATGTCAATCATCTATCTAGGACTTGTGTTTATTTTTCCCACCATGTTTCATCCCGATCCCTCCACTCTAAGTGTTTTCCAAGTTTTAGGTTTCCCCCTCCCAACTCCCCGCCCCCATCACCAGATCCGGTCGGGATTTAAAATAAGAGCTCTAAGATACGATATCCTTCTAAACATCAAATTTCATTGAGATCCGATCACCCGTTCGTAAGTTGAAAATACCTCATTTTTCTAATTTTTAAGAATTACTCCCCCCCCCAACTACCCCAAAGAGAGCAAATCAGTTCCGATTATGTCAATCATGTATCTGGGACTTGCGCTTATTTTTCCCATCAAGTTTCATCCCGATCCCTCGACTCTAAGTGTTTTTCAAGATTTTAGGTTCCCCCCCTCCAACTTCCCCCAATGTCATCAGACCCAGTCGGGATTTAAAATAAGAGCTCTGAGACACAATATCATTCCAAATATCAAATTTCATTAAGATCCAATCACCTGCTCATAAGTTAAAAATACTTCATTTTTTCTATTTTTTCCGAATTAACTGGCCCCCACTCCCCCCCCCCCAAGATGGTCAAATCGGGAAAACGACTATTTCTAATTTGATCTGGTCTGGTCCCTGATACGCTTGCCAAATTTCATCGTCCTAGCTTACCTGGAAGTGCCTAAAGTAGCAAAACCGGGACTTTAGGTTTTCCCCCTCCAACTCCCCCCAATGTCATCAGATCCAGTCGGGATTTAAAATAAGAGCTCTGAGACACAATATCATTCCAAACATCAAATTTCATTAAGATCCAATCACCCGCTGATAAGTTAAAAGTACTTCATTTTTTCTATTGTTTGCGAATTAACCGGGCCCCCACTCCCCCCCCCAGATGGTCAAATCGGGAAAACGACTATTTCTAATTTAATCTGGTCCGGTCCCTGATACGCTTGCCAAATTTCATCGTCCTAGCTTACCTGGAAGTGCCTAAAGTAGCAAAACCGGGACCGACAGACAGACCGACAGACCGACAGAATTGGCGACTGCTATATGTCACTTGGTTAATACCAAGTGCCATAAAAACGGTTGGAGCAGTGAAGATGTTAAAAGTAGAATAGCCAAGACTCAGGGTGTTTTTTTTTTTCACAGTTAAAAGAGTCTTGAAGAACAGGAAGATAAGTCTGCAAACCAGGATTACAATATTGGAAGCTACGGTGATGTCCGCGGTTAGGGTGAGAGGATGTCATAAAAAAAGATTTAAAGGAAATGAAAACTTAATGAGACGGTGTGAAGAGTGAGACTTTGAATAGATTGGGATGGAGGAGAAGTGTAAGTAGCTTAGTTGGCCTCAGGCGGCTTGGTGGTGCGTTGAGTTGTTAGTAGTAGTTGCAGTAGTATCGAAATTGTGGTCATATAAAATTTTGACGAAGCTTATTTGATTAAAAATTAAAAGTGCTAGTTTCTTTAAAAGAGTTAAAAGTGATCTGAGGGCAGCTAGCCCCTACACCACTACCTCTTTTCCTTAAATGTTCTGGATTAAAAAATAGTTATTTTTTTCAAAATAGTTCAAACGTTATATGAATATGGTGTCAGGTTTTAACCCCCTCCCCCGTCAGTCCTTAGGGAAAGGAAGGTTTTTATGGAAAGTGTGGTCATATTAAATTTTGAAGTGGCTAATTCGATTGGAAATCTCAATTTCTTTTGCCCTTTAGGATTCGAAAGTGATCAGAGGGTAACCATCCCTTCCCTCATGCGCTTTTTTCCCCAAATGTATGCGATTAAAATTCTTAAATAGCCATTTTGTGAAAAATAGTCCAAAATTCATATAAGTATAACTTAGAGGTTGAAAAATCCCCTATAGCCCCCGGGGCAAGTGCTGAAACTTATACAAGTTGTAAATTGTTAACATACAAGGTTTTCGTAGAAGGGATGGTCGTATTAACTTTGGAGGGGGCTAATTCAATTGGAAATTGAAACTTCTAGTTCCTTTCTAAGAGTCAAAAGTGATGAAAAGGCAACTATCCCCCTCCCAGCCACCGTTTTTCCAATGGCTTCCATTGGAAATTTTCCAATGGATACCATTCAAAATTTCAGATAGGCATTTTGTTCAAATAGTCGCAATGGCCGAATAACTATACCTCCGGAGTTGAATCTCCCTCCCTCCAGCCCCCGGGGAAACGGCTGTGAGGGGCAACTTTGATTTATGGGGCAAGGGCTGTAAATAATGCAAGTTACTCTGATAATTTGTTTACTTTGTTGCTTAGTTACTTTGATGTTGTCATGCTGATAGTAGTTTTGATACTTTGATGAGCCTTTGATGTTGAAAAAAATTATTTTAAATAGGGAATTTTGAAAAACTTGAAGCAATCAAACTAATATAAATTAGTAAAAAAAACTTTCCGGGAAAGAAGTTTTTCAAAGATAAGTAAAAAACAAAGAAATGAATATAAAGACGAAAAACGGGTCTATGGCCAGTAAATGGAAAACGAAGAGAAACAACAAAAATCCAACGAATATTTCGACCATATATAACAAGGTGTCTTCAGCATAAACAAAAAAAAAAGAAAAAGAGAAACCAAAATCAAAAGTGTACTTAAAAAATACAAACATAAAATATATATAATATACAATTACTTACATTTACAATTTGCAGCTACCTTCATCAAACCACGACAGTTACTTTCGTGGTTTACGAAAGTATCTGCAAATTGTAAATGTAAGTAATTGTATGTTATATATTTTATGTTAGTATATTTTAGTTTAATGTATATTTCTTGGGTATATTTTTTACTTTTAGTTTCTTGTTTTTTTTTCTTCTTTCGTTTACGCTGAAGACGCTTAGTTATTTACGGGCGAAATACTCGTTGCACTTTTGTTGTTTCTCCCTTTTTATTGCACTTTGCCGTCAGCTAAGTGGCATATAGCGATCATAATTTCTGTCCGTCCGTCGGTCTGTCGGTCGTTCTGTCGGTCCCGGTTTTTCTAGTTCGGGCACTTCCAGATAGGCTAGGATAACGAGAGATGGCAGGCATATCAGGGACCGGACCAGATTAAATTAAAAACAGTCGCTTATCCGATTCGACCATCCTGGGGGGGGGAGTAGAGGGACGGTTAATTCGGAAAAATTAGAAAAAAATGAGGTATTTTTAACTTCCGAACGGGTGATCAGATCTTCATAAAACTTGATATTTAGAAGGACATAGTGTCTCAGAGCTCTTAATTTGAATCCCGACCAGATCCGAGGACATTAGGGGGAGTTGGAGGGGGAAACCAGAAATCTTGAAAAACACTTAGAGCGGAGAGATTGGGATGAAACTTGGTTGCAAGAATAAACACAAGTCCTAGATACGTGATTGACATAGCCGGACCGGAGCCGCTCTCTTTGGGGGAGTTTGGGGATTTTCGGTGCTTTGGCGAGTTCAGTGCTTCTGGACGTGCTAGGACGATGAAAATTGTTAGGCGTGTCAGGGACCTGCAATAATTAGCTTGGTAGCAGTCATTTCTCCGATTCGACCATCTGGGGGGCTGGAAGGAGGGGAAATCGTCGAACTTGACGTATGTTTATCTTACGAATGGGTGATCGGATCTTAATGAAAGTTTGTCAATAATTATGAACGCATGGAATATTTTATTATTTTTACTTAATAGCATTTGGCCCTGTCCGGGCCAAAACCCTTGATTTGCAGCTTTCAGTGGCAGAATCCCATGCTTTCTTGTGGCACTCATGCTTTCAATGAGCTTTTCCCCAATAATGCCTCCCAATGTTCTACGCCCGCTATTCTTCTATGTTATCACTCTTAAAAAATTAACTACAAATAAACGAGCATCTGTTTCCAAATCTCCCAGGTAAAATATAGAATTTTATAGTTTTGTATGTGGGAAAATGAAACTTCCCCAATTTGGTTCTAATGCATAATGAATATGATGCTGCAGTTTTTATCACATTTCTTTTAATGAGTGTCTCCTCTTTTTATATAATTATGCAAATTTTGTCCAGTTTTTCAATTTTTTAGGGTAATCAAAATTTAATACATTTTATGTATATTGTAGAATCACCTTAAAAACAAAATACTTTTGAAGAATTTATTGTTGTCTAAATCTCATTTTCTTTTTTTTATAGTTTCGGATACTATAGGTGCAAATCACTTTTTGCTTGCACTCGTTACCTCGAACTTTCCTACCATTGCTACAACGAAACTTATTCTCAGCATTTTTCCTTTACTCCTACAGTGTTTTTATGCATATGAAAAAAGTAATGCTTGGCACGAGATAGTTTGACTGAGGCCAGAACAGTCTTTAAAGTTTTCTAAAGACGATAGCTTAAATTTGAAAAAAATCGGATTTTACGAAGGACCTAAGCTATCTGCTTTTTAATGACTTTTTTGGGTTGTATGAAAATCACAAAAGCAAATTATAAGCGTGATCCATGTTAAAGGCACAAGTTTTAGTCGCCCCCCCCCCAAAATAGTATGTAATTCAACCGTATAGTTAGTGATATCAAGCTTATTCGGAAAGATACCCAGAATTTCTTTGGAATGAGGATGGCATTTTTCGTTAGAGGGGGGGGGGTTAAATTTGTAAAAAAAAATACCAAAATACGCGAGTTATAAAGTAAATATAACATACTGTAGTAATTACTTTAACAAAACTTATTATAGTGGGGACTAGTACCCCTTAGTTAAATTTTACCTTTTTACCTTCATTTGAATAGACTAACCTTCATTTGAAGGTTATTTTTTACCTTCATTTTCAATTGCTGTTAAAGCAGAATTCCAGTGAAAAATTAGGAAAATGTTGAACTAAAAAAAAGATTCAATGTGCATGACAGTTGTCAAAAAGACATATCTTCAACATCTCAAAAAGCGCTAAGGGTTTTGGTTGAAACTGTTAGGGTATGTTCAATGAGATTTTAGGGTGAATCAAAAGACACTATGTATATTTGGGTTGGCAAAAAGGTATATCTGAAATAAGGATTATTATTTCACCGGATGCACAGCGTATCTCGTTATTTAGTTCAATATCCCCTTAAAACTTTCACTGAAAGTTTCCACTTAATACCCTCAGCTGTTTCTGAGCTGTTGCATACATGCAATTTCGGCAGCCATGATGCACTTAGTGCCTTTTTATGGCACTTGGTATTAACCAAGTGACATATAGCAGTCGCCAATTCTGTCGGTCTGTCGGTCTGTCGGTCTGTCCCGGTTTTGCTACTTTAGGCACTTCCAGGTAAGCTAGGACGATGAAATTTGGCAAGCGTATCAGGGACCGCACCAGATTAAATTAGAAATAGTCGTTTTCCCGATTTGACCATCTGGGGGGGGGAGTGGGGGCCCGGTTAATTCGCAAAAAATAGAAAAAATGAAGTATTTTTAACTTATCAGCGGGTATTTGGATCTTAATGAAATTTCATGTTTGGAATGATATTGTGTCTTAGAGCTCTTATTTTAAATCCCGACCGGATCTGATGACATTGGGGGGAGTCGGAGGGGGAAAACCTAAAGTCCCGGTTTTGCTACTTTAGGCACTTCCAGGTAAGCTAGGACGATGAAATTTGGCAAGCGTATCAGGGACCGGACCAGATTAAATTAGAAATAGTCGTTTTCCCGATTTGACCATCTGGGGGGGGGGGAGTAGGGGCCGGTTAATTCGGAAAAATAGAAAAAATGAAGTATTTTTAACTTATGAGCGGGTGATTGGATCTTAATGAAATTTGATGTTTGGAATGATATTGTGTCTCAGAGCTCTTATTTTAAATCCCGACTGGGTCTGATGACATTGGGGGGAGTTGGAGGGGGGAAACCTAAAATCTTGGAAAACACTTAGAGTAGAGGGATCGGGATGAAACTTGATGGGAAAAATAAGCGCAAGTCCTAGATACATGATTGACATAATCGGAACTTATTTTTTCTCTTTGGGGTAGTTGGGGGGGGGGGAGTAAGTCTTAAAAATTAGAAAAATGAGGTATTTTCAACTTGCGAACGGGTGATCGGATCTCAATGAAATTTGATGTTTAGAAGGATATCGTGTCTTAGAGCTCTTATTTTAAATCCCGACCAGATCTTGTGATGGGGGCGGGGAGTTGGGAGGGGGAACCTAAAACTTGGAAAACACTTAGAGTGGAGGGATCGGGATGAAACATGGTGGGAAAAATAAACACAAGTCCTAGATAGATGATTGACATAAACGGAACGGATCCGCTCTCTTTTGGGTAGTTGGGGGGGGGGGGGTTAATTCTGAAAAATTAGAAAAAATGAGGTATTTTTAACTTACGAACGGGTGATTGGATCTCCATGAAATTTGATTTTTAGAAGGATATCGTGGCTCAAAGCTCTTATTTTAAATCCTGACCGGATCTGGTGACATTGGGGGAAGTTTGGGGTGGGGAGACCTAAAATGATGGGAAACGCTTAGATTGGAGGGATTGGGATGAAACTTGGTTGGAAAAATAAGCAAAAGTCTTGCATACGTAATTTACATAATTGGAACGGATCCGCTCAATTGCGGGGGGGAGGGGGTAATTCTGAAAAATAAGAAAAATAACGTATTTTTAACTTACGAAGGAGTGATCGGATCTTCATGAAACTTCATATTTAGAAGGACCTCGTAACTCTGATATCTTATTTTAAATCTCAACCGGATCAAACGTAATTGGGGGGGGGGGGCAGTTGGGGGGACCGGAAATCTTAGAAAATACTTAAAGCGGTGAGATCAGGATGAAACTGGATGGGAAGAATAGAAACCTGTCTAAGATACGTGACTGACATAACTGGACCGGATCTGCTCTCTTTGGTGGAATTGGGAGGGGGGAGGTAATTTTGAAAATTGAGGTATTTGTAACTTACGAAAGGGTGACCAGATCTTAATGAAATTTGATATTTAGAAGGATCTTGTGCTATAAAGTTTAACTTTAGGTTCTGACCTTCTCACAAGTGCCAAATGAGCTCTTGGCTCTTGGCTCTTCCGACCTCGTACCATATGAGCTCTCGGCTCTTCCGACCTCGTCCAAATGAGCTCTTGGCTCTTCCGACATCGTACCATATGAGCTCTCGGCTCTTCCGACCTCGTCACAAGTGCCATATGAGCTCTTAGCTCTTGTTATTTAGTTCGATACCCCCTCTGAATTCTCTTAAAGCTTCAAATTAACACCCTTAGCCGTTCCTGAGACAGTAGAAATGTACCAATCTATGACCTTAATACGCATAGTGTCTTTTAATTTTGTTCATCCCTCATTCCTTGAAAGTTTCAAATAAATACCCACATAAGTTCCTGAGATATTCCAAATCTGTCGTTTTGACAACCTCGATGTACATAGTGTTTTGTGACTTGGTTCAAAATCCCCCTCAACGTTCCCTGAATGTCTCAACTCAATATTCTTAGCTGATCCTAAGATGTTGCAAATACACCTTACCGACAACCTTAAAGCAATAGTGTTCTTTGATTTATTTCAACATGCACTGGAAGCTTTAGCTTAATACCCTTAGTCGTGCTTGAAATATTGCAGGCATACCATTCTAAAAACATGGATGGACATATTGTCTTTTGATTTAATTCAACAGCCCACTCAAAATGCCCTGAAAGTTTCAACTAAATACTCTTAACCATTCCTGATGTTTTACAGAAGTGCCATTTTAACCACTGGAATCCCTAGTGCCTTTTGAATTCGTTTGACACCGAACGACTCATCCCATCTTTAATTGAAAGTTTCGACTTAACACTCTCAGAAAACTAGTATCTTATATGGTTTAGTTGATGCTACAAGCTGCTCCAGAAATGGTGCAGAAACACCTTTTTGATAGTCTTGGTACAAAAGGCTCTTTCGGTCTACATCCCTACTTCACCGGGAATAGATTCTAATCCAACAGAGGGTAATAATGCCAAAAGGGTAAACAGATAGAGGATTATTATAATCTTTACCTCTTCCCTGTCCCCCAAATCACTTGCGATCCTCGAGTATTCTCTGAAAATTTTGATGTTTTGGATAAGGTGACTATCCCAAATTTAGATCCAATATCATTTAGGTTAAAGGAGACCTAATCCTAATTTCAAAAGGGCAGCTAATATATATATATATATGTAATATATATATATATATATATATATATATATATATATATATATATATATATATATATATATATATATATATATATATATATATATATATATGAAAACTATAGATCTTGATTATGAAAGGCTTATGAACAAGAGGCCAAGATTGAAAGATAAGGCTGAAAGATAAGATAATTAGAATGAAAAATTGAAATTAAGTAAAAAATAAAAATTAATAGTACACACTAGTTTTTGTTTCCGACAAACTTGTGGTCGTAAGTTCTAAACTTTGGCATCGGGATTACCTATAGGAAGTTCTGACCGTTTTAAACAGAACATGGAGATAACGTTAAGTCTTTTTTTTAAATAGATATTCTTTCAGTCAAAAATAACACTTTTGGGAAATGAATAATTTTTACAAGAACAAAAGCTACTTTTGAACTAATTTAATGAGTTTTCTCAAGTCAAATTGTTCGTCTTCCCCATCAGAAGACTCGTTTTAGATGTGCCAAAAGGCCTTGTTGTCTTTAGGTTATCTGCCAAGAAAAGGGTCTAAAATTGTCACCGCGATGTTGGCAAGGACCTGTTACAGAAGTCTGGCACTATATTTGATGCATTTCTTTCTATGATGATAAGTCTGATATCTATTGGACAATGGTTTTTAGGTTTTCAGTGTTCCGGGAGGTTAAGGCTCTTTCACAGCCTAGATTTCTTTTTTCGTTCTTGTTTAACCTCGTGGGAACATTAAAAGTAAAATCGATTTTTGACTCCCGGGTCAGTTTTTTTTTTATTATGTAAACCAAGGGCAGGCGCTTAGCAATTATGGTGCTTAAGAAACCTGAAGATATCTATAATCAAGGATATCGATTGCTATTCGGTTCTCAGAAAAAAAAAAAAATCAATAGAATTGATTAGATAACATGGTAGTTCATCCATATAGAAATGGTGACAAAGAAATCATAAAACAGTTGTGGTAACAAACTGTAAGTAAGGAGCGACCCAACTCAATAGTAACCCAAACTATAAAAAAAAAACTAATTTTGATACCAATAGATATATCAAAAGAATCAGAGTTTTATGGTGATTTCAAACATATAAGTTTCATTAAGTTTAATCTTACTCATCAAAGGTTAAGAGCCTAAGAAGATTTCCATGATTTTGGAAGAAAGGGGGAAACACCCCCTAAAAGTCATAGAATCTTAATGAAAGACACAACATCAGTTTCACCGCATCAGAGAGACCAACTGTAGAGGTTTCAAGTGCCTATCTAAAAAAGTGTGGAATTTCACATCTTTTGCCAAGAGACAGGTCAAGGATGCGTGTTTTATTTATTTATATTTTTTCCCCAAGGGTAATCGTATCGAAACAGTGGTCCTATAAGATCGTGAGAAGGCTCATTTGAACGAAAATTAATATTTCTAGTACCCTTTTTAAGTAACCAAAAAATTGGAGGGCAACTAGGCTCCCTCCCATGCCCCTTTGTTTTTAAAAGTCGTCCGATCAACATTTGGAGATAGTCACTTTGTTCAGCATAGTTGAAAGGCCGAAACGCTATGCCTTTGGGGATATCACGGCCCTTCCACAGCTCCTGGGGAAAGGCCTTTAAGTTAAAAAATTTCCCCATTGCTTATGGATAGTATTTGCAATTAAAAAGCCTTCACAAATTTTTCAGGGGGGATGATTTTCTGCTGGTGGGATTTTCCACGGGGATAATTTTCCATGAGGAAGGAAGTATCCTGGGGTTAAATTTTTCAGGGGAAATTTTACATTGGGAGTATTTGCCAGAATTCCAATACGAAATTCTTCTTATGTCTTGCTTTCTCATTGCCGACTCAATTTTATGCGTGGAGAAATTAAGAGTAAATTTTCACCAGGTTTGAATTGTCTAGAAATTAAATCCTTGGGGAGGAGGGTTTTTCTGCTGAGGAGTAGCCACATTTCCTGGTATTATTGAAAAACGATCAGAAATTAAATAAAAAACAAGTTTTTTCAATTGAAAGTAAGGAGCAACATTGAAACTTAAAAGGACAGAAATTATTGAGTATATTATGGGAGTTACTCCTCCAAAACACATCGCTCTATACACTAAGTTTGAATTCTGTCTCAATTCTTTAAGAACGACTCCTGAAACACTATGTTTGTTTAATTGAACAATACGAAGCTTTTTTTAAAGTACTAAAAATCTCTAGCGTAAAGAGCGAGGAATTTTGGAGTAGAAAACACCTCATTTACGCAATAATTTCTATTTGTTTTAAGTTTTAATATTGCTCCTTGCTTCCAGTTGAAAAAACTTGATTTTTTTATTTCATCAAACAGTTCGTGGTAACGAACTGGTAGTAAGGAGCGACCCGGCTCAATAGTAACAAAAACTCTAAAAAATGGAATTTCGTCACCAATAGCTACATCAAAAGAATCGCATTTTAATGCTGATTTCAAATATATAAGTTTCATCAAGTTTAGTCTTACTCATCAAAAGTTACAAGCCTGAGAAAATTTGCCTTATTGTAGAAAATAGGGGAAACACCCCATAAAAGTGGTAGAATCTTAACGAAAATCACACCATCAGATTCAGTGTATCAGAGGACCCTATTGTAGAAGTTTCAGCTCCTATCTTCAAAATTGTGGAATTTTGTATTTTTTGCCAGAAGGCAGGTCACGGATGCGTGTTTATTTGTTTGTTTGTTTTTTTTTCCAGGGGTGATCGTATCGACCCAGTGGTCCTAGAATCTTGCGAGAGGGCTCATTCTAACGGAAATGAAAAGTTCTAGTGCCTTTTTTAAGTGACCAAAAAATTGGAGGGCACCTAGGCCTTCTCCCACGCTAGTTATTTTCCCAAAGTCAACGGATCAAAATTCTGAGATAGCCATTTTATTTAGCGTAGTCGAAAAACCTTATAACTATGTCTTTGGGGCCGACTTACCCCCACAGTCCCCGTGGGAGGGGCTACAAGTTACAAATTTTGACCAGTGCTTACATATAGTAATGCTTATTGGGAAGTGTACAGACGTTTTCAGTGGGATTTTTTGGTTGGGGGGGAGGGGTTGACAAGAGGGGGATATGTTGGGGGAACTTTCCATCGAGGAATTTGTCATGGGGGAAGAAAATTTCCATGAAGGGAGCGCAGGATTATTTAGCATTATTTAAAAAAAGAACCATGAAAAAATATATATGAAAATTTTTTTTTCAACTGGAAGTAAGGAGCAGCATTAAAACTTAAAAAGAACAAAAATTATTACGCATATGAGGGGCTCCCCTCCTCCTAATACCTTGCTCTTTACGCTAAAGTAGTTTTAGTGATTTCTACTATTTATTCTACGGCTTTTGTGATTCAGGGGTCATTCTTAATGAATTGGGACAAAATTTAATCTTTATTGTAAAGAGCGAGGTACTGACGAGGGGGTGAACCCCTCATATATGTAACAAAAACATGAGATTACAAAAGTTTGTTACGTAAGCTAATTTATAAGTTACGTCTATCTTTTACTAATAAAAACATTCGTAAAAAATTAAAGTTCTAGTTGCCTTTTTAAGTAGCCAAAAAATCAACTAGGTCAACTAGGCTTCCTCCACCGTTCCTTTTTTTCTCAAAATCACTCGATCCTATGAGCTCCTATGATCACCTATGAGAAAGCCATTTAGCCAAAAAAAAAAAAATGAACTTGCAAATTTCGTGTTAATTATTCCTCTGCGGAGAGCCAAAATCAAAACATGTATTTATTCAAATACGTTCAGAAACTGAATAGAAAAAACAAGTTTTTTTTTAGCTGAAAGTAAGGAGCGACATTAAAACTTAAAACGAACATAAATTCGTATATGAAAGGGGTAGCTTCCTCATCAACACCCCGCTCTTTACGCTAAAGTTTTTTACTGTTTTAAAAAGCAGAGTTAAGAGAAAGAGTCAAACTTTAGCGTAAAGAGCGGGGCGTTTATGAGGAAGCAGCCCCTTTCATATACGAAGTAATTTCTGTTCGTTTTAAGTTTTAATGTCGCTCCTTACTTTCAGCTAAAAAAAACTTTTTTTTTTATTTAATTACTTACCACAAGGACAAGCCGTTCATTTCTCCCTGCCTTCGCGGCCATCGAGCCTTGTATATGATTAAATAAGAAAAAACCAGTTTTTTTTACTGCAAGTATGTAGTGACATTAAAACTTAAAGCGAACAGAAATTATTCCGTATATGACGTTGAGGAGGGGACTGTCCCCTCCTCAACGCCTCGCTCTTTACGCTAAAGTGTGTTTTATTGTGTTAAAAAGTAGAGTTGTGACAAAGAGTCAAACTTTAGCGTTGAACGAGGCGTTGAGGAGGGGACAGTCCCTTTCATAAACGGAATACCTGCCAGTTTGTGAAAAACTCATCAGAATCTATTATATACGACTCTTTACTACAAAGAAAGTAACTTCAATTTTCGATTTAAAAATTTGTTATTAGTACATTTATCATTCTCACTTTATGTCCCCTTCCCCTCTTTCTATATATCAATAATAAAACGATCTAAATCAGAAGGAAACCTGGGAGGTAGAAATGATTACGAAAGCCATTAAATCAAAACAGTAATTGGCAAAAGAAAGTCCAGAAAAAAGGCATCAATTTGAAAACCATTCACTGTTTTAACACAACTGTCAGTTTTTCTAAATGAAAAGTGACAACAGATGAGCAAGGAATAGGAGACTATCTTCTCCATGAACTGACCACAAATAAGTATTCTTACTTTATAGATAAAACAACTTCGATACAGGAGACTATTCAAGGCTTGTGCTGAATTTGAAGTGAAACGCACCTAAAAAGTTTTCTAAATTGTGATATTTGAATGCCACCAAGAGAAGGGCAACAGCAAATAAATATTTAACATAACTTTAAGAGAATATCTAACATAAAGACATAGAAAATACAAAAGTATGCGCATTCATGAATTAATAACATGTGGGGGTTTCTGAATCTAAATATAAGACTTAAGTTTTTAAATCTTTAGTTTAGTTGAAGTCGGTGATACAAAAGCTAATAGATTTCTATTAGGGGTCTACTTGGCGTACAAGCACGAAAATCAAAAGACAGTCCCAATATAAACAAAAAATAATTTTCCCAAATCTTTATACAGATATGAGTTTTTGCATTCCACGCCGATTGTTTGCACAGAAACTACAGATACCATTTTCTGATGATGTATGTAAACTACATTTTTTAAAATTATTGTCAATATTCGCAAATTAATTTTTGTAATAAATTACCTCAAGTTGTAGCTTGGAGCGAGTTAAGGAACATATATTAAATCTGAAATAGGCTTACCTATCATCAAGCTCAAATTTTCTCACCTAAGAAATCAAAATCGATTAGAATAGAAATTTGTCTCAATGAAAAAATGAAATTTACAAAGAGCAAAAACTAGATTTGCGTTGCTAGGCCAACATGAAGGGTTGTACCAGCCTTGGTGGACTTCGCCGATAAAAGTGTCATGAAGCAAAACTTTGATTTTGGTACTTCTCTATCGATTGAATCATGTAACTGTTAACTCTTTAAAAAGCTTAAAATGGTATGTCTCAATAGAAAAAAAAAAGAAAAACAGGCAAATGATTACAAGTTCGTTGAAGACGGTCACATAATAAAATTTATCCTTAAGACTATAGTTATTCATGGTTTTCTGACATCCGGTGGATGTCATTAGTTTTAAAATACACCGTGTATAAAAGCTAATGCTCTATTAGTTTACCCCAAAGCATAAAACCTAACACAATCCATGTTACTATTTTTACATCGCACCATCTTAAGAGAATCAGTTTTACAATGCTTGCTTAAAAGTCACTCTTTTTGATAGAAGATACGTTCCCAAACAAGGAAAATTTAAAACCTGCTAGCGCCTTTGCTGTTAGATTCAACTCTATAAGAATTCCTGATTAGCTTTACCTTGTTTCAGGAATGCTGATGTGTCGTGATGTGAGTCAACCACGATTGAAGTCCATCCATCTCGTGCCTGGTCAACTTTCGGGGCACTTCTAACCGTTTGCGGTTGGGTCAAAGTCAAAAACGAGCTTGGCGGGAGTTTGCAGAAGCATATGTAGTGTATAGACATACCAACACAGCGAGCAAGGCTCCAACTGCTCAGACAGAGATAATAATTTGAAGTATCGAGGAATTTGTAGTTTCCATATCTTTCAAACCATTTGACACGTTCAATTTTTTGAGGTGTTTCGTCTGGATAGCATCCACCTTAATCATCTAGGTCTTGGTCATGGGCCACGCCTCTAATGAGTATAGCACACTAGCTGCCGAACTAGAGTAGATTCACATTTTAATGAGGCGGTCGATCTGGGACTTATGAAATAATTTTCCTAAAAGAGGACCGAAGCTGATATTTACCTTTGCCGCCCTTACAGATGTTTCTGGATGTTCGTGTTTATGTGAGCTGACAGTTGCATCAAGGTAGGTAAACTCCTTGACTAACTGAATGTTATTCAAGTCAAGATGGGATCAAGTCAAGGTGACTAGATCAAACTGCACCGAGTCAAGATGCTACGGTTCTAAGCAGCGTCATACCAACGTACATTATTTTGTTATTCGACCAATTTACTTTTGAACTAAACTTTCCCAGAGGACACGCCAGCGTTCCCAATGCGGTTTCGAAGTAATTTGGAGTTTCACATGGTAGTGTTACATCGTTCAGAAAATTCTATATCCCAGAGAATTCTTCCAGCAGATCTATGCCAAACGGCTGTGCCACCGATGTTTTGTTGAATACATGGTACATGATTCACTTGAAGAGTTATGGGGCAGCGACGCAGCTTCACTGAAGACTGCTCCTGATTTAGAATTAAATAAAAAATAATATATTTTTTCAACTGAAAGTAAGAAACAACATTAAAACTTAAAACAAACAAAAATTATTCCGTCTATGAAGGGGTTACCCCCTCCTTAATCCCACGTACTTCACGCTAAAGTTTTCTTAATACTTTTAAACCTTCTTATTCTAATTATACAGTGATTGTGTGTTTCAGGAGCTACTCTCTCACTAAACTCAAATTTTAGCGTAAATAGTTGGGTATTTAAAAATGGGCAAATAGTTGGGTGCCTGAAAAATACTTATGGCTAAAGAATCGTAATTTAGTTTTTCCTGATACTCACGATAAAGCTGATGATGCTAGTTTTTGAACACCAAGCTGCATTAACATTAATACAATTAATGTTAATTAATTATATTACTTATAATGTTTATAATATTATATATAATATTATATATATATAAATTATAATTACTATAATGTTAATTATTATATTGTTAATTAATAATGTTAATAAATTATTAATGTTAATTAATGTTAATTAACATTAACATTAATGTTAGTAACCAGATTAGAAAAAAAAATATTATTGACAGGATCTTGCCCTAAAGCTTAAAAAACAAGTCGTCTATTTACATGGAAACAAGGCATTACAGTCTAGTGATACCGGCGTCAGCTGTTGATGAGAAAGGTCAAACGAAAGGAAGGGCAAGCATAACAGCTCTATT